>NC_057802.1:256488960-256818765 GCF_018294505.1 Triticum aestivum | reverse complement strand
GGGCCGGCGGCGCGGGGGCGGCGGACGCGGAGTGGCTGCGGGGCGGCGGCGGATTTGTCCGGCGACGTACGGACACGTCCGGCGGCGCCGGAGGGCGATTTTTTAGGGTTGGACTGCGAATGTATTTCGGGAGAGGTGCATATATATAGCTAGAGGGAGCTAGGAGAGTCCAAATGAGGTGCGGTTTTCGCCCACACGATCGTGATCGAACGACCTAGAGCATGGAAGAGAGTTTGGTGGGTTTTGGGCTGTTTAGAGAGGGTTTTTTTGCTGCACACACAAATGGACTTTGCGGATGCCCGGTTAACCGTTGGAGTACCAAACGACCTCCAAATGGAACAAAACTTGACCGGTGGTCTCCCGGTAGTATACCAAGGCCACTTGACAAGCCTCGGTCCATTCCGAGAACGTTAGACACCCGCTCATGAAAGAAAAATAAGAGGGGTGCGCCGGAGGAGGTGGGAGCGCCGGATTGCAAAACGGACAACGGGGAAAATGCTCGGATGCATGAGACGAACACGTATGCAAATGCAATGCACATGATGACATGATATGAGATGCATGACATGAACAAAATGCAAAACGAAAGACAAAACCCAACCACGGAGGGAATATCATAGCACATAGCCGAAAATGGCAAGAGTTGGAGTTACAAATATGGAAAGTTACATCCAGGGTGTTACAATTTGAGTCTTTGCTTTTTAGTTTACCACAATCGTCCTTGCTGTACACACCTTTTGAGAGAGACACACATGATAGAATACTCTATGTGCTTCACTTATATCTTTCTGAGCTATATAGTTTTTGCTCTAGTGCTTCACTTATATCTTTTAGAGCACGGTGGTGGATTTGTTTTATAGAAACTATTGTTCTCTCATGCTTCACTTATATTATTTTGAAAGTCCTACAAAACAGCATGGTAATTTGCTTAAATTGAGAAATTAGTCCTAAAGTAATAGGCCTCCAAGATTAGTAAAAGTTTTCTTATGAGTGTGTTGAATCCTATGAGAAGTTTGATGCTTGATAATTGTTTTGAGATATGAAGATGGTGATATTAGAGTCATGCTAGTTGAGTAGTTGTGGATTTGAGGAATACTTGTGTTAAAGTTTGTGATTCCCGTACATGCACGTATGGTGAACCGCTATGTGATGAAGTCGGAGCATGATTTATTTATTGATTGTCTTCCTTATGAGTGGCAGTCGGGGACGAGCGATGGTCTTTTCCTACCAATCTATCCCCCTAGGAGCATGCGCGTAATACTTTGCTTTGAGAACTTGTAGATTTTTGCAATAAGTATATGAGTTCTTTATGACTAATGTTGAGTCCATGGATTATACGCACTCTCTTCCTTCCACCATTGCTAGCCTCTCTAATACCGCGCACTTTTCGCCGGTATCATACACCCACCATATACCTTCCTCAAAACAGCCACCATACCTACCTATTATGGCATTTCCATAGCCATTCCGAGATATATTGCCATGCAACTTACCACCGTTCCGTTTACTATGACACACTCCATCATTGTCATATTGCTTCGCATGATCATGTAGTTGACATCGTATTTGTGGCAAAGCCACCGTTCATAATTCTTTCATACATGTCACTCTTGATTCATTGCATATCCTGGTACACCGCCGGAAGCATTCACATAGAGTCATATTTTGTTCTAAGTATTGAGTTGTAATTCTTGAGTTATAAGTAAATAGAAGTGTGATGATCATCATTATTAGAGCATTGTCCCAAGTGAGGAAAGGATGATGGAGACTATGATTCCCCCACAAGTCGGGATGAGACTCCGGACGAAAAATAAAAAAAAAGGAAAAAAAGAGGCCATAAAAAAGAAAGAAAAGGCTCAAATAAAAAAAATGAGAGAAAAAGAGAGAAGGGACAATGTTACTATCCTTTTACCACACTTGTGCTTCAAAGTAGCACCATGATCTTCATGATAGAGAGTCTCCTATGATATCACTTTCATATGCTAGTGGGAATTTTTCATTATAGAACTTGGCTTGTATATTCCAATGATGGGCTTCCTCAAAATGCCCTAGGTCTTCGTGAGCAAGCGAGTTGGATGCACACCCACTTAGTTTCTTTTGTTGAGCTTTCATATACTTATAGCTCTAGTGCATCCGTTGCGTGGCAATCCCTACTCACTCAAATTGATATCTATTAATGGGCATCTCCATAGCCCGTTGATACGCCTAGTTGATGTGAGACTATCTTCTCCTTTTTTGTCTTCTCCACAACCACCATTCTATTCCACATATAGTGCTATGTCCATGGCTCACGCTCATGTATTGCGTGAAGATTGAAAAAGTTTGAAAACACCAAAAGTATGAAACAATTGCTTGGCTTGTCATCGGGGTTGTGCATGATTTAAATACTTTGTGTGGTGAAGATAGAGCACAGCCAGACTATATGATTTTGTAGGGATAACTTTCTTTGGCCATGTTATTTTGAGAAGACATAATTGCTTAGTTAGTATGCTTGAAGTATTATTATTTTTATGTCAATATTAAACTTTTACCTTGAATCTTTCGGATCTGAATATTCATACCACAATTAAGAGAATTACATTGAAAATTATGCTAAGTAGCATTCCACATCAAAAATTCTGTTTTTATCATTTACCTACTCGAGGACGAGCAGGAATTAAGCTTGGGGATGCTTGATACGTCTCCAATGTATCTATAATTATGCTAAGTAGCATTCCACATCAAAAATTCTGTTTTGGATGTTTAACGAGCTTTATTATACACTTTTATATTATTTTTGGGACTAACCTATTAACCGGAGGACCAGCCCGAATTGCTGTTTTTTGCTTATTTCAATGTTTCACAAAAAAAGAACATCAAACAGAGTCCAAACGGAATGAAACCTTCGGGAACGTGATTTTCGGAACGAACGTGATCCAGAGGACTTGGAGTCTACGCAAAGTAATCAACAAGGAGAGCACGAGGCAGGGGGGCGCGCCTACCCCCCAGGTGCGCCCTCCACCCTCGTGGGGCCTATGTTGCTCCACCGACGTACTTCTTCCTCCTATATATACCTACGTACCCCCAAACTATCAGATATGGAGCCAAAAACCTATTTGCACCGCCGCAAACTTCTGTACCCGTGAGATCCCATCTTGGGGCCTTTTCCGGCGCTCCGCCGGAGGGGGCATTGATCACGGAGGGCTTCTACATCAACACCATAGCCTCTCCGATGATGTGTGAGTAGTTTACCTCAGACCTTCGGGTCCATAGTTATTAGCTAGATGGCTTCTTCTCTCTCTTTGGATCTCAATACAAAGTTCTCCTCGATTCACTTGGAGATCTATTTGATGTAATCTTCTTTTGCGGTGTGTTTGTTGAGATCCGATGAATTGTGGGTTTATGATCAAGTTTATCTATGAACAATATTTGAATCCCCTCTGAATTCTTTTATGTATGATTGGTTATCTTTGCAAGTCTCTTCGAACTATCAGTTTGGTTTGGCCTACTAGATTGATCTTTCTTGCAATGGGAGAAGTGCTTAGCTTTGGGTTCAATCTTGCGGTGCTCGATCCCAGTGACCGTAAGGGAAACGACACGTATTGTATTGTTGCCATCGAGGATAAAAAGATGGGGTTTATATCATATTGCATGAGTTTATCCCTCTACATCATGTCATCTTACTTAAAGCATTACTCTCTTCTTATGAACTTAATACTCTAGATGCATGCTGGATAGCGGTCGATGTGTGGAGTAATAGTAGTAGATGCAGAATCGTTTCGGTCTACTTGTCACGGACGTGATGCCTATATACATGATCATACCTAGATATTCTCATAACTATGCTCAGTTATATCAATTGCTCGACAATAATTCGTTTACCCACCGTAATACTTATGCTCTTGAGAGAAGCCACTAGTGAAACCTATGGCCCCCGGGTCTATTTTCCATTATATTAATCTTCCAACACTTAGTTATTTCTATTTTCCTTTTATTTTACTTTGCATCTTTATTTCTCTTTATCATAAAAATACCAAAAATATTATCTTATCATATCTATCAGATCTCACTCTCGTAAGTGACCGTTGAGGGATTGACAACCCCTTTATCACATTGGTTGCGAGGTTCTAATTTGTTTGTGTAGGTGTGAGGGACTCGTGCGTGATCTCCTACTGGATTGATAGCTTGGTTCTCAAAAACTGAGGGAAATACTTACGCTACTTTACTGCATCACCCTTTCCTCTTCAAGGAGGTAGCACTTACCTGGTCCTCTGGGACATGATGAGTAACGAAGAGTGGAGCTAGTGGAATGGTCGAGTCAACCAGAGGATCTGAAGCATGGAGTTGCACAGATGGAGCAGGGACTTGAGCGGTTGACGCCGAGGGACGATCAGTCAGCACAGGGTCGGCAAAAGAGACAGAAGCCCGAACTGGATCTCTGGATTGCCGAATCACTGGTTCCGGCACTGGTGTCGATTGGGGTACCTTGCTGGTAGGCACCCTCCTGCTCAAAGTCCTGCCCTTCCTTCCCGTGGTCTTCTGAGGCATGTCTTCATCGTCTTCTGGAAGTTCAATGACGTTTTGCGGCGCTGCAAAAGACTCGACCGTAAAAGTTCGGTCGACCGACAGATTCAATTGACAAAATGAAGGCAAGATTGCGGAGTCGTACCCGCTTTGGGGTGGCTGCATCTTCAGTTTCCTCATCATCTCCATCCTTATAAAGGTCCAGGTCCGCAGCACTAGAAGTTTTAGAATTCGCTTGGTCAAGCAAGAGAATGGGTCGACAATAACATAGAAGTCCCCTACAGAAGTACAGATGCAAGTAAAGCAAGCAAAGCACTTACGCAGAGGCGACTGGGACATCCACCTTGATCTTGGGCAGAGCCTTTCGAGGCTTCGTTGGGGCGACTTTGGGTTGCTTGGCAGCTTTTTCAGATGGTTCTGGAGATGAAGTCCGAGTGCGCTTTTGCACTTGTGCGCTTGGAGGAGCTGCTTTGCCGCGTCCGCCTGCAGGATCTTGAGATTGTTTGGTTTGATGTTCTGAGCGGGGCGGCGAGTCGGCCATCTCACTGCCTTCCGAGTCATCGCTGTCATCATCGTCGCCGCCCGGCGATTGCCAATCACCACTCTCGTCTGTGGTCTCCTCTCCTTCCTGGAACTGCTCTTCGTTTGGCATCGAATACATCTTGGTGTAGATCTGTAAGGCGCGAGTCAACAAAAGTCAGTCAGATTCAAGAGCAATTACAAATCAAAGAGAAAAAGCACTCGGCATTGTAAGATTCACCTCCTGAAAGCAGCAAGGTACGTGATGGTGTTCGGAGGGAAGTGATGGATTTGGGCACCGAAGAAGTTCAAAAAACCCCTAAAGAATGGGTGTGGAGGAAGGGAGAAACCTCTGTCGACATGGGTGGCGAGGAGGACACGCTCGTCCTCGCGCGGCTGAGGCTCCGACTCCCCCTCCGGCAACCTCCAGGACTTGTTAGCAATCAAGCCGTCCTCGACAAGCTTCTACAGGTCGTCCCGCTCAATGGTAGAGCGGATCCAATCTCCCTGGATCCAGCCCGACGGCAGACCGGACCGCGACGATGTCCCCTGAGCCGTCTTCTTGCCCTTTGCCGCCGCCGTCACCTTCTTCGCGCGCTCCAGGGCCGTCATCTTGTCCTTTCCCATCACGGCAGGCCGTACGGGCGGAACGGCGGCGTCGAGAGTGGGTGTGGATTCGGTGGAGAAACAGAGGAAGAAGAAGAAGAATGAGGCGCACTGTGCAAACACATCGGCCTCGATGCCTTTTATGGGCTTGCTTCCGAGTGGCTGACTCGTGGGCCCAAGTGATACTGTCAAATACCGCAACAGTCGCGCGCCTGATACGTGGCGAAAAAGGTGGCGCGGTAATCGAGGCGCCCCTGTATATCCACTCCGTTTACTGCGGCGCACCCCGTCCTGCGCTCTTCCCTGAAATTTCGAATCCCGTGAGATCCGGGAACCGCAGAGTAACCAATCGCGCCGAAGATTTCATACCATCTCAACACTGGAAGATTATCAGCTTAGTTCATTCGACGACCTCTGAATCGATCGAGGCGACTGAAACAAGATCGAAGCTTCAACATAATTCACGAACTCAGATGAAATGCCTCCGAAGTATGGGATCGCGTCGGAATCATCTTCAGCTCTTTCTTCACTCGGGGGCTAATGACGATGACATGTACCTAAGGTAGGGTCATAGGCCTGACCTAGATGCCCTACCCAAGGACGCTGCCCTAAGAGTCAAAGACATTCAAGATACAACAGAAGAAACCGACTGAGTTCACGTAGGAGTGCAATCCACTCGACTATCTATCTCACTCGGATACCCCAACTTCATTCGACAGTGAAGAAGTCACTAGACCATACAAGAAATGACTCGGAGTACAGAAGACCTAGAGTCAGGATGGCAACGGTCAGGCGTTCACTCTGTAGTCTTTAAGATCATTAATAGCTCTTTATGGCTGGCGTTACCAGTAACGCCTTGTCTTAATGTACATTGAACCCTGTGTAACGGGGGCTGGCTGGCGTCCTGGCGCACTCTATATAAGCCACCCCGTCCACTGGCACAAGGGTTCGCACCCCCTGTAACACACACACACACATATTCCAGTCGACCGCCTCAGGGCACCGAGACGTAGGGATTTTACCTCCTCCGAGAGGGGCCTGAACTCGTAAACTCGTGTGTACAACCTCGCCGTAGTTAGGACCTTGCCTCCTTATACATACCCCCTACTCTTACTGTCAGACTTTGTACCATGACACACGGCTCTCGAAAGTTTATACCCTACAGGGGTGTCCCAACTTAGCCCATGACAAGCTCATGATCCGCGGATACAATCCTCCATCTCGGGACCCTCCGATCAGACCCAGAATCCCGGTGCACAAGACATTTCGACAATGGTAAAACTAATCCAGCAAGACCTCCCAGCGTGCCGACACCTTGACAGTAGCCGCGTGTATCTCGTCTCAGGCCACGACCGGATGGGACAAGCTACGAGTAAAACCAGCCCTCGAGTTTCCCCGAGGTGGCCCCGTAGGTTGCCTGTTTGGGACCAACACCATCAGCACTAGCCCCCCTGTTTATGTTAAATTACTCCTCGCGGACGCGACCCCCTATGCGAATTAATTAGTTATCAGGTTTATTGTGTTGAGCAAATGGTAAAACCAATGTTGGGCCTTGCTGGAAGAGTTTTATTCAAAGCGAACTGTTAAGAGGGGCCCATAAACCCTCATCGTGTTAGGGACGCAAAATCAAGGAACATAACACCGGTATGACGGAAACTAGGGCGGCAAGAGTGGAACAAAACGCCAGGCAAAAGGCCGAGCCTTCCACCCTTTACCAAGTATATATGTGCATTAATTAAATAAGAGATATTGTGATATTCCAAGATATCCATGTCCCAACATGGAACAACTACAACTAGCAACGCTATAAGAGGGGCTGAGCAAAGCGGTAACATAGCCAGACAACGGTTTGCTAGGAAGGTGAAAAGGTTACAGGCTAGCATGGCAATTTGGGAGGCTTGATAAACAAGTGGTAGGTAGCACGATATAGCGATAGCATCGAGACAACTAGCAAAGCAAGGATAGTAGTGGTATCCAAGGTGACGGTCATCTTGCCTGAAATCCCGCTAGGAAGAAGACCGAGTCCATGAAGAAGACGAACGGGCGTAGTCGAACTAATCCTCACAATCTAAATGATAACCGGAACTATCGGGAAGAAGCACAACCGGAAAGAAGCAAACAACATGGTAAACCAACAAGCATAAACATGGCATGATGCATAGTCAAGTATGATGCATGTCCATTTAATGAGGCATGGCATGGCAAAATGCACAAACAATACTACAAGTTAAGTGGAGCTCAATATGCAACGAGTTGCATATTGACGAAACACCACATCCAAGTTATTTAGTTTGCTCCCGTTTATGCTACTCAACAATATTAAATGTTGTTTAACATGGCAAGAGGTGAAGCATAATTAAACTAACTATTTAGGCAAGTTTAAATGAGGCTGGAACAACAAACAACAATTCCGGAAAATCCCCATATGCATATTTTGAATTTGGTACTGTTATGCCCTAAAACATATTTTATTGTTGTTAAACAGCAAAACAAAGTGCACCAAGCTAATCTATGCATTTTTCTACCCCATTTACATATAAAGTTTATTTAATTCGGAGCTACGGTTGTTTAGTTATGAAATAAATCATTTTAGCATGCCATTTATGCAAAATAAAAGCAAACGACATTTTAAACATCTTAAACCTGCATGAAAGCGGCATATTATGAAACTAGATGAAATTCTAAGCATTTTACATATTTAAACCATGTTAATACGATGCACGGTTGTTGAGTTATTAAATGCATGAAGAGCAAGGAGTTTTCTGCAAATTTGACAACTCTGGATAATTACTAAAATCGTCCAGAGGGAAAAAACGTGTTGGCCCGAATCTGAGCACTCTGGGCTGGGGGATCTGCTCGCCACGGGCCAAGCCCGGGTTGTGGAAGAGGCAGGCCGGAAGGGCGAAGGGAGCTGGGCCCTGCCACGCGGCTGGAGAGGAGGTCGACCCGCTCGGGCGGGTTGATGATGCGGTCAACGCGTGCGCGGTTGCCTAGCCTCGCTTGATGCAGAGGAAGCAGACAGAGGAGGCGAGACGCGGGGTGGCTTCAGGAGATGCAGGGCGCGGCGGCGGAAGGAGCTCCTGCTCCGGCGACGCGGCGGTGCAGGAAACGAAGAGAGGTGTGGATCCAGGGCGCTGTAACAGAGAACAACGAGAGAGGGGATCATGTGAGAGAGCGGAAGCTTCAACGAAGAAGAGAAAGGGGAAGGGAGAAGGTGCGGCGAGGATGACCTGCTGGTGCTGCTCGCTAGCGGGACGACGGCGAGGGTGGAGCAAGGCGACGGCATGGATCCAGGTCGAGGAGGCTGCAATCGGTCTCCTGGCGAAAGAAAACAAGGGCGACGGACATGGCGGCTCGGGCGGCGGACGGGAAAGGGCAGGGCGGCGCGGAGGTGGCAGAGTTCGAGGCCATGACGAGTCGACGGCGGCGCTGTAGCTTCAAGGCATCGGAGCTCCCTGTGGTGACAAACAGCGGCGACAGGCGGGTCAACAGCGGCGCAAGGAAAACGGGGAAGAAGAGGAGCGCGAGGCAAGGGCGAGGTTACAGGCAGCGCCTGGATGAAGTCGAGGTCGCCGGCGGGCGAGGGACGAAGCAGAGCAGCGGTTCCTGGTGGCCGGTGACGGCTGCTCCGTCGAGGCAGAGAAGATCGAGGCGGGATCGTGGCTGCGGGGCACTGTGGTGGACCGGTGGGGATGAACTGGTGGCCTAGGTGCCATCGGATCTTGATCTGGCGGCTCCAGATCAAGGTGGAAGGTGGCTGGCTGGATGAGGCTGTGTGTGTGGGCGGGTGCGAGGTGGAGAGCAGCGGCTGGATCGCTGGTGATCCCGAGGGGAATGGAGACAGCGGCGGCGGCGGCTGGACAGGGGAGGATCCCTAGAAAATAGGGTTTGGTCTCAAGTGACTAGGGATGGACTATATATATAAGAAAGAGAGGAGTTTGGATCATCCGATTGAAATTCGACGGTCGAGAATAATTAGCTTAGAGAAGTGCAACAAAGAACCGAAAATATTTTAGGGATGTTTCAGGATGAACTGGACCCATCAGTCACGACTGCCCGGTTTGGGTTCGGGAGAAGTTTTCGGACTAGGTTGCGAAGGTGGTCGGTGGCTGTGCAGAGAGGCTCAAACGGTCTGACAACAAAAGAACGGTTGGTCTCGAAAGGGGCAACAACAAAGGTACTGAGGAGAAGCGGGAACTAGAAATGGATGCAAGTTTTATGAAAACATGCGAATGCAATGCACATGATGACATGATGAAATGCAAAAAGCAAATAAAACACCCGGCGGCAACGAAATAACTGGAAGGCATCTGAAGCATCGGTCTCGGGTCATCACAACAGTCCTCCACTTACAAGAGATCTCGCCCTGAGATCTAAGGATGGCACCGGAGAGAAGCGGAAGTGGAAGAGGTAAAACAAAGTGGTTTCTTTGACAAACAAGTGAAACCACGAACCTTGGTGATTGAACAACTTGAAAGAAAGAAGACAATTGACATGAACGAAGTTGAAAACATCACGTTAGGAAGAGGAGCAAGGAATACAACGAGAACCAAGAGCTCAAGGGACAAGATAGATTTTGAAACCACTCCGGTTAAAACGAGATGAGAAAGGAATAATTCAGGAAGCACTCCGGTTGAAAAGAGAAGGAATATAACATGAACTTCACAGAATGAAAGCACTTGGATGAGACTCCGTTTAAAAGAGGAATGATAGACACAATAGTCCAGTTAAATGGACAAGCAATAAAAGAACATGATCTTGACAACACAAGATGATGGGTCGAAGAGAGCAACATCACAATGCCTCGAGAACAATGAAGAAAAACTAGATAGTTGGAAAGAAAAGAACGGAGAAGAAAAATGAGAACACTCCCAATTAAAATTGAAAGAGCATCCTTATGAAGAAGGGTTGAACGGAGTTGTTGAAAAAAATCAACAACAAAAGAATAAGCTTGTTGTGGGCTTGTGGAAAATAACTCAAAACTAGAGGTGAAATTCTGCCACTAACAGAAACAGTTGATTGGATTGAGATCAACAGGGGGATGAAAACTTCTTCACCGAGATGAGAAGGAGAAAATTGGATCATTGATAAGCACCACAAATAGCTACATTCCTTAGGGAAGGCTGTAGGTGAAATATAACACAATATAACTCCAACAAGAAGATTGATTCGTTGAAAAGATCTCTTTAACAAAGAGAAAATGATGGATTTAAATATGTCACTATTGAAAACTTGTGAATCACGAAACACGAAGGGAAATTATCAAGAATGACATAACACCACCTCAAAAGATAAGGTAGGAAGAATTGCACTTCGGATGCAAGATGAAGAATGCTTGAGCTCGTCCAAAAAGAATCTTGACAGAACACTTCGATAATGAATGCACTCTTTGATGAACCATCATGTAGAGCCTTCATGAAGAACTCCGGTAATAAAAGAATGATATAAAGAAAGAGAAGTTGAAAGAACAAGGTGAGCCTTGCAATGATTTAGATGGAGCTTCGCGATGAGATAACCGAGAGAGCTTGGAACTCCGGAAAGAAAAGATGAACAACTTAGAACCGACAAATTCATACCATGATGAACTCCAGAAGAAGGAATTAAACCACCTTGAGGAAACAAGAATAAGATTTAGTGTATATTTCTTCTTCATCAACTTTAATTGATGACAAGCAACGGATTTGGCATACTACTTATTCTCGTTGAAAAGGATTGAGGAGAGATATAGCGCAAACTTGGGAAGGTCTTCAATGAATCACCGGTAGATTGAAACAACGAATAAATTAATATGAGAACATAGGAAGAGGAATCTTAAACAAACCGCCGTAAGAATTAAAAACGATTGAAGAGAAGAGAACGAATTGCCGGGAACAATTAGAAAATGAATAAAGATACTTGAGGGAATTTAGATACAAGATAACGAAGAGATGACAAGCTGACTCGAGAATACTTGAACGATGCACCAGAACAATTCGGGGATGAAGGCTGAACGTTGAGAACGAATAAATTCGAAATGATGGCCTTCGTAGGAATAAAATGGAAAGAACTCATGAAATGCTTCGGATGGGTATGAAAAGAATTCTCATGATTGGAAATGATTTGAGAGGATGGCATGAAGCTAGAACCCCGAATCTTCAAGTGAACGGACCAAGATTTAGGAAAAATTCTTCTTCGGTCTTCAAATGGTGAGAATGATGATGAGAACCACCATGACAATTGATGAGACACTCCGGAACAATGAAGAATAGAAATGTTGAACCAATGATGAAAATGTTTTGAAAGCGATCTTGGAGAAGGCATCTGAATGATGAAAATTCATTCTTATGTCACACTTTTGAAAAGAATTTGAGAATAACTCCAAAAGAAATTAGAAGAGCCAGGTAATATCCCAGGAAAAGACCTATGGGTTAGGGCCCACTCAAAAGAAACACCGTTAGAAAAGATTTCTTGAAAGAGAGATTGCGCCGGTTGATTTAAATAGCTTGAAAGGATTAAGAATGGAAACTTGAATCTTCTGAGATATCTTCAGCACTCCGGATATGAATAGAGAGGGGTGAACAAACAAGAGGCGCTTGGATAAGAACTTCCAACATGAGAAAGCATTTGAAAGGAGGAAAGGGATATGATCAACACGGAAAGCTTGAATTGAATTCATCGGAGAAGAAAAAAGGACAAAGAATGATGAACTTGAAACTACTGACCATCTTCCTAAGAATGACCGGATAAGAACATTGAAAGAAAAGAATGAAGAGACTTCACATCCATAAGATGGATACTTGATTAAGAAATTTGAGTCCTTGAAGAAAAGGGGTGGGACGGTGGGACAAATAAAGGCAACTTGGGGACGGATGAAGCAGCCAATCCTGAGGCTTCTCAACGGCGCCCGTATGGAATAACTTGAAGAGAAGCGCACCGGTTGGAAAGAATTGACATGTCCATTTTGATGATCAAGAAGGATTAGCATTCACATAGAAATATGAGAACACCATTTGGGAAAAGGCATGGAATCAACACTTGACTTCGAAGCAACTCAAATACCATAACTCAAAACAAAACAAAGGGTTGGCTTGTAGAATAAGCCAAAAACAAACATATGATAGAGATTTCGCCCAAAGTGTTCGCGATGAGGCCCCACGGGCACGACGTACAACGGACATCATGAATGACAAATGAGATGTCCCTGAATCAGCATAGCCAAGGATTCTTTAAGACGCCTCGCGACCACTGTAAATCGACCGTGAAAAACAAACCACTAGACGTTGGACCCCAATCTCCAATCATACATCTGTCGAAAAGAAATCCTAGGTAACTACTTGAATTCGCACCTATTAACTCTCGAAATTCTCTGGTTATGCAATCTGGTGTTGGGGATACAGGGAGGCACAAATATATCACACAACTAACAAATCCTACACTCCAACTGTATCCATTCGTCAACACATAACCAAAAAAACCTCGGAAATCGTGTACCTCAGACCTTCGAAAAGATCCGATATAGTAGATGTGTCAATACATCTGATCGCTCTCCCCAGTACTGGGTGTCGTCAAACTACTCTCACCACAAAGAGTATAGAAGCGTTTTTGATGTCGGCGAACTCTGGTATTCCGGAATTGAAACGATAAGCACTGTGACAAAAACACCTTGGAGCTCAACTCCCCGGGACACTGCCACAACCCCTAAATGACAGGAGGCACCAAGACAGAATCCCGGTCACAATGATATCGTAACGATCCAACAATACCCGCGTGATCCTAAAAAAATTTGAGTGAAAAAGGATAGAAGAGTGGGAAAATACCTAAGCCACGAGTCCTCACTAGAGCGACGAAGGGAATATGGAGTAAAAAGAATTCCTACTCTCCGATATAACTAGACTCAAAATAGTTTTCTTCTAGACTCAACAACAGTAGCGGTTCGATCAATCAAGGGGGCTCCTAAGGTCGGTAAGGCTCTGATACCAACTTGTAGCGCCCAAGATGCGATTCTATCCCAATCACGTGATGAACTCATGATTGGGGAACAACCGCATTTCAAGCGCATATCAAGGTGGATATCACTACAACATACCATGCACTGAATAGATGAGAATACAAGATAAAGGCTTACACTCACCACAAGCCACAACATGAATACATCAATACATCAATACATAGCAATCATCATACAGAAGTGCAGGATCCGACTACGGATCAAATCAAAAGAAAAAGAAGAACGGCATCCACCCTGCTAATCCCAGGCTCCCCGACCCGAAACCTAATCCCTTGATCGAGGAAGAAGAAGAACTCCAAAAGCAAGCAAGCATCGCTCTCACGTCAAAGCTTCGCATAACCTGCACCTGCAACTGTTGTTGTAGTAATCTGTGAGCCACGAGGTCTCAGCAATCTCATTACCATGGGTATCAAGACTAGCAAAGCTTAACGGGTATGGAATGGATAAGTGGTGAGGTTGCAGCAAGTGACTAATTTACGAGTACAAGAATAAGATGAGAAACTACGCAATGGTTGCAAACTAGTAATGATCAAGAAGTGATCCTGAACTACTTACGTTCAAACATAACCCCACCACGTTCTCTTCTCGACTCGCTCGAAAAGAGACCATCACGGTTACGCACGCGGTTGTGTATTTTATTTCGGGTCTGGAGTCAAGTTCTCTACAACCGGACATTAAAAATTCCCATCTGCCACACAATCGTGGGCACGGCTCTCGAAAGTTTAAACCCTGAAGGGGTGTCCCAACTTAGCCCATGACAAGTGATAACCCACAAGTAAAGGGGATCAACTGTAGCCTCTTTCGATAAGTAAGAGTGTCGAACCCAACGAGGAGCTGAAGGTAGAACAAATATTCCCTCAAGTTCTATCGACCGCCAATACAACTCTACGCACGCTTGACGTTCGCTTTACCTAGAACAAGTATGAAACTAGAAGTACTTTGTAGGTGTAGTTGGATAGGTTTGCAAGAAAATAAAGAGCGCGTAAATAAAAACTAGGGGTTGTTTAGGTAAAGAAGCAATAAAGTTAGTATAGAGAGTGTGGAAAAGTGGTGGTAGGAGTTGCGAAATTGTCCCTAAGCAATTGACTACTTTACTAGACCGATAGAAAGTTTTATGTGGGAGAGGCCACTGCTAGCATGTCATCCCTGACTTGGAATTCTATGCACTTATGGTTGGAACTATTAGCAAGCGTCCGCAACTACTAACATTCATTAAGGTAAAACCCAACCATAGCATTAAGATATATTGGTCCCCCTTCAATCCCGTATGCTCAATTTCTATGCTAGGTTGAAGCTTCTGTCACTCTTGCCCTCCAATACATAGTCCTATCAACATACAACTAACCCTACGGTGTGATCCACGCGCGCGCTCATATGATGGGCACCAAAGGACAGCAACATAACCACAAGCAAATTAAACCAATCATAGCAATTCACCAATTACCGGTAGGACAACGAAAATCTACTCACACATCATAGGATGGCAACACGTCATTGGATAATAATATGAAGCATAAAGCACCATGTTCAAGTAGAGGGTACAATGGGTTGCGGGAGAGTGGACCGCTGTAGGTAGATGGGGGAAGGTGATGGAGATGTTGGTGAAGATGACAGAGGTGTTGGTGTAGATTGCGGTGACGATGATGGGCCCCGGTGGCACTCCGGCACCGCCGGAAGCGAGGGGGAGAGAGCCCCCCTTCTTCTTCTTCTTCTTCCTTGACCTTCTCCCTAGATGGGAGAAGGGTTTCCCCTCTGGTCCTTGGTCTCCATGGCGTGGGAGGGGCGAGAGCCCCTCCGAGATTGGATCTGTCTCTCTGTCTCTCCTGTTTCTGCGTTCTCGATTTCGCCCTTTCACTGTTTCTTTTATAACCGGAGATCCGTAACTCCGATTGGGTTGAAACCTTCGCCACGATTTTTTTTTCCGAAAATTAGCTTTCTTGCGGCAAAAGAATAGTAGCAACCGCCTTACGGGGTGCCCACGAGGGCCAGGGGCGCGCCCCCTGCCTCGTGGCCCCCTCGGGCACCGTCTCGCGTTGATTCTTCTTCCAAGATATCACAAATATTCCAAAAATATTCTCCATCCATTTTTATCCCGTTTGGACTCCGTTTGCTATGGGTTTTCTGCGAAACATAAAACATGCAACAAATAGGAACTAGCACTGGGCACTGGATCAATATGTTAGTCCCAAAAAATAGTATAAAAAGTTGCCAAAAGTATATGAAAGTTGTAGAATATTGGCATGGAACAATCAAAAATTATAGGTACGATGGAGACGTATCAACAAGCTCATGATCCGCGGAGACAATCCTCCATCACGGGACCCTCCGATCAGACTCAGAATCCCGGTGCACAAGACATTTCGACAATGTTAAAACTAATCCAGCAAGACCTCCCGGCGTTCCGACACCCTGATAGTAGCCGCGCGTATCTCATCTTAGGCCACGACCGGATGGGACAAGCTACGAGTAAAACCAGCCCTCGAGTTTCCCCAAGGTGGCCCCGCAGGCTGCACGTTTGGGACCAACACCATCAACACTGCCCCCCTGTTTATGTTAAATTACTCCTCGGGGACGCGACCCCTATGCGAATTAATTAATTATCAGGTTTATTATGTTGAGCAAATGGTAAAACCAATGTTGGGCCTTGCTGGAAGAGTTTTATTCAAAGCGAACTGTCAAGAGGGGCCCATAAACCCTCATCGTGTTAGGGATGCAAAATCAAGGAACATAACACCGGTATGACGGAAACTAGGGCGGCAAGAGTGGAACAAAACAGCAGGCAAAAGGGCGAGCCTTCCACCCTTACCAAGTATATATGTGCATTAATTAAATAAGAGATATTGTGATATTCCAAGATATCTATGTCCCTACATGGAACAAATACAACTACACCTGCAACTAGCAATGTTATAAGAGGGGCTGAGCAAAGCGGTAACATAGCCAAACAACGGTTTGCTAGGAAGGGTGAAAAGGTTAGAGGCTAGCATGGCAATTTGGGAGGCTTGATAAACAAGTGGTAGGTAGCACGACATAGCGATAGCATCGAGACAACTAGCAAAGCAAAGATAGTAGTGGTATCCAAGGTGACGGTCATCTTGCCTGAAATCCCGCTAGGAAGAAGACCGAGTCCATGAAGAAGACGAACGGGCGTAGTCGAATGAATCCTCACAATCACAACGATAACTGGAATTATCGAGAAGAAGCACAACCAGAAAGAAGCAAACAACATGGTAAATCAACAAGCATAAACATGGCATGATGCATAATCAAGTATGATGCATGTCCATTTAATGAGGTATGGCATGGCAAAGTGCACAAACAATACTACAAGTTAAGTGGAGCTCAATATGAAACGGGTTGCATATTGACGAAACACCACATTCAAGTTATTTAGTTTGCTGCCGTTTATGCTACTCAACAATATTAAATGTTGTTTAACATGGCAAGAGGTGAAGCATAATTAAACTAACTATTTAGGCAAGTTTAAATGAGGCCGGAACAACAAACAACAATTCCGGAAAATCCCCATATGCATATTTTGAATTTGGTACTGTTCTGCCCTAAAACATATTTTAATGTTGTTAAACAGCAAAACAAAGTGCACCAAGCTAATCTATGCATTTTTCTACCCCATTTACATATAAAGTTTATTTAATTCGGAGCTACGGTTGTTTAGTTATGAAGTAAATCATTTTAGCATGCCATTTTTGCAAAATAAAAGCAAACATCATTTTAAACATCTTAAACATGCATGAAAGCAGCATATTATGAAACTAGACAAAATCCTAAGCATTTTACATATTTAAACCATGTTAATACGATGCACAGTTGTTGAGTTATTAAATGCATGAAGAGCAAGGGGTTTTCTGCAAATCTGACAACTCTGTATAATTACTAAAATCGTCCAGAGGGAAAAAAACGTGTCAGGCCAAATCTGAGCACTCTGGGCTGGGGGAGATGCTCACCATGGGCCAAGCCCGGGTTGTGGAAGAGGCAGGCCGGAAGGGCGAAGGGAGTCGGGCCCTGCCGCGCGGCTGGAGAGGAGGTCGACCCGCTTGGGCGGGTTGACGATGCGGTCAACGCGTGCGCGGTTGCCTAGCCTCGCTTGATGCAGAGGAAGCAGACAGAGGAGGCGAGACGCGGGGCGGCTTCAGGCGATGCAGGGCGCGACGGCGGAAGGATCTCCTGCTCCGGTGACGCGGCGGTGCAGGAAACGAAGGGAGGTGCGGATCCGGAGCGCTGTAACAGAGAACAGCGAGAGAGGGGGTCGTGTGAGAGAGAGGAAGCTTTAGCGAAGAAGAGAAAGGGGAAGGGAGCAGGTGCGGCGAGGACGACCTGCTGGTGTTGCTCACCGGCGGGACGACGGCGAGGGCGGAGCAAGGCGATGGCGTGGATCTGGGTCGAGGAGGCTGCAGCTTCAAGGCGTTGGAGCTCCCTGTGGTGACAAACAGCGGCGACAGGCGGGTCAACAGCGGCACAAGGAAAACGGGGAAGAAGAGGAGCGCGAGGCAAGGGCGAGGTTACCGGCGGCGCCTGGATGAAGTCAAGGTCCCCGGCGGGCGAGGGACGAGGTAGAACAGCGGTTCCTGGTGGCCGGCGACGGCTGCTCCATCGAGGCAGAGAAGATCGAGGCGGGATCGTGGCTGCGGGGCACTTTGGTGGACCGGTGGGGATGAACTGGTGGCCTAGGGGCCATCGGATCTTGATCTGGCGGCTCCAGATCAAGGTGGAAGGTGGCTGGTGGATGAGGCTGTGTGTGTGGGCGGGTGCAAGGTGGAGAGCAGCGTCCAGATCGCTGGTGATCCCGAGGGGAATGGAGACAGCGGCGGCAACGGCTGGACAGGGGAGGATCCCTAGAAAATAGGGTTTGGTCTCAAGTGACTATGGATGGACTATATAGATAAGAAAGAGAGGAGTTTGGATCATCCGATTGAAATCCGACGGTCAAGAATAATTAGCTTAGAGAAGTGCAACAAAAACCGAAGATATTTTAGGGATGTTTGAGGATGAACCGGACCCATCGGTCACGACTGCCCGGTTTGGGTTCGGGTGAAGTTTTCGGACTAGGTTGCGAAGGTGGTCGGTGGCTGTGCAGAGAGGCTCAAATGGTCGGACAACAAAAGAACGGTTAGTCTTGAAAGGGGAAACAACAAAGGCATCGAGGAGAAGCGGGAACTAGAAACGGATGCAAGTTTTATGAAAACATGCGAATGCAATGCACATGATGACATGATGAAATGCAACAAGCAAATAAAACACCCGGCGGCAACGAAATAACTGGAAGGCATCTGAGGCGTTGGTCTCGGGTCGCCACACATAGTAAGATGGCAAAGCCGTCAACTCAAAACTACTCTTTATTATATATAACTCAAGGACTTGATTACATAGATAGAGATCAAAACAAAACTCAAAGCTAGATCATACTCAAAACTTTATTCTACTAGATCAAGATATAACCAAAAGGATCCAACTAAAAAAAGATAAAGGTAAAGGTGTGATGGTGATACGATACCGGGGCACCTCCCCCAAGCTTGGCAGTTGCCAATGGGAGTGCCCATACCCATGTATTTATGTCTCTTTCTTCGGAGGTGCTGATGATGGAGTTGTTGATGATGTAGTGCCACACTTCGAGCGCAGGAGATACTCCAATCTACGAATGATGCTCTGGAGGGTGATGATATGCTCTTGCAACAGAATATTTTAACGAGTGAGATATTTATTTTCCACACGAACTATTTCAATGATCTTAAATGCTTCAATTTCAGTAGGGGTAAGATGATTGTAGTATGGTTGAAGGATGTCTTCTTCTTCCGCTGCCGGAACTTGGTCTCCTGCGACCTTCTTGATCCTATCACCCTCGTTGGTTTCCCCAAGTTCTTCTCTCTTCATCTCTATCTTCATTAGCCAAGCATCATCGCCCGCGTTGTTGGAGGAGGAGGATGACATGATGCCCGGTCTTGAAAACTCTGGCAGAAAACAGCTCAAAACGAAAATAGGGGATTTTGCCGTGGTACGGTGGTCAAAACCTTCGGGAGATTATATAATAAATTTTTACTGACCAAAAGAAGTATTGTGCAAGAAAATGGAGTCCGGAGGGCACACGAGGTGGCCAAAAGGCAGGGGGCGCACCCTCCACCCTTGTGGTCTCCTCGTGTCTTTTTGGGACTACTTTTAATTTTCCTAATTTTTTAAATATTCCAAAACAGAGAAAAAATGCCATTGGAAATGTTTTGTAGTCTTTTTACTTACAGTACCACATACCTATTCCTTTTCGGAGTCTGAAATGTTCTGGAAAGTGTCCCTTATGTACTCCTCCGATGTTATGGTGTCAATTATGTTGGTCTCAACATTTATGGGATTACCTGAGATATAATGTTTGATTCTTTGACCGTTTACCACCTTCGGATTTGTACCTTCGGCGTTGTTGATTTTGATGGCACCGGAATGATAGACCTCCTCGATAATGTAAGGACCTTCCCATTTAGAGAGAAGTTTTCCTGAAAAAAATTAAACAAGAGTTGTATAGCAAAACATGATCACCTACATTAAACTCACGCTTTTGTATCCTTTTGTCATGCCATGTTTTAACCTTTTTCTTTAAACAACTTGGCATTCTCATAGGCTTGGGTTCTCCATTCATCAAGCGAGCTAATGTCTAATAACCTCTTCTCACCGGCAAGTTTGAAATCATAGTTGAGCTCTTTAATAGCCCAATAAGCTTTATTTTCTAGTTCGAGAGGTAAGTGACATGCTTTTCCATAAACCATTTTATACGGAGACATGCCCATAGGGTTTTTATAAGCAGTTCTATAAGCCCATAATGCATCATCAAGTTTCTTAGACCAATTCTTTCTGGATCTATTAACAGTCTTTTGCAAAATCAATTTAATCTCTCTATTCTCAATTCTACTTGACCACTAGACCGAGGATGATATGGAGATGCAATTCTATGGTTAACATCATATTTAGCAAGCATTTTAGGGAAAGCACCATGAGAAAAATGTGAACCACCATCAGTCATTAAATATCTAGGGACTCCAAACCTCGGAAAAATGACTTCTTTAAGCATCTTAATATAAGTGTTATGATCAACACTACTAGTTGGAATAGCTTCTACCCACTTAGTAACGTAATCAACATCAACTAAAATATGTGTATACCCATTAGAGGAAGGAAAAGGTCCCATATAATCAAAGCCCCAAACATCAAATGGTTCAATAACAAGTGAATAATTCATAGGCATTTCCTGACGTCTACTAATATTGCCAATTCTCTGGCATTCATCACAAGACAAGATGGACTTACGAGCATCCTTGAAGAGAGTAGGCCAATAAAAACCGGATTGCAATACCTTGTGTGCAGTTCTATCTCCAGCGTGGTGTCCTCCGTAAGACTCGGAGTGGCACTTGCGTAGGATTTGTTCCTGTTCATGCTCAGGTACACAACGTCTAATAACACCATCTACTCCTTTATAAAGGTGTGGGTCATCCCAAAAGTAATGTCTTAAATCATAGAAAAACCTTTTCTTTTGCTGGTATGTGAAACCAGGTGGTATAAATTTAGCAACAACATAATTAGCATAATCAGCATACCATGGAGTATTATGAGAAGCATTTATGACAGCTAATTGTTCATCAGGAAAGCTATCATCAATATGTAGTGTGTCATCAAGAACATTTTCTAACCTAGACAAGTTGTCAGCAACGGGGTTCTCAGCTCTCTCTCTATCAATAATATGCAAATCAAATTCTTGTAACAAGAGAACCCATCTAATGAGTCTAGGTTTAGCATCTTTCTTTTCCATAAGATATTTAATAGCAGCATGATCAGTGTGAACAGTTACCTTGGAACCAACAATATAAGATCTGAACTTATCACAAGCAAATACAACTGCTAACAATTCTTTTTCAGTAGTAGCATAATTTCTCTGGGCACTGTCTAGAGTTTTACTAGCATAATGAATAACATTCAACTTCTTATCAACTCTTTGTCCTAGAACAACACCAACAGCATAATCACTAGCATCACACATAATTTCAAAGGGTAAATTCCAACCAGGTGGCTGAACAATAGGAGCAGAAATCAAGGCTTTCTTAAGGATTTCAAATGCTTCTACACAATCATCATAAAAAACAAAAGGAACATCTTTTTGCAAGAGATTGGTGAGAGGCCTAGAAATTTTAGGGAAGTCTTTAATAAACCTCCTATAGAAACCAGCATGACCAAGGAAATTTCTTATACCTTTGATATCTTTAGGACACGACATCTTTTCAATAGCATCTACTTTAGCTTTATCAACTTCAATACCTCTTTCAAAAAATTTATGCCCCAAGACAATACCTTCATTAACCATAAAGTAACACTTCTCCCAATTCAAAACAAGATTAGTTTCTTCACATCTCTGTAAAACACGATCAAGGTTGCTTAAGCAATCATCAAAAGAAGTTCCGTATACGGAGAAATCATCCATGAAAACTTCAACAATCTTTTCACAAAAGTTAGAGAATATAGCAGTCATACATCTTTGAAAGGTAGCAGGTGCATTGCATAAACCAAAAGGCATACGTCTATAAGCAAAAGTACCGAAAGGGCAAGTAAAAGTGGTCTTTTCTTGGTCCTCTTTTGACACAGGTGTTTGAGAGAAACCAGAATAACCATCTAGAAAGCAAAAATGTGTATGTTTGGATAGTCTTTCTAGCATTTGGTCAATAAAAGGTAGAGTATAATGATCTTTTCTAGTAGCTTTGTTTAAATTGCGAAAATCACCATTCTATAACCTGTAACAATTCTTTGTGGGATCAATTCATTCTTATCATTAGGAACAACAGTAATACCCCCCTTCTTAGGGACACAATGAACGGGACTTACCCATCTACTATCAGCAATAGGATAAATTATACCTGCCTCCAAAAGCTTTAGTATTTCATTTCTTACCACTTCTTTCATCTTGGGATTTAACCTTCGTAGGTGATCAACAACTGGTTTAGCATCAGGCTCCAAATTAATTTTACGCTGACATAGAGTGGGACTAATGCCCTTAAGATCATCAAGAGTATATCCAATAGCGGCACGTGCTTCTTCAGAGTTTTCAATAATTTATTTTCTTCATGCTCTAAAAGGTCAGCAGTAATAATAACAGGATATATCTTCTTTTCATCAAGATAAGCATATTTCAAAGTATCACGTAATAGTTTAAGCTCAAACACGGTATCACCCTTGGGTGGAGAAGGATCCCCAAGGATTTCAATAGGCAAATTGTGTTTCAAAACAGGCCCTTGATTAAACAATATTTCATCTATTTCCCTTCTCTCATTCATAAACATATCATTTTCATGGTCTAGCAAATATTGTTCTAAAGGATCAGTAGGAGGCACGACAATAGAAGCAAGACCAATAATTTCATCTTTACTAGGCAATTCTTTATCATGGGGTCGTCTAAGAAATTTAGAGAAATTAAAATCATGACACATATCCCCTAAACCAACAGTAACAATATCTTTCTCGCAGTTTATCTTAGCATTAACAATATTCAAGAACTAGGGTTTAAGCTTCTGTCACTCTAGCAACAGTAACTAGGGTTTAGGCTTCTATCACTCTAGCAACCCATCATCTACTTATTACTTCCCAATGCCTTCCCCTAGGCCCAAATCATGGTGAAGTGTCATGTAGTCGACGTTCACATAACACCACTAGAGGAAAGAGAACATACATCTCATCAAAATATCGAACGAATACCAAATTCACATGATTACTTATAACAAGACTTCTCCCATGTCCTCAGGAACAAACGTAACTACTCACAAAGCATATTCATGTTCATAATCAGAGGAGTATTAATTATCATTAAGGATCTAAACATATGATCTTCCACCGAATAAACCAACTAGCATCAACTACAAGGAGTAATCAACACTACTAGCAACCCACAGGTACCAATCTGAGGTTTTGAGACAAAGATCGGATACAAGAGATGAACTAGAGTTTGAGAGGAGATGGTGCTGGTGAAGATGTTGATGGAGATTGACCCCCTCTCGATGAGAGGATCGTTGGTGATGACAATGGCTTCGATTTCCCCCTCCTGGAGGGAAGTTTCCCCGACAGAACAGCTCTGCCGGAGCCCTAGATTGGTTTTGCCCAAGTTCCGCCTCGAGATGGCGGCGCTTCATACCAAAAGCTTCCTTCTGATTTTTTTTCCATGTCAAAACACACCATATAGAATAAGATGGGCATCGGGGGCCTGCCAGGTGGCCCACAAGGTAGGGGGGCGCGCCCTCCACCCTTGTGGATGGCAGGTGGCCCCCTCTAGGGCACTCTTCGCCCAATATTTGTTATATATTCCAAAATAATTCTCCGTGAAGTTTCAGGACTTTTGAAGTTGTGCAGAATAGGTCTCAAATATTTGCTCCTTTTCCAGTCCAGAATTCCAGCTGCCGGCATTCTCCCTCTTCATGTAAACCTTATAAAATAAGAGAGAAAAGGCATAAGTATTGTGATATAATGTGTAATAACAACCATAATGCAATAAATATCAATATAAAAGCATGATGCAAAATGGACGTATCAATAAGCACATTGCAAATTCATCAGATTAATTCAAGCCACATGGAAAACCCATTTATCCAAACCAAGCATGATTAAGAACTAGGAAATATAGCAATTGTATATGTTTCTCATGTATTAAGTGCAGCCAAATTCGATTTATTCTTCACATGCACAACAATACAAGATTCTACCCACGACAATTGGACATCACATTGCAGAATTGAACCAAGCAGTTAAGTAAACACCGCAACAAATGAACCAAACATTAATTGAGCACCACATTGCACAATATAACATACTCCTAATAGAAGATCAGGCAGTTAACAAAACCAAGCATGCTTAACAACTTAGAAATATAGCAATTGTATTTGTTTCTCATGTATTTAGTACAGCCAAATTCGATTTATTTCTCACATGGTATACAATAACAGAATGCACCCACAACAATTGAACATTGCATTGCAGAATTGAACCAAACAGTTAAGTAAACGCCACAACAAATGAACCAAACGTTAGCTGAGCACCACATTGCACAATGTATAACATACTAGAAGATCAGACAGTTAACCAATCCAAGCATGCTTGACAACTTGGAAATATAGCAATTGTATTTTTGTTCTCATGTATTTTGTAAAGATAAATTCAATTTATTTCTCACATGGAAGACAATGCAAAATTGCACCCTGAATAATTGAACATCACATTTGCAGAATTGAACCAAACAGTTAACTGAAGACGATAACTAATTGACCAAACGGTTAATAAGTGAGCACCACATTGCACGACATATAGAACATATACACTAGAGCAACATATTGCATGGTAAAAGTAGATAGGATAATTCACTATAATTTATTAAGCAAAGGGAGGAGCAACACATGCAACGGGTAAACCGAGCATGCTTAACCAACGTAGCTAGCAAACTGAACATAGGTCCTTATAGTGAGTTAATAAGACAAGCTACTCCTCATCGTCGGAGATATCGATGATGATTGGCTCCTTGGACATGGAAGAGGGCGAGGCCTCGACATCGTGGGTGCCCTCGTCGTTGCGGTGAGTTGCCTGAGCCGCTCCGGGCACCAACCTGTTGGCTCTTGAGTTGAGGTAAGCACGGGCACGCTGAGGAAACACCTCGTAGTCTTCGTCAAAGGCACTGACGGTGGCCTCGAGAAAATGCCATGAACTGTCCTTTAAAGCAGCCAACCGCGTCGCGGCGTCGACGATGGCCTCGATGGCGAGGTGCTCTACCAAGATCTGGGGGTCAGCATGAGTGGCAGCCATCGCGACCTCATCCGCGCGTGCGACCGCGATTTGCTTCTCCGTGGCCAAATGCTCCTTGAGCTCCTAGCTATACTACGTGCACCATGGCTTAGGGCGGCTCTTATTTGGGGGGGAGGGGTTGGTGATTTGGGTGGAAGATGTCGTGCTAGCGGTCGGGGCATGTGGGATGTGGAAGGAGGAGGAGGATGGGGGTCGGGTGTGAATTACCTGCCTGGATCAACGAGGCCGAGCAGCGTGAAGGAGGGTCACCGGCGAGGAGGCAACGCTGCAAGCATGGAGTGAAGGTTTCAACTTGGAAAGAAAGGCGGAAACATGGGAAATGTGGATTTTGGTAAGGGGGAGGGGGCGGGGAGGTAGACGTTTTCACGGAAGCCGAAAATTTTGGACCGGTGCAGCGAAAAAACTGGCGCGCAAAGTGTCATCACACACGGTCCCTTATTTAGCACTGTGTACGATATGTAAACATCACAAATGATTCATATAGCTTAACCCGTGTGTGATGAGTTTGAATGTGCAAATTTTGGTTCAAATTTCCCTGGTTACAGTGGTCATCCACGTCATTGCATAATTTGGGTACACAAAGGAGACTACAACACACCCACACTTCTTAATCGAACAAGTTCAGCAATTAAATAGAGCTAGCTGACCTAAAGATTACTCTAACAAATTAAAGACCGGTCATCTTAATTAAAAAAAACAAAGAGTACTACTATGTCTGGTGTTCGTCGATCTCCGCCGACTCCACCATGTCCAGCTCACTGAGGGAGTCCTGGATTAGGGGGTCCTCGGACAGCCAGACTATATACTTTGGCCGGACTATTGGACTATGAAGATACAAGATTGAAGACTTCGTCCCGTGTCCGGGTGGGACTCTCCCTTGCGTGGAAGGCAAGCTTGGCAATTCGGATATATAGATCTCCCCCTTGTAACCGACTCTGTGTAACCCTAGCCCCCTCCGATGTCTATATAAATCGGAGGGTTTAGTCCGTAGGACAACAACAATCATAATCATAGGATAGCTTCTAGGGTTTAGCCTCTACGATCTCGTGGTAGATCAACTCTTGTAATACTCATATCATCAAGATCAATCAAGCAGGAAGTAGGGTATTACCTCCATCGAGAGGGCCCGAACCTGGGTAAACATTGTGTCCCCCGCCTCCTGTTACCATTAGCCTTAGACGCACAGTTCGGGACCCCCTACCCGAGATCCGCTGGTTTTGACACCGACATTGGTGCTTTCATTGAAAGTTCCACTATGCCGTCACGATAAAGGCTTGATGGCTCCTTCGATCATCGGCAACGATGCGATCCAGGGCGAGGTTTTTCTCCCCGGACAGATCTTCGTATTCGGCGGCTTCGTACTGCGGGCCAACTTGCTTGGCCATCTGGAGCAGATCGATAGCTACGCCCCTGGCCATCAAGTCAGGTTTGGAAGCTTGAACTATACTGCCGACATCCGCGGAGACTTGATCTTCTACGGATTCGAGCCCATGTCAGGTGCACCGCACAGTCACGATAAGCATGACTTAGCTCTACCGTCGGACGGTGTTCGGGAGGTCGCACCTGCGGCTACTCCGGCCCTCAATCCGAAGCAGGTCGTGCCATCCGAGGGCGGGTGGATGGACCCTACCACGGAGGCCGCACACCCAGCGGCGATAGAGCCGAATACTGACTTCACCTCCTATGAGACGTGTGTCATCGGACCCTTGTATTCGTCCCCGGCCACAGGCTCCGAACCGCTTGCGTCCGTGCCTACCGAATCTGATTGGGCACCGATCATGGAGTTTACCTCCGTGGATATCTTTCAGCACTCGCCCTTGGGCGACGTGCTAAATTCATTGAGGTCTCTCTCCTTGTCAGGAGACCCTTGGCCGAACTATGTCCGGCTTGAGTGGGAAGTGGACGACGAAGAAATTCTTTCCCCACCCACCACCCACTTAATAGCCACTGTCGACGACTTAACCGACATGCTTGATTTCGGCTCTGAAGACATCGACGGTATGGATGACGATGCAGGAGAAGAACAGGAACCACCGCCCACAGGGCGCTGGACAGCCACCTCATCATATGATATATATATGGTGGACACCCCCAAAGAAAGCGATGGCAATAAGGCAACGGAGGATAATCCCCTCGAGAAGCAATCTAAGCACCGGCGTCATCGACGCCGCTTTAAGCCTGGCCATAGGAAAATCAGCGATACCGGCACAAGAGACAATAACGCTACGGATAGTGCCGAAGACGAAGACAATCCCCCCCCCCCCAGCCAGGCTTTGAGCGGGAGGATGGGCAAGCTAGCCCTAAAGAACATGCGACAGACGAAGAATCAGAGGATGACAATTACATGCCCCTCTCCAAAGATGAGGTGAGCCTCGGCAACGAAGAATTCATCGTGCCTGAGGATCCCGTCGAGCAGGAGCGATTCAAGCGCCGGCTTATAGCCACAGCAAAAAGCCTGAAGAAAAAGCAGCAGCAGCTTCAAGCTGATCAAGATCTGCTAGCGGATAGATGGACCGAGGTCCTGGCAGCCGAAGAATATGAACTCGAGCGCCCAACCAAAAGTTACCCAAAGCGCAGGTTGCTACCCCAACTCGAGGAGGAAGCATTAAAACCTACACTACCAGCGTATGATGCGGCTGACCGGCCACCTCGTGGCCGAGACAAAGCGGTGTATCAGCCCGAAGTCCAGCCCCTACCATGTCGCCAATCAAACAAAAACACCAAGGCCCGGGGCTACATGCAGGACCTGCGAGACGTATTGGAAAACAAGGCAGGACATACAAGATCGATCTACGGATCACGGGGGCGCGCCCCAATGCGTGACGATGACCATCACGCTGGATATACTAAAAGCAAATCCGGCCGGGTTGAATACAGCAGACAAGACTCGTATGAACAGAGGCGCCGCACACCCCCTATGCTTCACTAACGAAGTAATGGATCACGAATTCCCAGAAGGGTTTAAACCCGTGAACATTGAATCATATGATGGTACAACAGAACCCGCGGTATGGATTGAAGATTTCCACCTCCACATCCACATGGCCCGCGGTGATGATCTACATGCCATCAAGTACCTCCCACTAAAACTCAAAGGGCCGGCTCGGCATTGGCTGAATAGCCTGCCGGCAAACTCCATTGGCAGTTGGGAGAACTTGGAAGACGCATTCCTTGACAACTTCCAGGGCACTTATGTGCGACCACCGGATGCTGATGACTTGAGTCACATAACCCAATAGCCCGGGGAGTCAGCCAGGAAATTCTGGACTCGGTTCCTAACTAAAAAGAACCAAATTGTCGACTGTCCGGATGCCGAGGCCTTAGCGGCATTTAAGCATAACATCCGCGACGAGTGGCTCGCCCGGCACCTCGGCCAAGAGAAGCCGAAGTCCATGGCAGCCCTCACGACACTCATGACCCGCTTTTGTGCGGGCGAGGACAGCTGGCTGGCTCACAGCAACAACACATCAAGAAATCCTGGCAATTCAGATGCCAGAGATAGCAACGGCAAGCCACGTCGCAACAAACACAAACGTCGTAACAACGACGACAACATTGAAGACACGACAGTCAATGCCGGATTCAGTGGCTCTAAGTCCGGTCAGCGGAAAAAGCCGTTCAAAAGAAGCAATCTGGGCCCGTCCAGTTTGGACCGTATACTCGATTGCTCGTGTCAAATTCACGGCACCCCCGATAAACCAACCAACCACACCAACAGAGAATGCTGGGTGTTCAAACAGGCCGGTAAATTGAATGCCAAAAACAAGGAAAAGGGGCTGCATAGCGATGACGAGGAGGAGCCCCGGCCGCTGAACACAGGAGGACAGAAGAAATTTCCTCCCCAAGTGAAAACGGTGAACATGATATAGACGCAACCTATATTCCCAAGCGGGAGCGGAAGCGTGCACTAAGGGACGTCTATGCGATGGAGCCAGTCGCCTCAAAGTTCAACCCATGGTCTTCTTGTCCGATCACTTTCGATCGCAGGGACCACCCTACCAGTATCCGTCATGGCGGTTCTGCCGCATTGGTCCTTGACCCCATCATTGACGGATTTCACCTCACTCGAGTCCTTATGGACGGTGGCAGCAGCCTGAACCCGCTCTATCAGGATACAGTGCGCAAAATGGGTATCGACCCCTCGAGGATCAAACCCACAAAAACCACCTTTAAAGGTGTCATACCAAGTGTAGAGGCCTGTTGCACGGGCTCAATCACACTAGAAGTGGTCTTCGGATCTCCGGACAACTTCCGAAGCGAGGAGTTAATCTTCAATATCGTCCCCTTCCGCAGTGGCTATCACGCAATGCTCGGACGAACCGCATTCGCCAGATTCAATGCGGTACCGCATTATGCATACCTCAAGCTCAAAATGCCAGGACCTCGCGGGGTTATAACAATTAATAGAAACACAGAGCACTCGCTCCGTACGGAGGAGCACACTGCGGCCCTCACAATAGAAGTACAAAGCAGCCTTCTGAGGCAAACCGCCAATTCGGCGATAAAGCCCCCGGACACCTTTAAGCGAGTCCGGAGTACCCTGCAATAGGATCGCCCGGCACGTCCAGAGCTCGCCTAGCAATTCGGCCTCCGTCCTAGTCCCAATCAAGCGGCGAAATTTGTGCCGCGCGTACATAATTACGCACTCAAGATACCATGGGCATAGGCGGAGGCACGGCCATGGCACGGCCCACAATGCGTCTCAACTGCCTCAGGACCCGTACATTTTTACCATTTTCTTCCTTTCAGGACCCTATTCTCTGGAAGCCCTTTCCGATAGCCTGATTATTGGACCCATCACGGGAAGGAAACACCAAGGAAGCAAGAAGCTTTGACGTACAAGGGAATCCCCAGGTGGTCTCTGACAACGATCGCTATACCTGTTTTACATACCCACACGCAAATTTCCCTTGGATAGGAGATGTCAAATAGTCATATTTTTGCTTATTGCACTACTTGTATACATACGCTTTGACGTATCATTTAAATAACAATGTACAGCGTTAGCTTATTATTGCATTTCTTCGTCTTTTTTCCCTGACTGCTTATTTATGACAAATTGCACCCGTACATTCTGGTACATCCAGTGCGCCAGGGGCTTCAGTGTACCCCATAACACGGCAAGAAAAGGTGGGTCAATAGTTGAGTTTGCCCGGCTCCCATGTTTTGGTACCTTACGTTCCGCTATATCGGCTAAGGTAGCACTGGGAGAACTACTGCGATTGTGTCCCGGTTCTTCCGGACGAGCACCTCAGTAGAGAAAGCCGAAAACTGACTGTCATGATGCGGCGAGAGCTGGTCGCTGTTCGAGAGGTCTCAAATCCTTAAAGATTTTTTCCGCTTCGGGCGAGGAGTCGGCCTTGTCCGATTTAGGCGTATATAGCACCCCAAGTTCGGCCTTCCGAATACTAGGGGCTTCGCCAAAATTTAAAATTGTAGACTTCTATGGCTAAGTGAGAGCGATAAAGCTGTATAGTCCGATTGCCTTGTTCGCTGCGCTAAACACCTCCTTAAAGGACCATTTTTTTGGATAAAGAGTGTTTAAGATTTATCCCGAACACCTCAGTACTAGTTACATGGGGGCAGAAGCCGACGACTTGCCAACTCTCAGATTTTATAAACGGCCGCACAGAAGGTAATATTTTAAATCGACAAGCGTTATATAGCGCACATGAACTTGTTTTCATATTACAGGATCACATGAGTACATTCACTCAAATTTTACATCCTTAGCACATTCCTCCGCCACAAGGCGGGCACCCTTCAGGACACTGTCATAATACTTTTCAGGGTGGCGATGCTCCTTGCCCTCCGGTGGCCCCTCCTTCACCAGCTTTTCGGCATCCATCTTCGCCTAGTGCACTTTCGCACGGGCAAAGGCCCTGCGCGCACCTTCAATGCAGACGGGCCGCTTTATGACTTCAAGCCGTGGGCAGGCATTCACAAGACGCTTTACCAGGCCGAAGTAGCTACCGGGCAGGGGCTCGCCAGGCCACATCCGGACTATGAGACCCTTCATGGCCAGTTCGGCCGCCTTGTGAAGCTCGACCAGTTGCTTCAGCTGGTCGCTCAAGGGCATAGGATGTTCGGTCCCAGCATATTGAGACCAGAACAACTTTTCCGTCGTGGCCCCTTCCTCGGCCCGGTAGAACTCTGCGGCATCCGATACGCTGCGCGGTAGATTTGCGAACGCTCCTGGAGAGCTCCGAATTCGGGTAAGTAAAAGGAAAGTCTCGTTCACATGCTTGCTTTGCATAATGAATGCCTTACCCGCCGCTATCTTCTTGAGCGCCTGAATCTCCTGGAGGGCCTTTTGGGCTTCGGCCTTGGCATTTTGTGCGTTCTCGAGGGCCTTCGCAAGCTCGGACCCCTGCGTCTTAGAGTCACGCTCCAAGGACTCGTATTTCTTGATGAAATCCTGGAGCTCTTGCTGAACCTCGCCGACTCGGGCCTCTTGCTTCTCGCGCTCGATGCGCTCCTTAGCCACTCTGTCTTCGGCCTCGGACAGCGCCTTCTTCAGGGCCGCCACTTCGGTCGTGGCCCCTAGCAAAATTCATGATGATCCTATGATCTAAAAACCACTTCTTCTTTATCAATATACAGACGGGGTATCACTTACCTTTGTTCTCTTCGAGCTGCCTCTTGGTAAGGCCGAGCTCTTCCTTGGACCGCTCAAGGTCCCGCTTCAGTCCGAAGACCTCTGCAGTATGAGCCGCAGCGGCCAGCAGCGAAGCCTGCTTATTCACATAGACATATTCTCATTAGACTCCTGTGATTGTTATTTGATCCTCTGTTCGGCCTTTCTTTCCGAAAACCAAACAGAGCATCAGGGGCTACTGTCTATATTGTGATATTTTCTCATAATTTGATTACTTACCTCAAAGCCTGTTAGGAGGCTGGCACAGGCTTCGGTCAATCCGCTTTTGGCGGACCGAACCTTCTCGACCACCGCACTCATGATGGTAATGGAAGCGCCACGAAGCGCTTCCAGCAAGTTGTCCGATGCCTCTGGATGGACAAAGGCCATCGGCACAGCTGGCCCGCCCCCCTTAGCGAGGGGTCACCTGTCAGAATCCGGAACCACTAGAGGTTCCGGCGCAGTATCTGGCTAGGGGCCAAACTTGCTACGGCCCCCGTCATCAGAACCCATGGGAGTCTTACCCCCCATGCGCCCGGTGTCTGGGATGTCGCCTTGGGGCGCCTCCAGAATTATCTCCCCTTGGTCCGGTATCCTCTGAGACAACACCTCGATGTCGTCCGTGGGCCGGGGGGAGGTGGCTGTCGGGAGTGAATCGCTGTTCATCGCCGACTGGCCCAAATACCCATCCGAAGAGGATACGTCGATGTGGGCTTTGGACGGACTGCACGATCATGTTTGACATGATAAGAAGCAATAAAACAAAACATACCAGAACTATTATAGTATCCAGATACTTATGACTTCGCCAGGGGCTTGTCCCTGGGCAACCACTCCTCGTCGCTGTAAGCGGCTGTTGTGGAGTGGTCCGGAAGGAGGGTCCTTCCCTTCTTGGACCCTTCGGCCTCCCAGATGGGGCGGCCTTCCTTTTCTTGTCCCCCTGGTTGGGGGGGGGGGAACTTTCCTCTTCCTCCTCCTCGTTTTCGTGGGAGGAGTGTGCCTCGGTGTTTTCGGACGATGAGTCCGATACAACCTTGCGCCGGAGACCTTTCCTGGTCCCCGCGGCCTTCTTCTTGGCCTTCTTCTCCGGCGCCTCATAGGGCGCCGGAACCAGCATCTCCGTTAAGAGAGCCCTTGCTGGATCTTCGGGCAGTGGGGCCGGACAATCGATCCGCTCCACTGTCGCTACCCAGTCCTGTTAAAATGGCGTGGAGGCTCAGATCCCACACACGATTATACTGGGGAAAGGAACATCTTGTGAGATATAAAGAGCTTACCGGATTGGCAGGGCGCTTTGCGCTGAGTCCGCGATCCCCGGTAAGGGGAGGAGGTACCTCGGCGGCCTTTAACAGCACCTTCCAGACGTCTTTGTGCGTCGTGTCGAAAAGCTCTCGCAGCGTCTGGTGCTTGGCCGGGTCGAACTCCCACATATTGAATACCCGTCTTTGACACAAAAGGATCTGGCGGAAGAGCATGACTTGGACCACGTTGACAAGCTTGATTTTCTTGCTTATCATATTTATGACATAGTTCTAGAGTCCGGTCAGCTCCACCGATGAACCCAGGATAGGCCCTTCTCTTTCCAGGAGGTGAGCCGCATGGGGATGCCAGATCGAAATTCGGGGGCCGCCACCCAGTTGGTGTCGCGCGGCTCGGTGATGTAGAACCACCCCGATTGCCACCCCTTCACGGTCTCCACATAGGAGCCTTCGAGCCAGGTGACGTTGGCCATTTTACCCACCATGGCGCCTCCGCACTCCGCTTGCTGGCCGACCACCACCTTCGGTTTCACGTTGAAGGTCTTCAGCCACAGGCCGAAGTGGGGCTTGATGCGGAGGAAGGCCTCGCACACGACGATAAACACCGAGATGTTGAGGATGAAATTGGGGGCCAGATCATGGAAGTCCAGCCCATAGTAGAATATGAGCCTGCGGACAAATGGGTGGAGGGGAAATCCTATTCCACGGACGAAGTGGGTGAGGAATACAACCCTCTCATGGGGTTCTGGAGTAGGGACGATCTGCCCCGCGTCTTGGAGCCTGTGCGCGATGTCTGTGGCCAAGTATCCGGCTTCCCGGGGCTTCGTAATGTCCTCCTCCGTAACAGAGGAGACCATCCACTTGCCTCCCGCTCCGGACATGTTTGGAATGGCTTTGCGGAGAAGATGAGAACTTGGGCGCTGGAGCTCGAGTGCGCGAGAATGGATGGGCAGGGGAAGAAGAAGGCGTGGGTGAAAAAGAGGAGTCCTTGTCCCTTTATAAAGGCGGTAGAAACTGTGCGCCTCCCCACTTGCCCCGTAAAATCGCTTATTCCCCAAGCGCCGCGATTGATGGCGCGGTTGGGTTACCCATACCCGTATTGATGAGAATCCCGTGATAAGGGGACACGATCTCTGCTTCGACAAGCGTGCCAAGGAAACCGCCTCGCAACATGTGCAGCAGCTGGTTGATAAAAACGGTTCGAATAAAGACCGGGTCGTGATGTCACGTTATTAAAAGTTGTCAGCAGATTGGATTTGTGGAATATTGCACTCTCTACAGTGGTATGTGGAATTTGTTTTGCAGAGCCGGACACGATCCTTGTGTTCAAAATCTTCTATGGAGTATTCGGAGAAGGAACCCACCTTGCAATGCCGAAGATAATCTGCGCGCCGGACTCATCGTCATTGAAGCCTGGTTCAGGGGCTACTGAGGGAGTCCTGGATTACGGGGTCCTCGGACAGTTGGACTATATACTTTGGCCGGACTGTTGGACTATGAAGATACAAGATTGAAGACTTCGTCTCGTGTCCGGGTGGGACTCTCCCTTGCGTGGAAGGCAAGCTTGGCAATTCGGATATATAGATCTCCTCCCTTGTAATCGACTCTGTGTAACCCTAGCCCCCTCCGGTGTCTATATAAACCGAAGGGTTTAGTCCGTAGGACAACAACAATCATAATCATAGGCTAGCTTCTAGGGTTTAGCCTCTACGATCTCGTGGTAGATCAACTCTTGTAATACTCATATCATCAAGATCAATCAAGCAGGAAGTAGGGTATTACCTCCATCGAGAGGGCCCAAACCTGGGTAAACATTGTGTCCCCCGCCTCCTGTTACCATTAGCCTTAGACGCACAGTTCGGGGCCCCCTACCCGAGATCCGCCGGTTTTGACACCGACACTCGTGCCCGACGATCTCCTGGGGAAGGGGCTCCATGGCATCCAACACATAGGCAAGCATGTCACCATCCTTGTCCGCCATCTCTTTGGAAAAGGCCGCCACGAGATGGGCGTGGGCAGCCGCGATCTAGGCTTGGACAGGCTTTATCGTGGCAATGTATGCCGCGGAGGAACGGACGGTTGCTCGAACGCTCTCGGTGATTGCCAACTCTTCGGCCGTGGGTTGCCGACCATTGTCGGAGAAGTTTCGTTCGATTTGTGCGGTGACCGCCACGAGCTGGGCATGGGCGGCCTCGACATGGTCGTGGGCAGCCTCCATCAGGGCTAAGGCCGCCGTAGTGGAACGGATAGCTGCTGTGCCGCTCTCGCCAGCTGCTATCCACGAGGCAGATGTTGCTGCCGCCACCTGAGAAGCAACAACGGCCGTTTGGGCCGCCACCTGGCTCTGATACCAACTTGTCATGCCCAATATGCGACCCTATCCGAGAGTGACTCGAAGGTCCCACCAAGGATAGACCCGCATATTGGAAACTCTTTTGCTAGGTGGATATCATTACATCATACCATTACATAATAGTTGGGGATACATACATAAGGCACAAACGCCCCAAAGAATACATCAACATCATACATGAGAGCAACATCCGGCTACGGTTGAAACATAAACAGAAACTCAAACAATATCCACCCTGCTAGCCCAGGCTGCCGACCTGGAACCTATCCCCTGATCGAAGGAGAAGCAGAAGAACTCCAAAACAGGTAAACATCGCTCTCGCGTCATGATCATCGCATAACCTGTACCTGTTAAACTGGTGTTGTAGTAATCTGTGAGCCACGAGGACTCAGCAATCCCATTACCATGGGTATCAAGACTAGCAAAACTTAATGGGTAAGGAAGCGGTAAAGTGGTGAGGTTGCAGCAGCGACTAAGCACAGTATGGTGGCTAACTTACGAAACAAGAGCGAGAAGAGGAGCTAAGCAAACGGTCGTCAACTAATAAAGATCAAGAAGTGATCCTGAACTCCTACTTACGTCAAACATAACCCAAAAACCGTGTTATCCTCTCGAACAACCCCAAAAAGAGACAATCACGGTTACGCACATGGTTGGTGTATTTTAGAAGAGTTTACTTCAAGTTTACTACAACCGGATATCAACAAATTCCCATCTGCCACATAACCGCGGGCACGGCTTTCGAAAGTTCAAAACCCTGCAGGGGTGTCCCAACTTAGCCCATGATAAGCTCTCACGATCAACGAAGGATATTCCTTCTCCCGGGAAGACCCGATCAGTCTCGGAATCCCGGTTACAAGACATTTCGACAATGGTAAAACAAGACCATCAAGACCGCCCGATGTGCCGACAATCCCGATAGGAGCTGCACATATCTCGTTCTCAGGGCAACACCGGATGAGACAGGCTACGAGTAGAACCAGACTTCGAGTTTCCCCGAGGTGGCCCCGCAGGCTGCTCGGTTCGGACCAACACTTAGAGAAGCACTGGCCCGGGGGGGCTAAATAAAGATGACCCTCGGGTTGGCCGACCCAAGGGAAGGGGTAATAGGTTGTTAGGCAAATGTAAAACCAAGGTTGGGCCTTGCTGGAGGAGTTTTATTCAAAGCAAACTGTCAAGGGGTTCCCATAACACCCAACCGCGTTAGGGACGCAAAATCCGGGAACATAATACCGATATGACGGAAACTAGGGCGGCAAGAGTGGAACAAAACACCAGGCATAAGGCCGAGCCATCCACCCTTACCAAGTATATAGATGCATTAATAATATAAGAGATATTGTGATATCCCAACATAACATAATCCAACATGGAGCAATCTTCATCTTCACCTGCAACTAGCAATGCTATAAGAGAGGCTGAGCAAAGCGGTAACATAGCCAAAAAACCGGTTTGCTAGGAAGGGTGACAAAGGTTAGAGGTTCATGGCAATTTGGGAGGCTTGATAAGCAAGTGTAGGTAACGCGGCATAGCGATAGAACGAAGCAACTAGCATAGCAATGATAGTAGTGAGATCCAAGGTGACGGTCATCTTGCCTGAAATCCCACTAGGAAGAAGAACAAGTCCATGAAGAAGACGAAGCCAAGAAGACGAACCAAGCGTGGACGAACGAATCCTCACGATCGCAACGAAACGGGAACTATCGAGAAGAAGCACACAACATGGTAAACACACCACACATGAACAAGGCATGATGCTCAACCAAGTATGATGCATGAAAATTCTACATGAGGCTACGCATGGCAAGAGATGATGCATACAAGAACAACACATCAAAGCAAGTTTAAATGAGGCCGGAAACAACATATAACAATTTCGGTATATCCCCATATGCAAATTTCAAAATTGGTCCAGATCTGAATAAACCTTATGTTCAAGTTGTTAAACAGCAAGTTAAGATGCACCACGATGATCTACACGAAATTCTAGTCAAGTTACATATAAAGTTCGTTTAATTCGGAGCTACGGCCTAAAAGATATGAGCAAAACAAGTTAAACATGGCATTGATGCAAAATGCATTCAAACATCAAGCAAACACATCCAAAACATGGATGCAACAAGGTAACATGAAACTACACTCAAAACTAAGCAAGTTTCATATAGAGCACACTCAAAACGGAGCAACGGTACAACACATACACTCCAAACAAGATATAACAACAATCTGTCCAAAACAGCAACTAAGCATCTTGCAAGCATCAAAACTACATGCTACAGCATCTCAACATGAAAACAAATGACATGGACGTGATGTGCAGGTAAAGCATTACAAAACATGAACATTGAGCTAACTCCAGAAATCACTAGAACATGCTCAAAAGGACATGGCAAGATTGCAAATAATAACAGTTTCACAGACTTGGCAGAAATCACAGGACATGGCAGGAATAACATCAGGTTGCAATGTTTAGAGCTATAAAACAACATGTTACAGCAATCTATAATGGCAAACAAAGGCATGGCATGCTAAAACTAAAGACAGAGAACAAAACACCCTTACTGAACATATTCCAAAGATCAACATAAAAGATGGTAGGATCCATGCAAACATGGCAAATGATATGACAGATTCAGACAGTGAAAATAACAGCACATGGCACGAACAATAATAAGTAGGCATGTTGGTGAGCTTGTACAACTCACTACAGAGCATTAAAAAATATGACAATGTAACCAACAGCAATAAGACATGTTCATGAAGCTAAGCATGGCAATAGTAAGTTCATAGGGTGCATGGATCACTAGAAAAACACATGTCAAAACTGAACTTCATGTTAACAGGCTGACAGCAACATTATTTAGCAAATTTGAAGCAAGTTTTCAACAAGCTACAGCAAGCTATAAATGCAACCAATGGCATGGATGGATACATCATAACATTTAAAACAAAACATCCTTAGTGAATATCTCCAGATTATGCATAGAACTCATGGTGACAACAGGTTTACATGGCATCACAATGCTACAGCTACAGACTTAGCAGAAATGACCAAGTCACAGAAATCAGCAACATCACGGAGGCTACTTTGCAAGCTTGTAACAATCAACACATGGTAAATAATGAAGAGTGGATTGCACAACAGCAAATATGGCATGTTGTAGCTCATAACACATGTAGACTGCATGCTCAAAAGAGAATAACACAAAAAGGTACAAAAATGACAAATGAGCAAATTATAACAGTTTCCAGCAGACAACATCATATAGCACTCTTGCAACGATGCTTAGGGCATCAATATTAACTCAAACAAGCATGGCATAGTAGAATGAAATGAAGAGCAACTCATGATGAACATTTTGATACATTACACGCACAAAACAGAGCAGCACACATGAAGTTATGACATGATGAACAGAGCACCAGAATGTTGAAAACTTCGGGACTTGCCGAAAATTACCCTCCGAAAACAGATCTAGGGTTTGACCCAGCGCGGACCTCGAGGCGAGGCTGATCTGACCGGGGACGCGGGGAACGACGACCGGAGTTGGGGGAGAGGTCGCCGGCGAGGGCGAGGTCGCCGGATCCGGGGCCGGCGAGGTCCGAGGCGGCACGGCAGGGAGCTCGTGCTCCTGTCTATGAGAGAGGAGGGAGATTAGGGTTAGGGAGAGAGAGAAGAGCAGGGAGAAGGGATGGCGGCGGAGCTGGCCTGGGGGAAGCGGCGGCGGCGTGGCGAGGTCGCGGCGCACGGCGGCGGGGATGGAGACGCGGGCGAGCGCGGCAGCGGCGGTATCCAGGCGCTCGGGCGGCTGGCGGCGACGCACGGGCCGCGGCAGAGAAGGGCGCGGGGAGGACGGCGGCGTGACACTTGGCGGTGCGGGGTAGGCTGTGGGCGGCGGCGCGGCTGAGGTGGCGAGCCACGATTGGCCGGAGCGACGTGGAGGCGGTGGTGGACGCGTCCGGCGACGGGGTGGACACGTCCGGCTGTGGGAGGAGGAAGATTGCTAGGGTTTGGACTGCGTAATTTCGGGGGAGGAGACTAATTTATAGGTAGAGGGAGCTATGAGAGTCCAAATGAGGTGCGGTTTTCGCCCACACGATCGTGATCGAACGGCGGAGAGCATGGAGGGGGTTTGGATGGGCTAGTGGGCTGATTTGGAGGGGTGTTGGGCTGCACAAAAGAAGGGGGCTTCGGTTAACTCGGTTAACCGTTGGGGCATCGAACGACCTCCAAATGGAACGAAATTTGACGGGCGGTCTACTAGTGATATACCAAGGCCACTCGGCAGATCTCGGCCCATTCCGAGAACATTTTTCTCCCACTCACGAAACAAGGTCTGAGAGCGGCGACGTGTGCGTGTGAGAGGGTTGGATCGTGAAACGGACAACGGGGAAAATGACCGGATGCAAGTTTTGAAAAAGATGATGATGTAATGCATATGATGACATGGAAAAATGTAGCACGCAAGCAAATGACATGGCAATGACGGCGAATAACTGGGTGACACCTGGCGCATCGGATTCGGGGCGTTACACTCCATCAGGGCTAAGGCCGCCGTAGTGGAACGGATAGCTGTTGTGCCGCTCTCGCCAGTTGCTATCCACGAGGCAGATGTTGCTGCCGCCACCTAAGAAGCAACAACGGTCGTTTGGGCTGCCTTGGCCGCCCGGTCGCAGATTGCGGACGTGCTCATGCAGCTTGTTAGCACGCGCATGGAGGCTGCGGCCGCTCTCTCGCCGGAGTGAGCCACCAAAGTTGCCCTCACGACGCGGGTCCACGTCCCCATCTTTCACCGGCGATGATTGAGCAGTGAAATGATATTTGGGGAGCGACCTAGTGTGCTAGACACGCCGGCTGTTGACTGTAGCCAACACACCTTCTCGCGTAAGTCATATGCATACTATACTCCGACGGTGCTTCAAAATATTTTTACTGCATCACACATGGTTGGTGATTATAAACTGTGTGCGATCTACTTGATTTTTCATCTTGATTTGAATTACATAATGGGGTCACAGTGGCAAAGGAGGGTGTTTGAATTGCTAGAACTTTTATCTGCAGTGAACATGCAACTATATGTGTGTCGTAAAAAAATTAGAATTATTCTGGGTTCGTTTGGACATTTTTATACATTAACTTAGTATTCTAGCCATTTCAGGTGCACAATTCAAAATTAAACTACATGTACATGCTCCGGTGCACCAAAATGGCTTGTAAAACATATATGTGTCCATGGTTTTATGCTTATGTCCCATGCAAGAAATGGGGATGAATTTCGAACACCACAGCACCGTGGCTCTCCGGCAAACATTGAGGTACTTGCTTTTGTAATTCTAGTAAATCCAAAACCCGTCCGAAATTCATGAACCTTGGCATGCTATCATGGAATGGCATCAACATGCTGGGGTAAAAAATATTGTCCCATTTGGGGAAGGTTATCGTATAAGCTTCTCACAAACCAGAGCTTCTCACAAGAAGCCTCATGGTTCCGGTAGGGAAACGTGTCACCTTTGTGGACAAAACGATATTCATCACCTCTTCTTGTTTTCTTTCTGGTGTCAACATAGAACAACAAGAGTGTCGTGTTAAATTTTGAATTTTTTCGGGGATCGTTTGGAAATTTTCATACGTTAACTGAGTTTTCTAGGCATTTATGTGCATAATTCAAAATTGAATTACATGCACATGCTCCAGTGCATAAAAACGGGTTGAAATATCAAATGTGTGCCCTTGGTTGCAAGCTTAGGTCACATGCTAGAAATGAGAATGAATGTCAAACAGCTTGACACTGTCGCTCGGCCGCTAACATTGAGATATGTGGTCTTAAAATTCTAGTATATCGAAAACTCGTCTGAAATTCATAAAACTTGACATGATATCATGGAACGACATCGACATGCCGTGGTAAAAATATTGTTCCATTTGTGGCAGGTTTGGGTATAAGCTTCTCGCAAACCAGAGCTTTCTCACAACAAGCCTGATGGTTTCGGTAGGGAACATGCCACCTTGGGGGACGAATCGATATACGTTGCCTCTTCTTGCTTTCAAATTTTTTTCTCGTGTCAACATAGAACAACATGAGTGTTGTGTCAAATTTTGGGATTTTTTGGGGTTCGCTTGGACATTTTTATACATTAACTGAGTTTTCTATGCATTTATGTGCATAATTCAAATTGGACTACATGCACATGCTCCAGTGCATATAAATGGGTTCAAAATTCAAATGTGTGTCCTTGGTTGCATGCTTAAGTCCCATGCAACTGTCGCTCGGCCGCTAACATTGAGATACATGGTTTTTAAATTCTATTAAATAAAAAACGCATCTGAAATTTATGAAACTTGACATGCTAGCATGGAACGACATCAACATGCCGTGGTAAAAATATTGTCCCATTTGGGGCAGGTTGGGGTATAAGCTTCTCACAAACCAGAGCTTCTCACAACAAGCCTCATGGTTATGGTAGGGAACGTTTCACCTTTCTGGACGAAACGATATCCGTTGCCTCTTCTTGATTTCAATTTTTTTCTAGTGTCAACATAGAACAACAAGAGTGTTGTGTTAAATTTAGGATTTTTTCGGGGTTCATTTGGACATTTTTATACATTAACTGAGTTTTCTATGCATTTATGTTAATAATTCAAATTTGAACTACATGCACATGCTCCACTGTATGTAAATTGGTTGAAAAATCAAATTTGTGTCCTTGGTTGCATGCTTAGGTCCCATGCAAGAAATGGGAATGAATGTCAAACACCTTGCCACCGTCGCTCGGCCGCAAACATTGAGATACATGGTTTTTAAATTCTAGTAAATCCAAAACTCGTCTGAAATTCATGAAACTTGACATGCTATCATGGAGCGGCATCAACATCCTGTGGTAAACTTTTTGTCCCATTTGGGGCAGGTTTGGGTATAAGCTTCTCGCAAACCAGAGCTACTCAGAACAAGCCTGATGGTTTCGGTAGGGAATGTGCCACCTTTGGGGACGAAACGATATCCGTTGCCTCTTCTTGCTTTCAAATTTTTCTAGTGTCAACATAGAACAACAGGAGTGTTGTGTCAGTTTTTGGGATTTTTCGGGGTTCGCTTGGACATTTTTATACATTAAGTGGGTTTTCTAGGCATTTTATGTGTATAATTCAAATTTGAACTACATGCACATGCTCCAGTGCAGAAAAATGGGTTGGCATATCAAATGTGTGTCCTTGGGTGCATGCTTAGCTTCCGTGCAAGAAATTGGAATGAATTTCAAACACCAGGGCACTGTTGATTGCCGGCAAAACATTGAGATACTTTGTTTTTAAATTCTAGTAAATCCAAAACTCGTCCAAAATTCATGAAACTTGGCATGCTATAATGGAATGGCACCCGACATGCTCTGGTATTTTTCGTGTCCGTGTTGAATGAAGGAGCACTCGAATAATAACCAACAAAGGCATTTTGAAACAAATAGCTGCCACTTTAACATCTCAAACCTTTGTATAATTTAAATCATGTGCGTTCTGTTAACCATTCGCGTGACGCCATGTGTCTCTCTTTTAATGGCTAGGAGGTGCCATGCGGACAACTGCTTGACTGAACGGGAGGCGTGCGAGCACAGTCCGCTGCGCAGGCTGACCGAGAGGCGTGCAAGTTGTCCTCCAATGCGCAGGCTCACCGAGAAGCATGCGAGCTGTATGCTACACATGCTCACTAGGAACCGGGCCCTTTGACTTCCATGGCCGCCCGGCTTGCTCGCATCCTCTCCATTAATGTCGCCAGAGCCGCTGTTTAATACGGGCGGCCTTACTGTTCGCCTCCCATTCCCCTCCCTCCCGCAGACCTCCACCAACGCCATGGCGCAGAAGGATCATCTGCCACTAGTCTTCTAGTTTGGTGAAGTCGACTTCGAGGCGGAGGAGATAGAAAATAAGGAGGAATGGGGCCTCATGGACATGGCCCTGAACGGGCTGACCGCGGCGGTTGCTGCCCCCGCGCCCGTCCCAGCTCCCATCCCCGTGCCCGCGCCAGCGACCATCCCCGTAGCATTGACGGGCTGGTCGCCGAGCACTATCATAGAGCTAGAAGCCGCGGGCGTCAGCGAGGTCTCCGTGGACCTGCGCGAGCTCGCGTACATGCCAGCGTCAGCGCCCGTGCCTGTGTGCGCCCCTGCACCCATTGCGGTGCCGGTCCCCGTGCGTTTGCCTGCACCAGCCACGCCCATGCCCGTGCGCGCTCCCCTCTCAACGGCATGGGACACCGCCATCGACCGCTACCTCGCAGCGCCTCGAGTTGCCTTCCTCCCGCACCCCGCCCGCCGATCGTGCGACGACATGATGTTTGAATTCCAAGTGAAGAACATTCTGTGCTGCATTGAAGACTTCAACAACGGCGTCCTGGAGGACAACAATGACAATGCCGGCGCGGCACGCCGCCTCCGCCGCCATCGGAATTAGATTTTTTTGGGTTAATACTGTATCTCAATCATATGAATATAAATTCATAGTGTGACTGAATGAAAGATATGGTTTGAATGAACTTGCATTTTTCTCTCTGAATGTACAGACTTATCTAACGATTTTCTTTAAAAAAAGTCAATGTTTTTAAATATAAAACACTCATCGCAAACGTTTTAGTTAGAACACCCGTATGCAAACCGACAGCTTCCCCAGGAAGGCAAGGGAAAATGTGCCGAGCAGGATTTGTGCAGCTCTTGATCGCAAACGTTTTAGACAGAACACCCGTATGTAAACCGACAGCTTCCCCAATAAGCCAAGGGAAAATGTGCCGAGCAGGATTTGTGCAGCTCTTCATCGCAAACGTTTTAGATAGAACACCCGTATGCAAAGTGAGAGCTATGGCCTTCCCCCGTAAGCCAAGGGAAAATGTGCCGAGCAGGATTTCTACATCCCTTCAACGCAAATGGTTGTTTTGGATGACCCGTGTGCAACCACGTATTGACAATTTTGTAAGATTTGCATATGTCATATTGGGTATATTGCCATTTGTTGATCTAGTAATATTGCCATTTGTCAACCTTGTAATAGTGCCATTTGTCAGAATATGCAGCTAAAAATCACTAGCACCATCTAATTTTTGCAACTAAAATTCAGTATTAAGCATAGATTTCATTCATAGATTAAGCAGTCATTCTTTATACAAACAGTTCAAATCGATAGCTGAACCGACCAAACTTTTCCCCAATTGTTGCCAACCACGTACTGAAATAGCTAGTTCAACTATATATACTAGCTAATTTTAAGTACGTTGTACAGTTCCACCACAGCTATAGTAAGATGAACTGAACAAAATAGCCCTACAGAGGGGCTTTGTACTACTTCCGGCAGCCTCTCCTCCGTCGAGCGCGCTCAGTATGAGGCACAGGAGGAGGAGGAGCCTACCGGCGAGCTGGACAACTGCAATTCGGTGCCTGCCGCTGCTGCACCTTCAGCGACGCTCACCTCAAATGCCCTCTGCCGCTCTCGATGACCCTCCACCTCCGCCTCCCGCCTTCGGGCGGCGGTGGCGGAGTTGGTGATGACCCCGGCGGTTGACGGTGGTCTGGCGGCCACGGCGTCCGAGGATGGGGTTGCGGCCACGACCACCACCTCCCGCCTTTGGGCCGCGGTGGCGGAGCGGATGATGGCCACGGTGGCCAGCAATGGGGTGGCGGCCACGACAGCCACCTCCCACCTTCGGGCCGCGGCGGCGGAGCGGGCGATGGCCCTGGCTTTCGATGGTGGTGTGGCGGCCACGGCGGTAGACGGTGGGGTGCCGACAACGGCGGCCTGCAATAGGTGCCGACGGGCAGCGGCGGCGGAGCGTGTGGTGGGTGTTCCGCGCACACCCAACAGGGACGCCACACGCACTACACTACGCCAGGGACTGCGCCGCCGCCGCGGTGTAGCCTCCCAGCTGGAGCTGTCCTCTGATGACGGTGGAGTGGCTGAGCGACAACGGCGGACCGGTGCCATCGGTATTGTGGGAGAAGCAGACGAGATAAGCTACAGGGAGGGAGGGGAAAATGCCATGCAAGACTTGCTAGCCGTGAGGGTTTATATAGCAGGCCGATAAGCATTGGGATTTTGCGGGATTTCACCAAGTCGAGCAGGAAGCTTGCACGGGAACCTGCGCAGGAACCTGTTCAACACCGTTTGGCCAAAAGAACGCCCCCGTGCGCTGCTCAAGCTTGCGCTCTAAGCCGTCTACGGCAGCGGGGTGACAAGACGTGCGAGCGGAGGATGAAAGGACACATACACATAAGGTTCATAGAAAACATTTGCGATTAAATTACCTAATACCTCCGTCGTGGTTTATATGTCGTCTATGTATTTTTGTGCCAAATTTTGACTAGAGATTTAACTAATAAAATACGAATGCATGCGCCAAAGATTATATCATTGGATTCGCATTTGAACATAGTTTCCAATTATATAATTTTTATAACATGCATTAACATTTTGTTGGTTAAATTTAAGGTAAAAATATGGCACAGAATATAAAGGGGACTAATAGACCAAGACGGAGGTAGTAGCACACGGCCGCTCTCTACGCGGTGACGCAACTGCCGTCCGGCTTGTAGACGACCATTCCCTGCGTGTTCAGGTGCTCTATGCGTGTGGTTGCTCACAGTTGAGGCGGCCGCGGCGCGCTCTGCTCACGTCCCGCCGCGTGCGCTCTGCTCTTGCGTCCCTCTGGGCGCTCTGCACTCTTCCTTCCATGTGCGCTGCCAGTGTTTGGGGTCCGCGCACTATCACGTACATTCGTGTGCATGCAGTTGCGCCGAGCGCGGCTCCACGATGCAGTTACCTGCTGCAAAAACTGCCATGCGGATGCGCCGAGAATACAGGCCGCCCGGCCCCCATTTGTTCCTGCGGCCATTTACCTTCATGTCTTGCGCCACACGACACAATAAGCACACCCACGACTACACATACAGAGAGGACATCCAGCGATTCCAATGGCGCTCCCCATGGCTCCAATGGCGCTCCCAGTAGCCGACGATGACAACCGGGGGGGGGGGGGGGGGCGTTCACCACGCATCACGCAATGGACACCCACATGAGGGGGAAGGCCCTCTCGGTGGTGTACACGAACGAGCCGATCTCGTTGGAGAGCTCCATCCAAACTATGGAGCAGTTGCTTGCTGAGGACAAGTACTAAGTGGTCTACTTCGACCTCGAGTACACCATCGGTCGTGCTGGGAACGATCGGAAGGTTGCTGTCACCTAGTTGTGCGTGCGATATGACGTCCTCATCTACCACTACCACCTGGCCACAAGGCCTTGCGAGCGTTTCTCCAGGTTTATCAACAGCTCCGACTATAGTTTCGCTATGGTGGACACCACGAACGATCTAAAAGCGCTCAAGGTTTCAGGCTTGAAATGCCAGAATCTTGTCAACATCCAGGACCACTATAAGGTCTAGGGCAGCGACAACAACAAACAGAACTCCCTGGTTGACCTCGCCTCGGCCATCATCGACCCCTACTACATGAAGATGAAGGATGAGAGCAAGAAGGACAAGAACGCCTGGCACAATGTCTGGCATGAGAGACTGGATGAACAACACGTCAAGTATGCGGCGAAGAACACGTACACAAGCTATGAGATGTACCGGCGGATCGTTAACATGAGGAAGTGTCTTCTTCCTGCCCCATTCGACGGATCGAGCCACAGAGCAGTGGCGGGAGTGTCACAACAAGTAGACGACTAGACGATCGCTTCTCCTAGTTTAGAATGCATGCAATTGTTTATTGAGGTGTGTGCGAATGATCTATAGACAGAGCAAATCACACGGCTTATTAGCAGCAATTGTCTGTGTTATTATTGGTCTTCGCACACGTTTCTGATTACGGACCTGTTTGGCACGTATCACACACATCTTGTTTAGTTGAACTGTTTCTGTTGTGTTGGCTCATCGCAAACAGTTCATCCGAGTGAACTGTATGCCCTCCATCGCACACACCTTGATCTGGCTGACCATTTCTATTGTGTTGCCTAATCACACATAGTTCATCCTAGTGAACTGTATGTCGTATATCACACACACCCTCATCTGGCTGCCAGTTAATATTGTTCTGCCTTATCGCAATCAGTTCTCACGCATCGCACATGCAACTCTAATCTAAACCGTGTTTGATGTCACCACCATCGCAAACGTTTTGCATCTTTTTTGAAGGTTTTATTACATCATCGTTTGTGATTAATGCGTCGCACACAGTTTTGTCAAAGGGTCTCTGATTGGACTGGCGCGTTTGGACCAACCTGCAGTAGTGATACCCACCAACCTCAGTAGCAATCATAACATGTGGAGCTTTGCATTCTCTCGCAAAGTGAACTCTGCCCTTACAGCGACGACAAATAATATCATGTGTGTGCCCTGTTGATGCAATGGATGAAGAAGAGCTTTGTGTAGACCCAACAGGTGTGCTCTTGGCAGACAGTGGTGGTAGTGCCTGCTTTCTTGTATCACGGTTGGAGGTGGTAGCTGACGGAGGTGCCGGTGTAGCAGAACGTGTGGAAGTTGAAGATGCATGTGGTGTCCATGCTGAAGGTCGACCTGCAGAAAAATTAGTCTGTGCCAATGCCTGTCGATCCTGCACTTCACGTTCAGCTTTGCAAGCAAGATGGAATAAATGAGTGATATTGTTATACTCCTTATACTCTAAAATGGTCTGAATCTATCTATTTAATCGACCATAAAACGTGCAAGCATAGCTTCATTATCCTCAACAATACCACATCTAATCATGCTAGTTTGTAATTCCTGATAATACTCCTCCACTGAAATTTTTCCTTGTCTCAAATGCTGCAGTTTTCGAAGTAATTCACGTTGATAATATGGTGGAACCCAATGAGTATGCATAGTAGTTTTCAAAGTAGCACAAGTATTAGGGATATTATCATGATATAATCTACAATGTTCAAACCACCAAACAGAAGCAAAACTAGTGAATTCACAAACAGCAACAACAACACGTCTATCCTTAGGATATTGTAAGCATGTGAAACGTTGTTCAGTTTCTAACTCCCAAGTAAGATATACATCAGGAATGTATCTACCCGTAAACGATGGAATGCTCAATTTTAGTTTAGGAATATGGCCATAATCTCGTACCTAAGGTGGTGCTGCAGCCCTACGGTTTCGATTATATGCATGAGGTCGACCTGGTGGTGGTGGTGCTGGTGGTTGCATGTAGTTCTGATTTTGATCAACCTCATCCTCGTAATAGTCCTCCACCTCTGCAGTAGCAGCATGAGCTACAGAAGCATGAATAGCAGTAGTAGCGGCACGAGAAGTTTGTCCTGGCTCAAGAGGAACACATTGCGCTCGCCCTGCTGGATCGTGGCGTGGAGGTGGTTGCTGATGTTGTTGCAATGGTACAGCAGATGCGGGTGGTGGTTGTGGAAGATGCGCGAGTACTTCATTGAACTTGGCGTCCAACTTAGTGTCAATTGTCTTCTCAATGTCATCAATCCTCTCCAGTGCCTTTCCAAAGCTGGCCATCACGTCTTCCACCTGTTGACTCAACATTTGCTGAAATTTATCATGAAGCTCCTTCTTCGTCATGTTCTCACAGTCAATCTCGTCGGCTTGTGGTCCTACCATGGTTAGCAGCAATAGAAACACACAAGAATATGATCCTACAGACTACTAAAAAGTGGTGGTGGTGGGGTGTCACAAATCCGTCAAGCAAATCTCAAATTCTGACCAGTTCTTACCCAGCAGCAGGTGGTGATCGGCAACCGTCGTAGTCAAAACTCTCAAAGCTTGCACAGAGCGATTGACATGTGGTGTCAAACGCACGATGTAGATGTATGTGGAGTTGGGAAGGCTTATGATATGGTAGCAAAAATGCCAGCAATAATCAACTCAGAGGTGCATAAGTTGAATAAATGCTCAAGGACGGTACTGTGCTGGTCCTAGGCTAGACTGTGCTAGATACGCGATCCTAGAACACTAACAAAATCACGGTGCGACACGTAAACAAGGGAAAAGCACACTCTGGAATTTTTTTGGCGCGTTTTTTGTGTGCCAAAAATCACTATAATGGCGAGTGTCTCAAAACTCTTCCAAGTGAAAATCACAGGATAGGCACAAATTTTTTTTTGACTATTTTTTTAGGAAATCAGGGCAGTGATGACCAAAAAGTGAGAAAAAAATCGATATGATGGCACATGTTTCAAAAGACTTGGAAAGGCCTAAAAACAGGATAGGGAAAAAAATATTTTCACCTGCTGAAATTTTGGCCTAAAAACTGCCCGGGGTCTCCAGACTCGTTTTTTTTTCGAAACCTACTCAGGCAAGGAAACACGAATCGGAAAATAGATGGATCTAAAAACAAACCTAATATGAAAAGAACTCGGATTGGTGGTGGAATTATGGTGGTAGGATATGGCAGCGGTGGTTGTATATGGTAGCGGTGGTGGTATAGGGATACAGATCAGTGATGGTACATGAATTCAGAGTAATGGCGATAAGCGGTGGTGGTAGATGGTAGGGGCGATGATGATGGTGCAGCGGCGTGACAACTTATGACGAGAACTCGAAACTCTAAAAGACTAGACGCTAAGACCAGCAACTTGACACGACGATGCAACCACAAATTCAACAAAGCAAAATACTGAAAAGACTATACAAAGGCTTAGACTGGTTCAGATATGATGAACTAACCCTATTTTTTTGTGGCTGTTTCGTGGACTGTAGGTATGAAGAACTGACTCGATCTGGACTACGAAAAACTGTAAAATCTCACCGAGCAACCTAGAAATCTGATACCACTTGACAGAGGCGAGGGTGTCCTGTCTTTCAATGAGATGGTGGCTATCATTTTTGGTGGGGTAGACTTTGATGATCCGACTACGAACGTGCGAGGACGTCACACCTTAGCAATCGCTAAACCAACTCCGAGAGGTTATTGACTAGGCCGGAGCACGATCAACCTGACCACGAAGGTCTATTTCCTGCATGCTAACGAAGAACAAGCAAGAAACTAAAATTGCAATCTGGATATTGTGAATAAAGAGGAAAGCTTTATTGATCAAGTGGGGTTCTGTGACATCTTTGTCTGGTCGTTGAACACAAACGAAGTACGCGAAGTTGCAGGTATGGCGAACTTTTAATCTAAACGAAACCCAAAGTCTAAATGATGCCCTAAAGGCTGTATATATTGAGGAAGAGGGAGGATTTCGTGGCCCCTTGGAGGAGGGGTCCGAAACCAACCCTAACTCTATTTTCCCCACACATATGGACTCTAAAAGACAACATATACTTTAGTATTTTGAAATTACATGGGCCTGACCCAATAATAAGGTGACCCGGCCTATAATAGCCTCTGGACGAAATTATGAAGTGGCATGTTGTACATTTCGTCCAAGGCTTCATGCACTCATTATGGTGGCTTCAAAGTTCTAAAATCATCACTTGTAACTCCGTTTTTGTTCCCCTTGCACATGCCATCATCTCCATGCTTGATCTTGCTCCAATGTTCATCCTTCTTGTCCAAGTTAGGCCCTTCATTTGTAAGCAAGATAAATTTATCCAATTTAGGCAGCATCATATTCTCATGAACATTAGAATCATTAGCAAGAAATGAAAGTACCTGGTAATTTAGTTGGCGTGCGCGAGCTCAAGTAATTGGTCCAGTATGTATAGCAGCAGGGGCTGTGGGTGTAATAATGGTAGTGATGTCCTCATCAGGTCATCTGACCAAAGGGCAGTATGGCCATGTGAGTGCTCTGGAATCTGCGAAGCTAGTCTGGGACTGGCTGTCCAAAGGTCAACGAAGGCATCTCAACTCAGAGAGACTCAAGAATCGATGTGCTTCGCAATCTCTTCAACCAATTCAAGAGGAATGAGAATGAGAATGTCCACCTCACTTTCGACCGTCTTACTGATATCACAAATGAGCTTCGTGCACTTGGCACCACTGAGATCACCAAGCATGAAGTTGTGAAGAAGCTATTGAGATCACTTGACAGCTCATTTGACACCCCAAGAATGTCCTAACTTCAAAGATCTCGATCCGTCTGACATACTCGAGAGGCTCAACACACATGAATTCCAGCTATCCGAGAAGAGAGATATCTATGGTGCCAACTATGGCCAATCTCGTGCTTTGAAGGCAAAGGTTGTATCCTCATCTGAAGAATATGACTGCACTTCTAATGATCCTGAAGACTTAGGCAAAGAGCTAGCAATGCTTGTGAGAAAGTTTCAAAAGTTCTCCAAGAAGAATCGCTTCGGAAGGTCGTCAAAATCCAGCTCCAAAAATGTTGAGGCTTCCAGTCGTGACTACAAGAAGAGAACATGCCACAAACGCAAGAAGTCAGGCCACTACATATCTGAATGTCCTCAATGGGACAAGGAAGCAAAGAAAAAGAAGAAGAGTAAAGAATGTGACTCTGACGATAAGAAGATGAAGAAATCCTCAATGTCTCCATCGCACAAGAAGAGATCATCGGGCAAGGCTCGTGCTTTCATTGGCAAGGAAATGGATTCAGAGGAGGAGTCTGCTTCTGAGGAGGCAGAGGAGGAGTCGGAGGAGGATTCTGGCTCCGGCGTTGCAACTCTGGCTCTAGCTTCGGCATTCCTCGCCAAGTCTATCTTCGACACTCAAGACAATGGTCACGTCGCCGACACTGAAGCTAATGATGACGATGACTCTGCTCCTACCTACTGCTTCATGACAAGTTATGCTAAGGTAAACTCACGTGATGCTTAGTTTTAGACCTCCAGTGAAGATGACTCTGAATGTGAATCCAAACTATAACACACTAGATGTAATCCTTCCCATTTTGTAACATATCCAAAGTTGATCTTGATATAATTCCTTGTGGGTTTCTTTATTGTTGGCTTCATTTGTTTGCTTTGTTGTATTACTTATCGCATTGCCATGTTCACCGTTGTTATGTTACATTGAGCCATCATTGTCATATTGCATTATGTTGTTTCCATGATCATCTTGTGCATTGCCCCTTATATATGTTGTGTGTTGCTATAGTTGATGTATGGGTGCATCACTCCTTGCCATCTCTCTCTAGTCATGGCTGTGCATCATCACCCCTTCCTTCCTACTCTTTCTTTCATTTTTTTGCATGTTGCATTATTCCCTTCTCCAATGATGTTCAATATTTTCCTATAAATATTGGATAATGTCCTAAACCTCTCTGCAAAGTTTCATCTTATTTGGAGTTGATTTGGTTGGGCTAAAAATGCCTCAAGTTTGAATTTAATTCAAACTTGATTCGTTTTTCTGCCACCAGGGCCATGAGGATATTTTCATATCCCTCACACCACTCTCCTATCCCTCTGTGCTTTTGCTCTTTTCTTTTTGTTTGAAGAAATAGAACAACAACAGCAGGAGGAGCAGCCCAGTCACAGCAGCAGCAGTGCAGCCCAGCCGAGCCACGGCCCCGCTCGCGCGGTCCAGCCAGGCACCCTGCGGCCCAGATCCACCCCGCACGCTCTCCCTCCCTTTCCGTTTCTCACCCACGCGCCCGCGTACCCCCGCCAGCTCGCCTCCATGTGTCGCCCCGGCCCCGTCTGCCAGCCTCTGGCTATAGCTCACCCGGCGGCCACCTTTTCGTCAACCTCTCGCTGCACACGCACATGGCCACGACCGAGAGTGTCGACGCTGTGTCCCATTGCCCTAGCCCATTTTGAGCCCTCTCTCCCTGTCCTAGCCCTTCCTAGGGTTTCCCTCGCCCGTTGCCGCCGCCGCTAGGTGAGAGAACCACCAGATCCGCCACCCGCCGCTCGTCCCGAGCGCATCCGAGGGCGCGGCTTCGTCGCCAGTGTGCTATGGTTGTTTATTTGGATGCTTGTTCTTCTTGGGTAGTACCGGGAGATCAGTTCGAGTCCGAGGACCCTGTTGAGTATGTTCACGAGGAGCAAGGTTTTGATACCACTGAGGACGTTTCAGGCAAGATGATCATTACCCCCGATATCACTACTATCTTTGCTTGCTAGTTGTTTCATTGCTATCGCTATGTTGCGCTACCTACCACTTGTCTGTTAGCCTCCTAAATTGCCATGATAAGCCTCTAACCCCACCTTCCTAGCAAACCGTTGTTTGGCGATGTTACCGCTTGCTCAGCCCCTCTTATAGCGTTGCTAGTTGCAGGTGCAGTGCAGGTTGTTCCATGTTGGGACATGGATATCATGGGATATCACGATATCTCTTATTTAATTAAATGCATCTATATACTTGGTAAAGGGGGGAAGGCTTGGCCTTTTGCTTGGTGTTTTGTTCCACTCTTGCCGCCTTAGTTTCCGTCATACTGGTGTTATGTTCCTTGATTTTGCGTTCCTAACACGGTCGGGGTTTATGGGCCCCGTTGACAGTTTACTTTGAATAAAATTCTTCCAGCAAGGCCCAACTTGTGTTTTACCATTTGCCTAATAACAACTAAAATTTGCATTGGGAGTAATTAACTCGAGGATTCATAATCAACAACCTGGGCTAGTGATCCTCATGAGTATTGGCCCAAAACGGGCAGACTGCGGGGCCACCCCATGGCTCACAGATTACTACAAACACAGCTGCAGGTACCACTGAGACAGACACATGAGATGCCACCGAGCTCCAGTGGGAGTTTGACGAGGACCGTGGGCGTTTCTACATCTCGTTTCCGGACGATCAGTAGTCGCTCATAGTCGGATATATCTGGGGATCTGTAGTAGGGATGGTCATGTCATTTCATCATTTGTTTTCGTCCATAGTCGGACCCTGCCATCATTTGGATGATGTATGAATGATTGAACTATACTGCTGTAGACTTGTGGCGAGTGTAAGCCTCTATCTGGTATTCTCATATGCTGAGCAAATGATATTTGCAAAGATATAACCATCCTTGCGACAGGCTCAATATGCTCTTATGCCCCTAAGTCGTGCCTCGACACGTGTGGGATATAGTCGTATATTGGGTGTTACAAGTTGGTAATCAGAGCCATACCGACTTAGGAGCCATTGCTTGATCGAACCACTGACGTTGTTGAGTCTAGAAAGAAAACTGTTCTGAGTCCTATATATATATATATATATATATATATATATATATATATATATATATATATATATATCGGAGAGTAGCATTTCTTTTTACTCCTCATCCCCTTCGTTGCTCTGGTGAGGACTCGTGACGTAGGTGTTTTGGTTCCGTTACTCTCCTTTCTCACTCAAATTTTTTTTAGGATCACACGGGTATTGTGGAATCATTTTGATATCATTGTGACGGGAACTCTGTTCTTGGTGCCTCCTGACATTTAGGGGTTGTGGCAGTGTCCCGGGGAGTTGGGGTCCGAGGTGTTGTCGTCACAGTGTTTATCGTTTCAATTTCAGAATACCAGAGGACGCCGACATTGAAAGCGCTTCTATGCTACTAGTGGTGAGAGTAATTTGGCGCCACCCTGTAATGGGGAGTGCGATCAGATGTATTGCCACAGCTAGTCTGGCGGATGTTCTTTCGAAGGTCCGAGGTACACGATATCCGAGGTCCTTGGTTATGTGTTGAGGAGGCGGTACATTTGGAGCGTAGAATTCTGCTATGAGTTGTTTGATATATTTTTCTCCTTGTACTTGTTGTACCAGATTGCATAACCAAGAATTTCGGGAGTTCTTCGGTGGGAATTCAAGTAGTATCCACGATTTCTTTCCGGCAGATGTATGATTTGAGATTGGGGTCCTACGTCTAGTGGTTCATTTTTCACGGTAGATATACAGTGGTCGCGAGGCGTCTTAAAGAGTCCTTAGCTATGCCAATTCGGGGATGTCTTGTTTGTCATTCGTGATGTTCGCTGTATGTTGTGCCCGTGGGGCCTCATCGCGAACACTATGGACGAAATCTCTGTCATATGTTTGTATCCAACTGTTACCTTGTTTGCTAATCCAATCATTCCAAGTGGATCCTCATTCAAATGTTCGTATCATATTAACTTTGGAATGCATTCGTTCAATCTCTCTGTTCGGATGCTTATTGTGAAGACTACATTGCACCTGTCTAGCCTTTGATTCAACTTATCTATGATTTCAATAGTGGTCCTAACGGATGTCATCTTCTTCAGGATGGCTCCCGCAACTCGCTCTAACCCAGTTCGGGGTGAAGAAGGCGAGCAAGAACACCCACCCTCCGCACCTCCACCTCTGGAGGCAAGGAGAGTTATGATGGCAGCCACAAACGCCAATACCCAGATGCTACTTCAGCTCTTACAAGGGTACCAGGCGAACCAAGGCAACCGAGGGAATCAAGGCCAAGGGCATTTCAATAATCAACCTCAGCTCGCTACCCTCAATTAGTTTCTCGCAAATCAACCAAAGACGTTCAGTGTTTGTGTCGAGCCCATGGATGCCGATGATTGGCTCTTGGACATCAACAAGCATTTTGAGTGCAGCAATGTTAGACCTAAGGACTATGTCAAGTTCGCTTCCTTCCAGCTCAAAGACCAGGCAGTTGATCGGTGGCAGCAGTACAAAGACTCCAGAGGTGGTCAAGTGATCAGCTGGACCGACTTCATCATATTCTAGCAAGTGTTACCAAGGGCATGCGTGAGCAATTCCGCAATCTCAAGTAAGGCAGCATGTTTGTGTATCAGTATAACATCAAGTTCCAGAATCTTGCTCGCTATGCAAGCCAAGACGTCCCAGATGAGAAGAGCATGATCTATCATTTCAGGGGTGGCCTCAGAGATGACCTTCAGCTCGCTCTCGTTCTTGTGGAGCTGACTCAATTTGATCAGTTCTATAACATGGCTCTCAAGCAAGAAGCAGCCCAACTCAAGTGTGAAGCTTCCAAGAAGAGACTTAGGGATGCAATCCATTCTTCTTATTCCTCTCAAGTGGCTGCAAAGCAACAGAAGTCTTGGCTTCCTCCACCTCCTCCATTTCGTCTGCCCTATTAGCAGAAGCAGTCAGGTGGTCGTGGTAGGTGGCCTGCCAGGTGGCCCACAAGGTAGGGGGCGCGCCCTCCACCCTTGTGGATGGCAGGTGCCCCCCTCTAGTGCATTCTTCGCCCAATATTTGTTATATATTCCAAAATAATTCTCCGTGAAGTTTCAGGACTTTTGGAGTTGTGCAGAATAGGTCTCTAATATTTGCTCCTTTTCCAGTCCAGAATTCCAGCTGCCGGCATTCTCCCTCTTCATGTAAACCTTATAAAATAAGAGAGAAAAGGCATAAGTATTGTGATATAATGTGTAATAACAACCAGAATGCAATAAATATCAATATAAAAGCATGATGCAAAAATGGACGTATCAATAAGCACATTGCAAATTCATCAGATTAATTCAAGCCACATGGAAAACCCATTTATCCAAACCAAGCATGATTAAGAACTAGGAAATATAGCAATTGTATATGTTTCTCATGTATTAAGTGCAGCCAAATTCGATTTATTCTTCACATGCACAACAATACAAAATTCTACCCACGACAATTGGACATCACATTGCAGAATTGAACCAAGCAGTTAAGTAAACACCGCAACAAATGAACCAAACATTAATTGAGCACCACATTGCACAATATAACATACTCCTAATAGAAGATCAGACAGTTAACAAAACCAAGCATGCTTAACGACTTGGAAAATATAGCAATTGTATTTGTTTCTCATGTATTTAGTACAGCCAAATTCGATTTATTTCTCACATGGTATACAATAACAGAATGCACCGACAAAAATTGAACATTGCATTGCAGAATTGAACCAAACAGTTAAGTAAGCGCCACAACAAATGAACCAAACGTTAGCTGAGCACCACATTGCACAATGTATAACATACTAGAAGATCAGACAGTTAACCAATCCAAGCATGCTTGACAACTTGGAAATATAGCAATTGTATTTTTGTTCTCATGTATTTTGTAAAGATAAATTCAATTTATTTCTCACATGGAAGACAATGCAAAATTGCACCCTGAATAATTGAACATCACATTTGCAGAATTGAATCAAACAGTTAACTGAAGATGATAACTAATTGACCAAACAGTTAATAAGTGAGCACCACATTGCACGACATATATAACATATACACTAGAGCAACATATTGCATGGTAAAAGTAGATAGGATAATTCACTATAATTTATTAAGGAAAGGGAGGAGCAACACATGCAACGGGTAAACCGAGCATGCTTAACCAACATAGCTAGCAAACTGAACATAGGTCCTTATAGTGAGTTAATAAGACAAGCTACTCCTCATCGTCGGAGATATCGATGATGATTGGCTCCTTGGACATGGAAGAGGGCGAGGCCTCGACATCGTGGGTGCCCTCGTCGTTGCGGTGAGTTGCCTGAGCCGCTCCGGGCACCAACCTGTTGGCTCTTGAGTTGAGGTAAGCACGGGCACGCTGAGGAAACACCTCGTAGTCTTCGTCAAAGGCACTGACGGTGGCCTCGAGAAAATGCCATGAACTGTCCTTTAAAGCAGCCAACCGCGTCGCCGCGTCGATGATGGCCTCGACGGCGAGGTGCTCCTCCAAGATCTGGGGGTCAGCATGAATGGCAGCCATCGCGACCTCATCCGCGCATGCGACCGCGATTTGCTTCTCCGTGGCCAAATGCTCCTTGAGCTCCTGGCTATACTACGTGCACCATGGCTTAGGGCGGCGCTTATTTGGGGGGAGGGGTTGGTGATTTGGGTGGAAGGTGTCGTGCTAGCGGTCGGGGCATGTGTGATGTGGAAGGAGGAGGAGGATGGGGGTCGGGTGTGGATTACCTGCCTGGATCAACGAGGCCGAGCAGCGTGAAGGAGGGTCACCGGCGAGGAGGCAATGCTGCAAGCATGGAGTGAAGGTTTCTACTTGGAAAGGAAGGCTGAAACATGGGAAATGTGGATTTTGGTAAGGGGGAGGTAGACGTTTTGACAGAAGCCGAAAATTTTGGACCGGTTCAGCGAAAAAACTGGCGCGCAAAGTGTCATCAGACACAGTCCCTTATTCAGCACTGTGTACGATATGTGAACATCACAAACGATTCATATAGCTTAACTGGTGTGTGATGAGTTTGAACGTCAAAAATTTTGGTTCGAATTTCCCTGGTTACAGTGGTCATCCACGTCATTGCATAATTTGGGTACACAAAGGAGACTACAACACACCCACACTTCTTAATCAAGCAAGTTCAATAATTAAACAGAGCTAGATGATTACTCTAACAAATTAAAGACCGATGCTCTTAATTAAACAAAACAAATAGTATGACTACAACTGGTGCTCGTCGATCTCTGCCATCTCCTCCATATCCAGCTCGCGCCCGACGGTCTCCTAGGGAAGGGTTCCATGGCATCCATCGCAGCATACTCGGCAAGCATCTCGCCATCTGCGTTCGCCATCGCTTTGGAAAAGGTCGCCACAAGATGGGCGTAGGCGGCCGTGGTCTAGGCTTGGACGGGCTCCGTCGTGGCAAGGTATGCGGCAGAGGAACGGATGGCTGCTCGAACGCTCTTGGTGATTGCCAACCCTTCGATCGTGGGTTACCTACCGTTATCGGAGAAACTTTGTTCGATTTGTGCGGTGACTGAGGGAGTCCTGGATTAAGGGGTCCTCGGACAGCCGAACTATATACTTTGGCCAGACTGTTGGACTATGAAGGTACAAGATTGAAGACTTCGTCCCGTGTCCGGGTGGGACTCTCCTTTGCATGGAAGGCAAGCTTGGCAATTCGGATATATAGATCTCCTTCTCTGTAACCGACTCTGTGTAACCTAGCCCCCTCTGGTGTCTATATAAACCGGAGGGTTTAGTCCGTAGGACAACAACAATCATAATCATAGGCTAGCTTCTAGGGTTTAGCCTCTACGATCTCATGGTAGATCAACTCTTGTAATACTCATATCATCAAGATCAATCAAGCAGGAAGTAGGGTATTACCTCCATCGAGAGGGCCCGAACCTGGGTAAACATTGTGTCCCCCGCCTCCTGTTACCATTAGCCTTAGACGCACAGTTCGGGACCCCCTACCCGAGATCCGCCGGTTTTGACACCGACATTGGTGCTTTCATTGAGAGTTCCACTGTGCTGTCACGATAAAGGCTTGATGGCTCCTTCGATCATCTGCAACGATGCGATCCAGGGTGAGGTTTTCCTCCCCGGACAGATCTTCGTATTCGGCAGCTTCGTGCTATGGGCCAACTCGCTTGGCCATCTGGAGCAGATCGATAGCTACGCCCCTGGCCATCAGGTCAGGTTTGGAAGCTTAAACTACACAGTCGACATCCACGGAGACTTGATCTTCGACGGATTCAAGCCCATGTCAGGAGCGCCGAACAGTCGCGACTAGCATAACTTAGATCTGCCATCGGACGGTGTTCGGGAGATCGCACCTGCGGCCGCCCCGGCCCTTAATCTGGAGCGTATCGCGCCATCCGAGGACGGGTGGATGGACCCCGCCATGGAGGCCGCACACTCAGTGGCGATAGAGCCGAACATTGACCCCACCTCCTATGAGGCCACTGTCATCGGACCCTCAGACTCGTCTCCGGCTACAGGCTCCGAACCGTGTGCATCCATGCCTATCGAATCTGATTGGGCACTGATCATGGAGTTCACCTCCATGGATATCTTTCAGCACTCGCCCTTGGGCGATGTGCTAAATTCATTGAGGTCTCTCTCCTTGTCAGGAGGCTCTTGGCCGAACTATGTTCGGCTGGAGTGGGAAGCGGATGACGAAGAAATTCATTCCCCACCCACCACCCAAGTAATAGCCACTGTCGATGACTTAACAGACGTGCTTGACTTCGACTCCGAAGACATCGACGGTATGGACGATGATGTAGGAGAAGAACAACAACCACCGCCCACAGGGCGCTAGACAACCACCTCATCATATGATATATATATATATATATATATATATATATATATATATATATATATATATATATATATATATATGGTGGACACCCCCAAAGAAAGCAATGGCGAGGAGGCAACAGAGGATAATCCCTTGGAGAAGCAATCTAGGCACTGGCGTCATAGGCGCTGCTCTGAGCTCCGCCACAACAAAAATAATGATACCGACACAAGAGATGATAGCAATCCGGATGGTGCCGAAGACGAAAACAATCCTGCCCAGCCAGGCTTCGAGCAGGCCAAGCACGAAAACAGGTAAGCTAGCCCTAAGGAACAGGGAACAGATGGAGAATCAGAGGATGATAATTACATGCCTCTCTTCAAAGACGAAGTGAGCCTTGGCGATGAAGAATTCATCGTGCCTGAGGACCCCGTCGACCAGGAGCGCTTCAAGCGCCGGCTTATAGCCACTTCAAAAAGCCTGAAGAAGAAGAAGTAGCAGCTTCAAGCTGATCAAGATCTGCTAACTGATAGATGGACCGAGGTCTTGGCAGCCGAGGAATACGGACCCAAGCGCCCAACCAAAAGTTACCCAAAGCGCAAGTTGCTACCTCAACTCGAGGAGGAGGCATTAAAGCCCACACTACAAGCGCACGATGCGGCTGACCGGCCACCTCGTGGCCGAGACAAAGCGGCGTATCAGCCCGGACTTCAGCCCGCACCCCGTCGCCAATCAAACAATAACACTAAGGCCCGGGGCTACACGAAGAACCTGCGAGACGTATTGGAAAACAAAGTAGGACAGTCAAGATCAATCTACGGATCATGGGGCGCGCCACAACGCGTGATGATGACCGCCACGCCGGATACACTAAACACAAGTTCAGCCAAGCCGAATACAATAGACAAGACTCATTTGAACTGCATCGTAATGTAGCCCGGCATAGAGGCGCCGCACACCCCCTATGCTTCACTGATGAAGTAATGGATCATGAATTCCCAGAAGGGTTTAAACCCGTGAACATTGAATCATATGATGGCACAACAGACCCCGCGGTATGGATTGAAGATTTCTTCTCCACAGTCCACATGGCCTGCGGCGATGATCTACATGCTATCAAGTACCTCCCACTCAAGCTCAAAGGACCGGCTCGGCATTGGCTGAATAGACTGCCAGCAAACTCCATTGGCAGTTGGGAGAACCTGGAAGACGCATTCCTTGACAACTTCCCGGGCACTTACGTGCGACCACCGGACGCTGATGACTTAAGTCACATAACCCAACAGCCCCGGAGAGTCAGCCAAGAAATTCTGGACTTGGTTCCTAACTAAAAAGAACCAAATTGTCGACTATCCGGAATGCCGAATCCTTAGCAGCCTTTAAGCATAACATCCGCGATGAATGGCTCGCCCGACACCTCGGCCAAGAGAAGCCGAAGTCCATGGCAGCCCTCATGACCCGCTTTTGTGCGGGCGAGGACAGCTGGCTGGCTCGCAGCAACAACACATCAAGAAATCCTGGCAATTCAGATGCCAGAGATAGCCATGTCGCAACAGACACAAATGTCGTAACAACAACGTCAACGCCGAAGACACGACAGTCAATGCCGGATTCAGTGGCTCTAAGTCCGGTCAGTGGAAAAAGCCGTTCAAAAGAAGCAATCCGGGCCCGTCCAGTTTGGACCGTATACTCGATTGCTCGTGTCAAATTCACGGCACCCCCGATAAACCAGCCAACCACACCAACAGAGAATGCTAGGTGTTCAAACAGGCCGGCAAATTGAATGCCGAAAACAAGGAAAAGGGGCTGCATAGCAATGACGAGGAGGAGCCCCAGCCGCCGAACACAGGAGGATGGAAGAAATTTCCTCCCTGAGTGAAAACGGTGAACATGATATACGCAACCCATATTCCCAAGCGGGAGCGGAAGCGTGCACTAAGGGACGTCTATGCGATGGAGCCAGTCGCCCCAAAGTTCAACCCATGGTCTTCTTGTCCGATCACTTTCGATCGCAGGGACCACCCTACCAGTATCCGTCATGGCGGTTCTGCCGCATTGGTCCTTGACCCCATCATTGACGGATTTCACCTCACTCGAGTCCTTATGGATGGTGGCAGCAGCCTGAACCTGCTCTATCAGGATACAGTGCGCAAAATGGGTATCGACCCCTCGAGGATCAAACCCACAAAAACCACCTTTAAAGGTGTCATACCAGGTGTAGAGGCATGTTGCACGGGCTCAATCACACTGGAAGTGGTCTTCGGATCTCCGGACAACTTCTGAAGCGAGGAGTTAATCTTCGATATCGTCCCCTTCTGCAGTGGCTATCACGCACTGCTCGGACGAACCGCATTCGCCAGATTCAATGCGGTACCGCATTATGCATACCTCAAGCTCAAAATGCCAGGACCTCGCGGGGTTATAACAGTTAATGGAAACACAGAGCACTCGCTCTGTACGGAGGAGCACACTGCGGCCCTCGCAACAGAAGTACAAAGCAGCCTTCTGAGGCAAACCGCCAATTCGGTGATAAAGCCCCCGGACACCTTTAAGCGAGTCCGGAGTACCCTGCAACAGGATCGCCCGGCACGTCCAGAGCTCGCCTAGCAATTCGGCCTCCGTCCTAGTCCCAATCAAGCAGCGAAATTTGTGCCGCACGTACATAATTACGCACTCAAGATACCATGGGCATAGGCGGAGGCACGGCCATGGCATGGCCCACAATGCGGCTCAACCGCCTCAGGACCCGTACATCTTTACCATTTTCTTCCTTTCAGGACCCTATTCTCTGGAAGCCCTTTCCGATAGCCTGATTATCGGACTCATCACGGGAAGGAAACACCAAGGAAGAAAGAAGCTTTGACGTACAAGGGAATCCCCAGGTGGTCTCTGATAACGATCGCTATACCTGTTTTACATACCCACACGCAGCTTGCCCTTGGATAGGACATGTCAAATAGTCCTATTTTTGCTTATTGCACTACTTGTATACATACGCTTTGACGTATCATTTAAATAACAATGTACAGCGTTAGCTTATTATTGCATTTCTTCATCTTTTTTCCCTGTCTGCTTATTTACGACAAATTGCACCCGTACATTCTGGTACGTCCAGTGCGCCAGGGGCTTCAGTGTACCCCATAACACGGCAAGAAAAGTCCGAACACTTTCGACAGTGCGGCACCCCGAACTTATAGCATTATATGCATCAGCTCCGAATCATGTCTTGGGTCAATAGTTGGGTTTGCCCGGCTCCCATGTTTTGGTACCTTACGTTCCGCTATATCGGCTAAGGTAGCACTGGGAGAACTACTGCGATTGTGTCCCGGTTCTTCCGGACGAGCACCTCAGTAGAGAAAGCCGAAAACTGACTGTCATGATGCGGCGAGAGCTGGTCGCTGTTCGAGAGGTCTCAAATCCTTAAAGATTTTTTCCGCTTCGGGCGAGGAATCGGCCTTGTCCGATTTAGGCGTATATAGCGCCCCAAGTTCGGCCTTCCGAATACTAGGGGCTTCGCCAAAATTTAAAATTGTAGACTTCTATGGCTAAGTGAGAGTGATAAAGCTGTATAGTCCGATTGCCTTGTTCGCTGCGCTAAACACCTCCTTAAAGGACCAATTTTTTGGATAAAGAGTGTTTAAGATTTATCCCGAACACCTCAGTACTAGTTACATGGGGGCAGAAGGCGACGACTGGCCAACTCTCAGATTTTATAAACGGCCGCACAGAAGGTAATATTTTAAATCGACAAGCGTTATATAGCGCACATGAACTCGTTTTCATATTACAGGATCACATGAGTACATTCATTCAAATATTACATCCTTAGCACATTCCTCCGCCACAAGGCGGGCACCCTTCAGGACACTGTCATAATACTTTTTGGGGTGGCGATGCTCCTTGCCCTCCGGTGGCCCCTCCTTCACCAGCTTTCCGGCATCCATCTTCGCCCAGTGCACTTTCGCACGGGCAAAGGCCCTGCACGCACCTTCAATGCAGACGGCCCGCTTTATGACTTCAAGCCGTGGGCAGGCATTCACAAGCCGCTTTACCAGGCCGAAGTAGCTACCGGGCAGGGGCTCGCCAGGCCACATCCGGACTATGAGACCCTTCATGGCCAGTTCGGCCGCCTTCTGAAGCTCGGCCAGTTGCTTCAGCTGGTCGCTCAAGGGCATCGGATGTTCGGTCCCAGCATATTGAGACCAGAACATATTTTCCGTCGAGGCCCCTTCCTCGGCCCGGTAGAACTCCGCGGCATCCGATACGCTGCGCGGTAGATCTGCGAACGCTCCTGGAGAGCTCCGAATTCGGGTAAGTAAAAGGAAAGTCTCCTTCACATGCTTGCTTTGCATAATGAATGCCTTGCCCGCCGCTATCTTCTTGACCGCCTGAATCTCCTGGAGGGCCTTTTGGGCTTCGTCCTTGGCATTTTGTGCGTTCTCGAGGGCCTTCGCAAGCTCGGACCCCTACGTCTTAGAGTCACGCTCCAAGGACTCGTATTTCTTGATGAAATCCTGGAGCTCTTGCTGAACCTCGCCGACTCGGGCCTCTTACTTCTCGCGCTCGATGCGCTCCTTGGCCGCTCTGTCTTCGGCCTCGGACAGCGCCTTCTTCAGGGCCGCCACTTCGGTCGTGGCCCCTAGCAAAATTCATGACGATCCTATGGTCTAAAAACCACTTTTTCTTTATCAATATACAGACGGGGTATCACTTACCTTTGTTCTCTTCGAGCTGCCTCTTGGTAAGGCCGAGCTCTTCCTCAGACCGCTCAAGGTCCCGCTTCAGTCTGGAGACCTCCACAGTACGAGCGGCAGCGGCCAGCAGCGAAGCCTGCTTATTCACATAGACATATTCTCATTAGACTCCTGTGATTGTTATTTGATCCTCTGTTCGGCCTTTCTTTCCGAACACCAATCAGATCATCAGGGGCTACTGTCTATACTGTGGTATTTTCTCATAATTTGATTACTTACCTCAAAGCCTGTTAGGAGGCTGGCACAGGCTTCGGTCAATCCGCTTTTGGCGGACCGAACCTTCTCGACCACCGCACTCATGATGGTAATGGAAGCGTCGCGAAGCGCTTCCAGCAATTTGTCCGATGCCTCTGGATGGACAAAGGCCATCGGCACAGATGGCCCACCCCCCTTAGCGAGGGGTCGCCTGTCAGAATCCGGAACCACTGGAGGTTCCGGCGCAGTATCCGGCTGGGGGCCAAACTTGCTACGGCCCCTGTCATCAGAACCCATGGGAGTCTTACCCCCCATGCGCCCGGCGTCTGGGATGTCGCCTTGGGGCACCTCCAGAATTATCTCCCATTGGTCTGGTATCCTCCGAGACAACACCTCGATGTCGTCCGTGGGCCGGGGGGAGGTGGCTGTTGGGAGTGAATCGCTGTTCATCGCCGACTGGCCCAAAGACCCATCCGAAGAGGATACGTCGATGTGGGCTTTGGACGGACTGCACGATCATGTTTGACATGATAAGAAGCAATAAAACAAAACATACCAGAACTATTATAGTATCCGGATACTTACAACTTCGCCAGGGGCTTGTCCCTAGGCAACCACTCCTCATCGTTGTAAGCTGCTGTTGTGGAGTGGTCCGGAAGGAGGGTCCTTCCCTTCTTGGACCCTTCGGCCTCCCCAGATGGGCCGGCCTTCCTTTTCTTGTCCGCCCCGGTTGGGGGGGGCTTTCCTCTTCCTCCTCCTTGTTTTCGTGGGAGGAGTGTGCCTCGGTGTTTTCAGACGATGAGTCCGATACAACCTTGCGCCGGAGACCTTTCCTGGTCCCCGCGGCCTTCTTCTTGGCCTTCTTCTCCGGCGCCTCATAGGGCGCCGGAACCAGCATCTCCGTTAAGAGAGCCCTTGCTGGATCTTCAGGCAGTGGGGCCGGACAATCGATCCGCTCCGCTGTCGCTACCCAGTCCTGTTAAAATGGCGTGGAGGCTCAGATCCCTCACACGATTATACTGGGGAAAGGAACATCTTGTGAGATGTAAAGAGCTTACCGGATTGGCAGGGCGCTTTGCGCTGAGTCCGCGATCCTCGGTAAGGGGAGGAGGTACCTCGGCGGCCTTTAACAGCATCTTCCAGACGTCTTTGTGCATCGTGTCGAAAAGCTCTCGCAGCAAATGGTGCTTGGCCGGGTCGAACTCCCACATATTGAATGCCCGTCTTTGACACGGAAGGATCCGGCGGAAGAGCATGACTTGGACCACGTTGACAAGCTTGATTTTCTTGCTTATCATATTTTTGACACAGTTCAAGAGTCCGGTCAGCTCCACCGATGAACCCAGGATAGGCCCTTCTCTTTCCAGGAGGTGAGTCGCATGGGGATGCCAGATCGAAATTCGGGGGCCGCCACCCAGTTGGTGTCGCGCGGCTCGGTGATGTAGAACCACTCCGATTGCCACCCCTTCACGGTCTCCACATAGGAGCCTTTGAGCCAGGTGACGTTGGCCATTTTGCCCACCATGGCGCCTCCGCACTCCGCTTGCTGGCCGACCACCACCTTCGGTTTCACATTGAAGGTCTTCAGCCACAGGCCGAAGTGGGGCTTGATGTGGAGGAAGGCCTCGCACACGATGATAAACGCTGAGATGTTGAGGATGAAATTGGGGGCCAAATCATGGAAGTCCAGCCCATAGTAGAACATGAGCCCGCGGACAAATGGGTGGAGGGGAAATCCCAGTCCGCGGACGAAGTGGGTGAGGAATACAACCCTCTCATGGGGTTCTGGAGTAGGGACGATCTGCCCCGCGTCTGGGAGCCGGTGCGCGATGTCTGCGGCCAGGTATCCGGCTTCTCGAGGCTTCGTAATGTCCTCCTCCGTAGCGGAGGAGACCATCCACTTGCCTCCCGCTCCAGACATGTTTGGAATGGCTTTGCGGAGAAGATGAGAACTTGGGCGCTGGAGCTTGAGTGCGCGAGAATGGATGGGTAGGGGAAGAAGAAGGCGTGGGTGAAAAAGAGGAGTCCTTGTCCCTTTATAAAGGCGGTAGAAACTGTGCGCCTCCCCACTTGCCCCGTAAAATCGCTTATTCCCCAAGCGCCCCGATTGATGGCGCGGTTGGGTTACCCATACCCGTATTGATGAGAATCCCGTGATAAGGGGACACGATCTCTGCTTCGACAAGACGTGCCAAGGAAACTGCCTCGCAACATGTGCAGCAGCTGGTTGATAAAACGGTTCAAATAAAGACCGGGTCGTGATGTCACGTTATTAAAAGTTGTCAGCAGATTGGATTTGTGGAATATTGCACTCTCTACGGTGGTATGTGGAATTTGTTTTGCAGAGCCGGACACGATCCTTGTGTTCAAAATCTTCTATGGAGTATTCGGAGAAGGAACCCGCCTTGCAATGCCGAAGACAATCTGCGTGCCGGACTCATCGTCATTGAAGCCTGGTTCAGGGGCTACTGAGGGAGTCCTGGATTAGGGGGTCCTCGGACAGCCGGACTATATACTTTGGCCGGACTGTTGGACTATGAAGATACAAGATTGAAGACTTCGTCCCGTGTCCGGGTGGGACTCTCCCTTGCGTGGAAGGCAAGCTTGGCAATTCGGATATATAGATCTCCTCCCTTGTAACCGACTCTGTGTAACCCTAGCCCCCTCCGGTGTCTATATAAACCGGAGGGTTTAGTCCGTAGGACAACAACAATCATAATCATAGGCTAGCTTCTAGGGTTAAGCCTCTACGATCTCGTGGTAGATCAACTCTTGTAATACTCATATCATCAAGATCAATCAAGCAGGAAGTAGGGTATTACCTCCATCGAGAGGGCCCGAACCTGGGTAAACATTGTGTCCCCCGCCTCCTGTTACCATTAGCCTTAGACGCACAGTTCGGAACCCCCTACCCGAGATCCGCCGGTTTTGACACCAACACTCGTGCCCGACGATCTCCTGGGGAAGGGGCTCCATGGCATCCAACACATAGGCAAGCATCTCGCCATCCTCGTCCACCATCTCTTTGGAAAAGGCCACCACGAGATGGGCGTGGGCGGCCGTGATCTGGGCTTGTACAGGCTTTATCGTGGTAATGTATGCCGCCGAGGAACGGACGGCTGCTCGAACGCTCTCGGTGATTGCCAACTCTTCGGCCGTGGGTTGCCGACCATTGTCGGAGAAGTTTCGTTCGATTTGTGCGGTGACCGCCACGAGCTGGGCGTGGGCGGCCTCGACATGGTCGTGGGCAGGCCTCCATCAGGGCTAAGGCCGCCGTAGTGGAACGGATAGCTGCTGTGCCGCTCTCGCCAGTTGCTATCCCGGAGGCAGATGTTGCTGCCGCCACCTGAGAAGCAACAACGGCCTTTTGGGCTGCCTTGGCCGCCCGGTCACAGATTGCGGACGTGCTCATGCAGCTTGTTAGCACGCGCATGGAGGCTGCGGCCGCTCTCTCGCCGGAGTGGGCCACCGGAATTGCCCTCACGACGCGGGTCCACGTCCCCATCTTTCACCGGCGATGATTGAGCAGTGAAATGATATTTGGGGAGCGACCTAGTATGCTAGACACGCCGGCTGTTGACTGTAGCCAACACACCTTCTCGCGTAAGCCATATGCATACTATACTCTGAGGGTGCTCCAAAATATTTTTACTGCATCACACATGGTTGATGATAATAAACCGTGTGCGATCTACTTGATTTTTCATCTTGATTTGAATTACATAATGGGGTCACAGTGGCAAAGGAGGGTGTTTGAATTGCTAGAACTTTTATCTGCAGTGAACATGCAACTATATGTGTGTCGTAAAAAAATTAGAATTATTCTAGGTTCGTTTGGACATTTTTATACATTAACTTAGTTTTCTAGCCATTTCAGGTGCACAATTCAAAATTAAACTACATGTACATGCTCCGGTGCACCAAAATGGCTTGTAAAACATATATGTGTCCATGGTTTTATGCTTATGTCCCATGCAAGAAATGGGGATGAATTTCGAACACCACAACACCGTGGCTCTCCGGCAAACATTGAGGTACTTGCTTTTGTAATTCTAGTAAATTCAAAACCCGTCTGAAATTCATGAACCTTGGCATGCTATCATGGAATGGCATCAACATGCTGGGGTAAAAAATATTGTCCCATTTGGGGAAGGTTATCGTATAAGCTTCTCACAAACCAGAGCTTCTCACAAGAAGCCTCATGGTTCCGGTAGGGAAACGTGTCACCTTTGTGGACAAAACGATATTCATCACCTCTTCTTGCTTTCTTTCTGGTGTCAACATAGAACAACAGGAGTGTCGTGTTAAATTTTGAATTTTTTCGGGGATCGTTTGGAAATTTTCATACGTTAACTGAGTTTTCTAGGCATTTATGTGCATAATTCAAAATTGAATTACATGCACATGCTCCAGTGCATAAAAACGGGTTGAAATATCAAATGTGTGTCCTTGGTTGCAAGCTTAGGTCACATGCTAGAAATGAGAATGAATGTCAAACAGCTTGACACTGTCGCTCGGCCGCTAACATTGAGATATGTGGTCTTAAAATTCTAGTATATCGAAAACTCGTCTGAAATTCATGAAACTTGACATGATATCATGGAACGACATCGACATGCCGTGGTAAAAATATTGTTCCATTTGTGGCAGGTTTGGGTATAAGCTTCTCGCAAACCAGAGCTTTCTCACAACAAGCCTGATGGTTTCGGTAGGGAACATGCCACCTTGGGGGACGAAACGATATACGTTGCCTTTTCTTGCTTTCAAATTTTTTCTCGTGTCAACATAGAACAACATGAGTGTTGTGTCAAATTTTGGGATTTTTTGGGGTTTGCTTGGACATTTTTATACATTAACTGAGTTTTCTATGCATTTATGTGCATAATTCAAATTGGACTACATGCACATGCTCCAATGCATATAAATGGGTTCAAAATTCAAATGTGTGTCCTTGGTTGCATGCTTAAGTCCCATGCAACTGTCGCTCGGCCGCTAACATTGAGATACATGGTTTTTAAATTCTATTAAATAAAAAACACATCTGAAATTTATGAAACTTGACATGCTAGCATGGAACGACATCAACATGTCGTGGTAAAAATATTGTCCCATTTGGGGCAGGTTGGGGTATAAGCTTCTCACAAACCAGAGCTTCTCACAACAAGCCTCATGGTTATGGTAGGGAATGTTTCACCTTTCTGGACGAAACGATATCCGTTGCCTCTTCTTGATTTCAATTTTTTTCTAGTGTCAACATAGAACAACAAGAGTGTTGTGTTAAATTTAGGATTTTTTCGGGGTTCATTTGGACATTTTTATACATTAACTGAGTTTTCTATGCATTTATGTTAATAATTCAAATTTGAACTACATGCACATGCTCCACTGTATGTAAATTGGTTGAAAAATCAAATTTGTGTCCTTGGTTGCATGCTTAGGTCCCATGCAAGAAATGGGAACGAATGTCAAACACCTTGCCACCGTCGCTCGGCCGCAAACATTGAGATACATGGTTTTTAAATTCTAGTAAATCCGACATGCTATCATGGAGCGGCATCAACATCCTGTGGTGAACTTTTTGTCCCATTTGGGGCAGGTTTGGGTATAAGCTTCTCGCAAACCAGAGCTACTCAGAACAAGCCTGATGGTTTCGGTAGGGAATGTGCCACATTTGGGGACGAAACGATATTCGTTGCCTCTTCTTGCTTTCAAAATTTTTCTAGTGTCAACATAGAACAACAGGAGTGTTGTGTCAGTTTTTGGGATTTTTGGGGTTCGCTTGGACATTTTTATACATTAAGTGGGTTTTCTAGGCATTTTATGTGTATCATTCAAATTTGAACTACATGCACATGCTCCAGTGCAGAAAAATGGGTTGGCATATCAAATGTGTGTCCTTGGGTGCATGCTTAGCTCCCATGCAAGAAATTGGAATGAATTTCAAACACCAGGGCACTGTTGATTGCTGGCAAAACGTTGAGATACTTTGTTTTTCAATTCTAGTAAATCCAAAACTCGTCCAAAATTCATGAAACTTGGCATGCTATAATGGAATGGCACCCGACATGCTCTGGTATTTTTCGTGTCCGTGTTGAATGAAGGAGCACTCGAATAATAACCAACAAAGGCATTTTGAAACAAATAGCTGCCACTTTAACATCTCAAACCTTTGTATAATTTAAATCATGTGCGTTCTGTTAACCATTCGCGTGACGCCATGTGTCTCTCTTTTAATGGCTAGGAGGTGCCATGCGGACAACTGCTTGACTGAACGGGAGGCGTGCGAGCACAGTCCGCTGCGCAGGCTGACCGAGAGGCGTGCAAGTTGTCCTCCAATGCGCAGGCTCACCGAGAAGCATGCGAGCTGTATGCTACACATGCTCACTAGGAACCGGGCCCTTTGACTTCCATGGCCGCCCGGCTTGCTCGCATCCTCTCCATTAATGTCGCCAGAGCCGCTGTTTAATACGGGCGGCCTTACTGTTCGCCTCCCATTCCCCTCCCTCCCGCAGACCTCCACCAACGCCATGGCGCAGAAGGATCATCTGCCACTAGTCTTCTAGTTTGGTGAAGTCGACTTCGAGGCGGAGGAGATAGAAAATAAGGAGGAATGGGGCCTCGTGGACATGGCCCTGAATGGGCTGACCGCGGCGGTTGCTGCCCCCGCGCCCGTCCCAGCTCCCATCCCCGTGCCCGCGCCAGCGACCATCCCCGTAGCATTGACGGGCTGGTCGCCGAGCACTATCATAGAGCTAGAAGCCGCGGGCGTCAGCGAGGTCTCCGTGGACCCGCGCGAGCTCGCGTACATGCCAGCGTCAGCGCCCGTGCCTGTGTGCGCCCCTGCACCCATTGCGGCGCCGGTCCCCGTGCGTTTGCCTGCACCAGCCGCGCCCATGCCCGTGCGCGCTCCCCTCTCAACGGCATGGGACACCGCCATCGACCGCTACCTCGCAGCGCATCGAGTTGCCTTCCTCCCGCACCCCGCCCGCCAATCGTGCGACGACATGATGTTTGAATTCCAAGTGAAGAACATTTTGTGCTGCATTGAAGACTTCAACAACGGCGTCCTGGAGGACGACAATAACAATGCCAGCGTGGCACGCCGCCTCCGCCGCCGCCGGAATTAGATTTTTTTGGGTTAATACTGTGTCTCAATCATATGAATATAAATTCATAGTGTGACTGAATGAAAGATATGGTTTGAATGAACTTGCATTTTTCTCTCTGAATGTACAGACTTATCTAACGATTTTCTTTAAAAAAACATCAATGTTTTTAAATATAAAACACTCATCGCAAACGTTTTAGTTAGAACACCCGTATGCAAACCGGCAGCTTCCCCAGGAAGGCAAGGGAAAATGTGCCGAGCAGGATTTGTGCAGCTCTAGATCACAAACGTTTTAGACAGAACACCCGTATGTAAACCGACAGCTTCCCCAGTAAGCCAAGGGAAAATGTGCCGAGCAGGATTTGTGCAGCTCTTCATCGCAAACGTTTTAGATAGAACACCCGTATGCAAAGTGAGAGCTATGGTCTTCCCCCGTAAGCCAAGGGAAAATGTGCCGAGCAGGATTTGTACATCCCTTCAACGCAAATGGTTGTTTTGGATGACCCGTGTGCAACCACGTATAGACAATTTGGTAAGATTTGCATATGTCATATTGGGTATATTGCCATTTGTCAAACTGGAAAGATTGACATTTGTTGATCTAGTAATATTGCCATTTGTCAACCTAGTAACAGTGCCATTTGTCAGAATATGCAGCTAAAAATCACTAGCACCATCTAATTTTTGCAACTAAAATTCAGTATTAAGCATAGATTTCATTCATAGATTAAGCAGTCATTCTTTATACAAACAGTTCAACTCGACAGCTGAACCGACCAAACTTTTCCCCAATTGTTTCCAACCACGTACTGAAATAGCTAGTTCAACTATATATACTAGCTAATTTTAAGTATGTTGTACAGTTCCACCACAGCTATAGTAAGATGAACTGAACAAAATAGCCCTACAGAGGGGCTTTGTACTACTTCCGGTAGCCTCTCCTCCGTCGAGCGCGCTCAGTATGAGGCACAGGAGGAGGAGGAGCCTACCGGCGAGCTGGACAACTGCAATTCGGTGCCTGCTGCTGCTGCACCTTCAGCGAGGCTCACCTCAAATGCCCTCTACCGCTCTCGATGACCCTCCATCTTCGCCTCCCGCCTTCGGGCGGCGGTGGCGGAGCTGGTGATGACCCCGGCGGTTGACGGTGGGCTGGCGGCCACGGCGTCCGAGGATGGGGTCGCGGCCACGACCACCACCTCCCGCCTTTGGGCCGCGGTGGCGGAGCGGATGATGGCCACGGTGGCCAGCAATGGGGTGGCGGCCACGACAGCCACCTCCCGCCTTCGGGCCGTGGCAGCGGAGCGGGCGATGGCCCTGGCTTTCAATGGTGGTGTGGCGGCCATGGCGGTAGACGGTGGGGTGGCGACAACGGCGGCCTGCAATAGGTGCCGACGGGCAGCGGCGACGGAGCGTGTGGTGGGTGTTCCGCGCACACCCAACAGGGACGCCACACGCACTACACTACGCCAGGGACTGCGCCGCCGCCGCGGTGTAGCCTCCCAGCTGGAGCTGTCCTCTGATGACGGTGGAGTGGCTGAGCGATGACGACGGACCGGTGCCATCGGTGATTGTGGGAGAAGCAGACGAGATAAGCTACAGGGAGGGAGGGGAAAATGCCATGCAAGACTCGCTAGCCGTGAGGGTTTATATAGCAGGCTGATAAGCATTGGGATTTTGCGGGATTTCACCAAGTCGAGGAGGAAGCTTGCACGGGAACCTGCGCAGGAACCTGCTCAACACCGTTTGGCCAAAAGAACGCCCCCGTGCGCTGCTCAAGCTTGCGCTCTAAGCCGTCTACGGCAGCGGGGTGACAAGACGTGCGAGCGGAGGATGAAAGGACACATACACATAAGGTTCATAGAAAACATTTGCGATTAAATTACCTAATACCTCCATCGTGGTTTATAAGTCGTCTATGTATTTTTGTGCCAAATTTTGACTAGACATTTAAATAATAAAATACGAATGCATGCGCCAAAGATTATATCATTGGATTCGTATTTGAACATAGTTTCCAATTATATAATTTTTATAACATGCATTAACATTTTGTTGGTTAAATTTAAGGTAAAAATATGGCACAGAATATAAAGGGGACTAATAGACCAAGACGGAGGTAGTAGCACACGGCCGCTCTCTACGCGGTGACGCAACTGCCGTCCGGCTTGTAGACGACCATTCCCTGCGTGTTCAGGTGCTCTATGCGTGTGGTTGCTCGCGGTTGAGGCGGCCGCGGCGCGCTCTGCTCACGTCCTGCCGCGTGCGCTCTGCTCTCGCGTCCCTCTGGGCGCTCTGCACTCTTCCCTCCACGTGCGCTGCCAGTGTTTGGGGTCAGCGCACTATCATGTACGTTCGTGTGCATGCAGTTGCGCCGAGCGCGGCTCCATGATGCAGTTACCTGCTGCAAAAACTGCCATGCGGATGCGCCGAGAATACAGGCCGCCCGGCCCCCATTTGTTCCCGCGGCCATTTACCTTCATGTCTTGCGCCACACGACACAATAAGCACACCCACGACTACACATACAGAGAGGACATCCAGCGATTCCAATGGCGCTCCCCATGGCTCCAATGGCGCTCCCAGTAGCCGACGATGACAACGGGGGGGGCGTTCACCACGCATCACGCAATGGACACCCACATGAGGGGGAAGGCCCTCTCAGTGGTGTACACGAACGAGCCGGTCTCGTTGGAGAGCTCCATCCAAACTATGGAGCAGTTGCGTGCTGAGGACAAGTACTAAGTGGTCGACTTCGACCTCGAGTACACCATCGGTCGTGCTGGGAACGATCGGAAGGTTGCTGTCACCTAGTTGTGCGTGCGATATGACGTCCTCATCTACCACTACCACCTGGCCACAAGGCCTTGCGAGCGTTTCTCCAGGTTTATCAATAGCTCCGACTATAGTTTCGCTACGGTGGACACCACGAACGATCTAAAAGCGCTCAAGGTTTCAGGCTTGAAATGCCAGAATCTTGTCAACATCCAGGACCACTACAAGGTCTAGGGCAGCTACAACAACAAACAGAACTCCCTGGTTGACCTCGCCTCGGCCATCATCGACCCCTACTACATGAAGATGAAGGATGAGAGCAAGAAGGACAAGAACGCCTGGCACAATGTCTGGCATGAGAGACTGGATGAACAACACGTCAAGTATGCGGCCAAGAACACGTACACAAGCTACGAGATGTACCGGCGGATCGTTAACATGAGGAAGTGTCTTCTTCCTGCCCCAGACGAGGGATCGAGCCACAGAGAAGTGGCGGGAGTGTCACAAGAAGTAGACGACTAGACGATCGCTTCTCCTAGTTTAGAATGCATGCAATTGTTTATTGAGGTGTGTGCGAATGATCTATAGACAGAGCAAATCACACGGCTTATTAGCCGCAATTGTCTGTGTTATTATTGGTCTTCACACACGTTTCTGATTACGGGCCTGTTTGGCACGTATCACACACATCTTGTTCAATTGAACTATTTCTGTTGTGTTGGCTCATCGCAAACAGTTCACCCGAGTGAACTGTATGCCCTCCATCGCACACACCTCGATCTGGCTGACCATTTCTATTGTGTTCCCTAATCACACATAGTTCATCCTAGTGAACTGTATGTCGTATATCGCACACACCCTCATCTGGCTGCCAGTTTCTATTGTTCTGCCTTATCGCAAACAGTTCTCACGCATCGCACATGCAACTCTAATCTAAACCGTGTTTGATGTCACCACCATCGCAAATGTTTTGCATCTTTTTTGACGGTTTTATTACATCATCGTCTGTGATTAATGCGTCGCACACAGTTTCGTCAAAGGGTCTCCGATTGGACTGGCACGTTTGGACCAACCTACAGTAGTGATACCCACCATCCTCAGTAGCAATCATAACATCTGGAGATTTGCATTCTCTCGCAAAATGAACTCTGCCCTTACAACGACGACAAATAATATCATGTGTGTGCCCTGTTGATGCAATGGATGAAGAAGAGCTTTGTGTAGACCCAGTAGGTGTGCTCTTGGCAGACAGTGGTGGTAGTGCCTGCTTTCTTGTATCACGGTTGGAGGTGGTAGCTGACGGAGGTGCCGGTGTAGCAGAACATGTGGAAGTTGAAGATGCATGCGGTGTCCATGATGAAGGTCGACCTGCAGAAAAATTAGTCCGTGCCAATGCCTGTCGATCCTGCACTTCACGTTCAGCTTTGCAAGCAAGATGGAATAAATGAGTGATATTGTTATACTCCTTATACTCTAAAATGGTCTGAATCTATCTATTTAATCGACCCATAAAACATGCAAGCATAGCTTCATTATCCTCAACAATACCACATCTAATCATGCTAGTTTGTAATTCCTGATAATACTCCTCCACAGAAATTTTTCCTTGCCTCAAATGCTGCAGTTTTTGAAGTAATTCACGTTGATAATATGGTGGAACCCAACGAGTATGCATAGTAGTTTTCAAAGCAGCACAAGTATTAGGGATATTATCATGATATAATCTACAATGTTCAAACAACCAAACAGAAGCAAAACTAGTGAATTCACAAACAGCAACAACAACACGTCTATCCTTAGGATATTGTAAGCATGTGAAACGTTGTTCAGTTTCTAACTCCCAAGTAAGATATAGATCAGGAATGTATCTACCCTTAAACGATGGAATGCTCAATTTTAGTTTAGGAATATGGTCATAATCTCGTACCTAAGGTGGTGCTGCAGCCCTACCGTTGCGATTATATGCATGAGGTCGACCTGGTGGTGGTGGTGCTGGTGGTTGCATGTAGTTCTGATTTTGATCAACCTCATCCTCGTAATAGTCCTCCACCTCTGCAGTAGCAGCATGAGCTACAGAAGCATGAATAGCAGTAGTAGCAGCACGAGAAGTTTGTCCTGGCTCAAGAGGAACACATTGCGCTCGCCCTGCTGGATCGTGGCGTGGAGGTGGTTGCTGATGTTGTTGCAATGGTACAGCAGATGCGGGTGGTGGTTGTGGAAGATGCGCGAGTACTTCATTGAACTTGGTGTCCAACTTGGTGTCAATTGTTTTCTCAATGTCATCAATCCTCTCCAGTGCCTTCCGAAAGTTGGCCATCACGTCTTCCACCTGTTGACTCAACATTTGCTGAAATTTATCATGAAGCTCCTTCTTCGCCATGTTCTCCCAGTCAATCCCGTCGGCTTGTGGTCCTACCATGGTTAGCAGCAATAGAAAGACACAAGAATATGATCCTACAGACTACTAAAAAGTGGTGGTTGTGGGGTGTCACAAATCCGTCAAGCAAATCTCAAATTCTGACCAGTTCTTACCCAGCAGCAGGTGGTGATCGGCAACCATCGTAGTCAAAACTCTCAAAGCTTGCACAGAGCGATTGACATGTGGTGTCAAACGCACGATGTAGATGTATGTGGCGCTGGGAAGGCTTATGATATGGTAGCAAAAATGTCAGCAATAATCAACTCAGAGGTGCATAAGTTGAATAAATGCTCAAGGACGGTGCTGTGCTGGTCCTAGGCTAGACTATGCTAGATACGCGATCCTAGAACATTAACAAAATCACGGTGTGACACGTAAACAAGGGAAAAGCACACTCTGGAATTTGGTGCTCTTTTTTTTTGCCGAAAATCACTATAATGGCGAGTGTCTCAAAACTCTTCCAAGTGAAAATAACAGGATAGGCACGAATTTTTTTGACTATTTTTTTACGAAATCAGGGCAGTGATGACCAAAAAGTGTGAAAAAATTTGATATGATGGCACATGTTTCAAAAGACTTGGAAAAGCCTAAAAACAGGATAGGGAAAAAATATTTTCACCTGCTGAAATTTTGGCCTAAAAATTGCCCGGGGTCTCCAGACTCGTTTTTTTCGAAACCTACTCAGGCAAGGAAACACGAATCGGAAAATAGATGGATCTAACAAACAAACCTAATATGAAAAGAACTCGGATTGGTGGTGGAATTATGGTGGTAGGATATGGCAGCGGTGGTTGTATATGGTAGCGGTGGTGGTATAGGGATACAGGTCAGTGATGGTACATGAATTCAGAGTAATGGCGATAAGCGGTGGTGGTAGATGGCAGGGGCGATGATGATGGTGCAGCGGCGTGACAACTTATGACAAGAAATCGAAACTCTAAAAGACTAGACGCTAAAACCAGCAACTTGACATGACGATGCAACCACAAATTCAACAAAGAAAAATACTGAAAAGACTATACAAAGGCTTAGACTGGTTCGGATATGATGAACTAACCCTATTTTTTGTGTGGATATTTCGTGGACTATAGGTATGAAGAACTGACTCGATCTAGACTACGAAAAACTGTAAAATCTCACCGAGCAACCTGGAAATCTGATACCACTTGACAGAGGCGAGGGTGTCATGTCTTTCAATGCGATGGTGGCTATCATTTTTGGTGGGGTAGACTTTGATGATCCGACTACGAACGTGCGAGGACGTCGCACCTTAGCAATCGCTAAACCAACTCCAAGAGGTTATTGACTAGGCCGGAGCACGATCAACCTGACCACGAAGGTCTGTTTCCTGCATGCTAACGAAGAACAAGCAAGAAACTAAAATTGCAATCTGGATATTGTGAATAAAGAGGAAAGCTTTATTGATCAAGTGGGGTTCTGTGACATCTTGGTCTGGTCGTTGAACACAAACGAAGTACGCGAAGTTACAGGTATGGAAAACTTTTAATCTAAACGAAACCCAAAGTCTAAACGACGCCCTAAAGGTTGTATATATTGAGGAAGAGGGAGGATTTCGTGGCCCCTTGGAGGAGGGGTCCGAAACCAACCCTAACTCTATTTTCCCCACACATACGGACTCTAAAAGACAACATATACTTTAGTATTTTGAAATTACATGGGCATGACCCAATAATAAGGTGACCCAGCCTATAATAGCCTCTAGACAAAATTATGAAGTGGCATGTTGTATATTTCGTCCAAGGCTTCATGCACTCATTGTGGTGGCTTCAAAGTTCTAAAATCATCACTTGTAACTCCATTTTTGTTCCCCTTGCACATGCCATCATCTCCATGCTTGATCTTGCTCCAATGTTCATCCTTCTTGTCCAAGCTAGGCCCTTCATTTGTAAGCAAGATAAATTTATCCAATTTAGGCAGCATCTATTCTCATGAACATTAGAATCATTAGCAAGAAATGAAAGTACCTGTTAATTTAGTTGGCGTGCATGAGCTCTAGTAATTGGTCCAATATGTATAGCAGCAGGGGCTGTGGGTGTAACAATGGTAGTGATGTCCTCATCAGGTCATCTGACCAAAGGGCAGTATGGCCATGTGAGTGCTCTGGAATCTGTGAAGCTAGTCTGGGACTGGCTGTCCAAGGTCAACGAAGGCATCTCAACTCAGAGAGACTCAAGAATCGATGTGCTTCGCAATCTCTTCAACCAATTCAAGAGGAATGAGAATGAGAATGTCCACCTCACTTTCGACCGTCTTACTGATATCACAAATGAGCTTCGCGCACTTGGCACCACTGAGATCACCAAGCATGAAGTTGTGAAGAAGCTATTGAGATCACTTGACAGCTCATTTGACACCCCAAGAATGTCCTAACTTCAAAGATCTCGATCCGTCTGACATACTCGAGAGGCTCAACACACATGAATTCCAGCTATCCGAGAAGAGAGATATCTATGGTGCCAACTATGGCCAATCTCGTGCTTTGAAGGCAAAGGTTGTATCCTCATCTGAAGAATATGACTGCAGTTCTAATGATCCTGAAGACTTAGGCAAAGAGCTAGCAATGCTTGTGAGAAAGTTTCAAAAGTTCTCCAAGAAGAATCGCTTCGGAAAGTCATCAAAATCCAGCTCCAAAAATGTTGAGGCTTCCACTCGTGACTACAAGAAGAGAACATGCCACAAACGCAAGAAGCCAGGCCACTACATATCTGAATGTCCTCAATGGGACAAGGAAGCAAAGAAAAAGAAGAAGAGTAAGGAATGTGACTCTGACGATAAGAAGATGAACAAATCCTCAAAGTCTCCATCTCATAAGAAGAGATCATCGGGCAAGGCTCGTGCTTTCATTGGCAAGGAAATGGATTCAGAGGAGGAGTCTGCTTCTGAGGAGGCAGAGGAGGAGTTGGAGGAGGATTCTGGCTCTGGCGTTGCAAGTCTGGCTCTAGCTTCGGCATTCCTCGCCAAGTCTATCTTCAACACTGAAGACAATGGTCATGTCGCCGACACTGAAGCTAATGATGACGATGACTCTGCTCCTACCTACTGCTTCATGACAAGTTATGCTAAGGTAAACTCACGCGATGCTTAGTTTCAGACCTCCAGTGAAGATGACTCTGAATGTGAATCCAAACTGTAACACTCTAGATGTAATCCTTCCCATTTTGTAACATATCCAAAGTTGATCTTGATATAATTCCTTGTGGGTTTCTTTATTGTTGGCTTCATTTGTTTGCTTTGTTGTATTACTTATCGCATTGCCATGCTCACCGTTGTTATGTTACATTGAGCCATCATTGTCATATTGCATTATGTTGTTTCCATGATCATCTTGTGCATTGCCCCGTATATATGTTGTGTGTTGCTATAGTTGATGTATGGGTGCATCACTCCTTGCCATCTCTCTCTAGTCATGGCCGTGCATCATCACCCCTTCCTTCCTACTCTTTCTTTCATTTTTGCATGTTGCATTATTCCCTTCTCCAATGATGTTCAATATTTTCGTATAAATATTGGATCATGTCCTAAACCTCTCTGCAAAGTTTCATCTTATTTGGAGTTGATTTGGTTGGGCTAAAAAATGCCTCAAGTTTGAATTTAATTCAAACTTGATTCGTTTTTCTGCCACCAGGGCCATGAGGATATTTTCATATCCCTCACACCACTCTCCCATCCCTCTGTTATTTTGCTATTTTCTTTTTGTTTGAATAAATAGAACAACAACAGCAGCAGGAGCAGCCCAGTCACAGCAGCAGCAGTGCAGCCCAGCCGAGCCACGGCCCCGCTCGCGCGGCCCAGCCAGGCACCCTGCGGCCCAGATCCACCCCACGCGCTCTCCCTCCCTTTCCGTTTCTCACCCACGCGCCCGCGTACCCCCGCTAGCTCGCCTCCACGTGTCGCCCCGGCCCCGTCTGCCAGCCTCTGGCTATAGCTCACCCGGCGGCCACCTTTTCGTCAACCTCTCGCTGCACACACACATGGCCACGACCGAGAGTGTCGACACTGTGTCCCATCGCCCTAGCCCATTTTGAGCCCTCTCTCCCTGTCCTAGCCCTTCCTAGGGTTTCCCTCGCCCGTTGCCGCCGCCGGTAGGTGAGAGAACCACCAGATCCGCCGCCCGCCGCTCGTCCCGAGCGCATCCGAGGGCGCGGCTTCGTCGCCAGTGCGCTATGGTTGTTTATTTGGATGCTTGTTCTTCTTTGGGTAGTACCAGGAGATCAGTTCGAGTCCGAGGACCCTGTTGAGTATGTTCACGAGGAGCAAGGTTTTGATACCACTGAGGACGTTTCAGGCAAGATGATCATTACCCCCGATATCACTACTATCTTTGCTTGCTAGTTGTTTCATTGCTATCGCTATGTTGCGCTACCTACCACTTGTCTGTTAGCCTCCTAAATTGCCATGATAAGCCTCTAACCCCACCTTCCTAGCAAACCGTTGTTTGGCGATGTTACCGCTTGCTCAGCCCCTCTTATAGCGTTGCTAGTTGCAGGTGCAGTGCAGGTTGTTCCATGTTGGGACATGGATATCATGGGATATCACAATATCTCTTATTTAATTAAATGCATCTATATACTTGGTAAAGGGGGGAAGGCTTGGCCTTTTGCTTGGTGTTTTGTTCCACTCTTGCCGCCTTAGTTTCCGTCATACTGGTGTTATGTTCCTTGATTTTGCGTTCCTAACACGGTCGGGGTTTCTGGGCCCCCTTGACAGTTTGCTTTGAAAAAACTCTTCCACCAAGGCCCAACTTGTGTTTTATCATTTGCCTAATAACAACTAAAATTTGCATAGGGAGTAATTAACTCGAGGATTCATAATCAACAACCTGGGCCAGTGATCCTCATGAGTGTTGGCCCAAAACGGGCAGACTACGGGGCCACCCCATGACTCACAGATTACTACAAACACAGCTGCAGGTACCACTGAGACAGACACATGAGATGCTACCGAGCTCCAGTGGGAGTTTGACGAGGACCGTGGGCGTTTCTACATCTCGTTTTCGGACGATCAGTAGTCGCTCATAGTCGGATAAATCTGGGGATCTGTAGTAGGGATGGTCATGTCATTTCATCATTTGTTTCGTCCGTAGTCAGACCCTACCATCATTTGGATGATGTATGAATGATTGAACTATACTGCTGTAGACTTGTGGCGAGTGTAAGCCTCTATCTGGTATTCTCATATGTTCAGTAAATGATATTTGCGAAGATATAACCATCCTTGCGAGGGGCTCAATATGCGCTTATGCCCCTAAGTCATGCCTCGACACGTGTGGGATATAGTCGTGACGTAGGTGTTTTGGTTCCGTTACTCTCCTTTCTCACACAAACTTTTTTTAGGATCACACGGGTATTGTGGAATCATTTTGATATCATTGTGACGGGAACTCTGTTCTTGGTGCCTCCTGACATTTAGGGGTTGTGGAAGTGTCCCGGGGAGTTGAGGTCCGAGGTGTTGTCATCACAGTGTTTATCGTTTCAATTCCGGAATACCAGAGGACGCCAACATCGAAAGCGCTTCTATGCTACTAGTGGTGAGAGTAATTTGGCGCCACCCTGTAATGGGGAGTGCGATCAGATGTATTGCCACAACTAGTCTGGCGGATGTTCTTTCGAAGGTCTGAGGTACACGATATCCGAGGTCCTTGGTTATGTGTTGAGGAGGCGGTACATTTGGAGCGTAGAATTCTGCTAGGAGTTGTTTGATATATTTTGCTCCTTGTACTTGTTGTACCAGATTGCATAACCAAGAATTTCGGGAGTTCTTCGGTGGGAATTCAAGTAGTATCCACGATTTCTTTCCGGCATATGTATGATTTGAGATTGGGGTCCTATGTCTAGTGGTTCATTTTTCACGGTAGATATACAGTGGTCGCGAGGCGTCTTAAAGAGTCCTTAGCTATGCCAATTCGGGGATGTCTTGTTTGTCATCCGTGATGTCCGCTGTATGTTGTGCCCGTGGGGCCTCATCGCGAACACTTTGGACGAAATCTCTGTCATATGTTTGTATCCAGCTGTTACCTTGTTTGCTAATCCAATCATTCCAAGTGGATCCCCATACAAATGTTCGTATCATATTAACTTTGGAATGCATTCGTTTAATCTCTCGGTTCGGATGCTTATTGTGAAGACTACATTGCACCTGTCTAGCCTTTGATTCAACTTATCTATGATTTCAATAGTGGTCCTAACGGATGTCATCTTCTTCAGGATGGCTCCCGCAACTCGCTCTAACCCAGTTCGGGGTGAAGAAGGCGAGCAAGAACGCCCACCCTCCCCACCTCCACCTCTGGAGGCATGGAGAGTTATGATGGTAACCACAAACGCCAATACCCAGATGCTACTTCAGCTCTTACAAGGGTACCAGGCGAACCAAGGCAACCGAGGGAATCAAGGCCAAGGGCATTTCAATAATCAACCTCAGCTTGCTACCCTCAATCAGTTTCTCGCAAATCAGCCAAAGATGTTCAGTGTTTGTGTCGAGCCCATGGATGTCGATGATTGGCTCTTGGACATCAACAAGCATTTTGAGTGCAGCAATGTTAGACCTAAGGACTACGTCAAGTTCGCTTCCTTCCAGCTCAAAAACTAGGCAGTTGATCGGTGGCAGCAGTACAAAGACTCCAGAGGTGGTCAAGTGATCAGCTGGACCGACTTCATCATATTCTAGCAAGTGTTACCAAGGGCATGCGTGAGCAATTCCACAATCTCAAGTAAGGCAGCATGTCTGTGTATCAGTATAACATCAAGTTCCAGAATCTTGCTCGCTATGCAAGCCAAGACGTCCCAGATGAGAAGAGCATGATCTATCATTTCAGGGGTGGCCTCAGAGACGACCTTTAGCTCGCTCTCGTTCTTGTGGAGCTGACTCAATTTGATCAGTTCTATAACATTGCTCTCAAGCAAGAAGCAGCCCAACTCAAGTGTGAAGCTTCCAAGAAGAGACTTAGGGATGCAATCCATTCTTCTTATTCCTCTCAAGTGGCCGCAAAGCAACAGAAGTCTTGGCTTCCTCCACCTCCTCCATTTCGTCCGCCCTATCAGCAGAAGCAGTCAGGTGGTCGTGGTTCTACCCACCCACCCAACCAAGTGTACTAGCAGAGGTCTCAGGCTCCGAGGACAGGCAATCCTCCTCCTCACCCACTTTTAGAGGTCACTTGTCACAAATGCGGTATGAAAGGCCACTACTCCAACAAGTGCTTCAACTAGAGGCACCTTCCGCCTCCTCCTCCTGTCCGGCCAGCAAGCAATGCAGTTGTCAAGCACAATCCCAAGTATGCAAAGGTGAACATGATGAATTTAGCTCAAGCAGAGGATTCTTCAGAAGTGATCATGGGTAACCTTTCAATTAACTCTATTCCTGCTAGTGTGTTGTTCGATACTGGTGCATTGCATTGTTTCATGTCAACACCATTCTTTACCAAGCATGATTTCACTTCGGCATATTTGGATAGACCGTTAACAGTTGTTTCCCCGGGTAAGCACATGAGTTCTAGTTTGGTGGTTCCGGATGTCACCGTCAAGATGAGCAACTATTGTTTTCTGGCTTCTCCGATTGTTCTCAGCAATTTTGATATTGATCTTATCCTCAACATGGATTGGCTTTCTAAAGACAAGGCTTGTCTTAATTGTGCTGACAAGGAAGTCAAATTGACTCATCCGTCTGAAGAGGTGATTATCTTTGCGGCCCGTGATAACACCATTCGGCTATTCTCTCTCAATGAGCAAGGCGAGATTAATGTCATATCTCAAATTCCAGTGGTCTACGAGTATGAGGATGTATTTCTAGAAGAATTGCCAGGAATGCCTCCTAACCAAGCTGTTGAGTTTGTCATTGAACTTGATCCCGGCACAGAACCAGCTTGCTGATGTCCTTATAAGCTTAGGCCAGAAGAGCTGAAAGAATTGAAGAAGTAGCTCGATGAACAAGAGTGTCTAGGTCTGATCAGACCAAGTTCATCTGCTTGGGGATGTGGTGTTCTTTTTGTCAAGAAGAAAGATGGCAAGGATCGACTTTGCATCGATTACTGCCCATTGAACAAGAAGACAATAAATAAATATCCACTTCCCAAGATCAATGAATTATTCGAGAAACTCAAAGGTGCCAAGGTGATTTCCAAGCTTGATCTTTGTATGAGGTAACATCAAATCCGAATTCGTGAAGAAGACATTCCAAAAATGGCTTCCAGGACAAGTTTTGGCTCTTATGAGTACACGGTGATGTCCTTTGGTCTTGCAAATGCTCCTCCAACCTTCTCGAGAATGATGAACTACGTCTTCAACACCTACACCAATGAATTCGTCCTGGTGTATCTCGATGATATCCTGGTTTTCTCCAAGAATAAAGAGGATCATGCTAAACATTTGCGATTGGTGCTTGACAAGCTCAGAGAGCATCAATTCTACGCAAAATTCTCAAAGTGTGAATTCTGGCTTGACGAAGTTCTTTACCTTGGTCACATCATCTCTGCCAAGGGCATCTCAGTAAACCCTGAAAAGGTTGCATCCATTGTCAACTAGCAGCCTCCTCAGAACGTCAAGCAGCTTCGAAGCTTCCTCGGGCTTGCAAGTTATTGTAGAAGATTCGTGGAGAACTTCTCCAAGATTGCGAAGCCTCTGTCTAGCCTCCTCCAGAAGAATGTCAAGTATTCTTGGACTCCTAAGTGTGACGTTGCCTTCAAGACACTCAAAGAGAAGCTCGTCTCAGCTCCGGTCCTTACTCCTCCTGATGAATCCAAGCCCTACCAAGTATTTTGTGATGCATCGTTGGAAGGTCTTGGTGAAGTTCTTATGCAAGACAAGAAATTTGTGGCTTATACTTCTCGGCAGTTGAAGCCAAACGAGAGGAACTACCCCACTCACAATCTTGAGTTGGCGGCAGTTGTCTACGCTTTGATCACCTGGAGATTGGTTTTGCCCAAGTTCCGCCTCGAGATGGCGGCGCTTCATACCAAAAGCTTCCTTCTGATTTTTTTCCACGTCAAAACACACCATATAGAATAAGATGGGCATCGGGGGCCTGCCAGGTGGCCCACAAGGTAGGGGGCGCGCCCAGGGGGTAGGGCGCGCCCTCCACCCTTGTGGATGGCAGGTGGCCCCCCTCTAGTGCATTCTTCGCCCAATATTTGTTATATATTCCAAAATAATTCTCCGTGATGTTTCAGGACTTTTGGAGTTGTGCAGAATAGGTCTCTAATATTTGCTCCTTTTCCAGTCCAGAATTCCAGCTGCCGGCATTCTCCCTCTTCATGTAAACCTTATAAATAAGAGAGAAAAGGCATAAGTATTGTGATATAATGTGTAATAACAACCATAATGCAATAAATATCAATATAAAAGCATGATGCAAAAATGGACGTATCAATAAGCACATTGCAAATTCATCAGATTAATTCAAGCCACATGGAAAACCCGGGAGCAGCTGCATCTGCATTGCCCAAACGCCGATGTTGGCATGGAGGAGGTGCTACTCGCTGGCGGCACAGTGTGCTACATGGGTTAGGTAGGCACCTGTTGCCACGCTCGGAGGACGAGCAGGAAAGGGTCTTGCATGCATGTACAGATTCATGCAGGAAATTATTTCCTAGAAATGCGGCCTTTGTTTACCTTTTTTTTGAGGCTATAGATGACCCACACGAGGAAATCTATTATAACCGTTGGATGAAAATTAGTGGTGCGGGAGTATGGATCAGAGCATGGGAGGGGAGCAGGCAAGCCTCGTCCCACTCAATTCCAACGACGCCACTCGAACCCTTGACACCACACATCCGCAGACCTGCGCCTCACCCCTCTCGGTCCCAAAGCCCCTCTGCTTTTATGAGAATGACATGCGGGCCAACCGCATTTAGGGTCCACATATCATTGACTCAAAGGCAGGTGCACTAGCCACTGAAGCTCAGTCCCGTGGGCCCCGAGAGGGAAATGTAACTCCTGTGCCAGGCCTTGTGGTGCTCCCGCAGTATGAACTCATGCTATACCCAAAATTTGTTTCTTACCACTACCATTGTGCCGGCCCGTGCGTTGCAATGGATCCAAAGTAGTAGAATAATACTTGTTCACAAACTTTAAATATAAACACTCTGGTTTTGATATACATATATCAGTAAAAATAAATTATGCTTGACTGAAGACATATTCCTTGAGCTAGTTTGATGATGTCAGGGGCGGGTGTGGGTGGTTTCAAGATAATAATAGATTTTTAAAACATTGGAGCAGATTTTTTTCTAACATTTTGTAGCTTGGCACGGCATCCGGTGCACCTAGGCGTGTGAAAAAAAGTGGAGTGCACTCTAAAGATATTTACATGCTCCCATTTAGTCGAGTGCACTCTAAACACATTATATATTTATTTTTCTCTAGCCTTTCCTAGCCATGCAACCAAGCCACATAAGCTAGTCATGCATGCAATCCATAAATTGTAATATACTCCAGCATGCAATGCCGCCACATCATCTATTTATGCCTGTTAGTCATAGGTTGTTTTTTGCATTAGTCCAAATATTAATGTTCCATAAAACTAAACTCCAAATGTCCGCCGGAGCCCAGGCAGAGGACGTATGAAGGGGGCGGTGGAGGTGTCTTCGTAAGAGGAGGAGAGCTCGAAGGATAATCTTGCACGTCCGCCGCCACCTGCATATTGGCGCGGGACTCCTCGAGCGCCCACTAGAGCTCGTCTCCTCCAGGGAGCAGCGGAATCACGGGATTTTCCTAAACCACGATGGGCACAATGCAGTACTCCTCGTAGCCAGGGGCGCGGTGCTCGTGTCCCGACTCCTGGGGTACTATCTGGAGCACGCACTCAACCACCTCGTGGACCGCGAGGATGCCATGCTCATAGCCATGTTGTTGGAGCACACACTCGTGCACCTGAGCGGCGAGGTTGCGATGTTCGTGGGCGTGCTGCCGGAGGACGCGCTCGATCACGTCGAGAGCAGTGACGATGATGCAATGCTCGCGGGCATGCTGCTAGAGAACGTGCTCGTCCACATTGTGACCGGCAAGGATGCGATGTTCACGGGCGTGCTGCCGGAGCACGCGCTCGTCCACGTCAAGATCAGCGACATTGCGATGTTCGCGGGCATGCTCTCGATGATGCGATGCTCGCGGGCATGCTGTTGGAGAACCCGCTCGTCCACATTGTGAGCGGCGAGGATGCGATGCACGTCCTCGTGACCGACCAGGGCATGCTGCTAGAGCACACCTACCCCTCGTGGCCAACGAGGGCGAGCCACTAGATCACACTCTCCTCATCATGGACAGTCAGCGCGTGCTACTCGCGGCCGTAGAGGGCATGCTCCACCTTGGCGATGTCGGAGACTCCGTCCTCTTACCAGGCCGCGGCGCCGTCCACTTCGGCAACGGCTGCATGCTCCAGTGGGTGTTGCGTCCGTATGGGAGCTTCGAGCTACAGTACCAGTGGGGGTGGGGTGACCTTTTCGTGATTTCACATGGCCTGAGGAGAAAAATAGAATCAGAAGTAGCACAATATGTTGGAAAGTGTCGGAGGAAGGCTGGCAGGAGCAGTACAACAAACATCACATGCGCACCATATTTTGAGAAGGGTTTAATGTAATTTGTGTGAAATGGGTTTGTGTGATGTACGAGTAGTACATCCATATCATTGACATTCATGCACGCAACAAACATTTGTGTGCACGATTTCACCTTTTTTCTTATTCTGTTTGGGAGTGGATTTGAGTTTTGTAATCGGAGCTCATTTTTGTACTTGGTTTCAATTTAGACTATGCATCTATTATTGTGAGAGATATATATAGAGAATATTCGTGTGACAAAGAAGGGGGCGGGGGCAGCGATACCTAACGAGAGAGGGGCATATGCATGTTTGAAAGACTTTGTGTGTCGTAGAGAGAGGAGTGTCCAAAAGGGAGAGAGAGGGTGTGTGTGTCTGTGTGTTAGAGAGAGAGAGAGGTGCGTGTAACGTCGGGATCAACAAGGTTACGCGGTTGCGGATATGGGAGAGTGATAGTGTGTGTGCGATGAAGGGACACACAGACATCGTCTGTTCGCGTGTGAGAGAGCTGGATAGACCTCGATAGCACGGCTGGCTAGGGGTGGAAGGTTATGTGTGGTAGAAAGAGATAGTAGAGAGACAGATGAATGCTTGTTTGTTGCAAGGAGACCTAAATACATAGACGGGGGTAGCATGATGAAGAGAATGGCGGTGTGCCTTTTTGTCATGGGATGGAGGAGAGACCAAGAGACATGCATCGTGTGGAGAGGTGTGTGTGTGTGTGTGTTTCGAGAGAGGGAGGGAGGTGTGGACCTGAATAATGAGATGGGTGCTCATGCGTATGTTATAGGGAAGGAATTGTTTAGGTGGTAGTCTTATGATGGCGACCAAATCTTTCAATGAGAGTGGGGATAAGTATCGAGTTGGTGGATTTTGACGTTGACGATCCAACTATATCATACCCGGTGATACAAATCAACAATCGTTACTAAACAAATCTTCGGTGGATGATGATCTTATCGTATGCACAAAATCAACCTGAATAACGAGATGGAGTTCCTCCAAGCAACCAAAGAATCGGCTAGAACTAAGATAATGCAATTGTAATTGCCAATATGAATTAGTTAAGGATAATGGTGGGGTTGCTGGTACTGAACAAAAGGCGGCAGTCCTACACACACACCCCGCAAATGCAAATTATAGCGAAAACAAAACAATGTGTACACAACAACGCGAGTTCTAACGTAGAAAAAGGGTAGTAGCCTTATTTATATCTATAGACTATATTACTATAATTTTTTATTTGTATAGTTATATCTATATCTATTCCACTCCCTCTGTTTGTAATTTACTCCGCACATATATAGCTTTGACTGCAGCCAAATTTTATAAAGCTTGGCCGAATTTGGTGAAAACAATATGAGCATCTACACTAACAAATTTACACGATGTGGAAATAAAAGCAATGATGAATCAAATGATATATATTTGGTGGTGTATATGTTGATACTTTTTCCTACAAATTGTTGAAAGTATACAAAGTTTGACCTTAGAGAAACCCAATATGCGGTATATGTATTATAAATTCTATATTCATTATTTTTCCAGAGTCAATGCGTGTATTTGCACGTACATGATATAAACCGTTGATTGATGTTGATCCAATGGTCTAGGTGGCTGCGATTCGGATCTATTATAAGTACCCATACACGTTCTTCTCGAACGACCAACATGACAGTGTGATCGATCCACACAAGAAGCTCTAAATAAGACCTCCAGACGTGCCACGTGGCTTCATGGGTGCCCCCACATCATATTATTCATACTACGTTGACTGAAATAAAGATAAATCACCCAAAACAAGATCTTCCCATTTTTTATTCCTACGATGCTGTGTCGTGCACGTACCTAGTTGTATAGTGGTAGTAGTAGTAGAGTAGTACAAACTTCGTAGTAGTTGTAGTACGGAGTGCTCCTACTCTATCAACGAGTCCCATCTGACACCAAATTTCTTGGCTTCCGTGCTACAGCTAGATCTTCCCCTTCTCGTTTCTGTTTTCCAATGCGGCAGGAGGGGTGTGGTTTTCCGATAGTCAGTTTGCTCCACTGCGGTCCCGCATCAAAGTGAAAATGCTAGGCAACACGCCCTAGGTATGTGGCGTGCCGGATGGGCCGTGGAGTACTCCCGATTCGCGGGCATGTGGTGGTGCGACGCAAACGCGGCAGGCCTTTTCCTTTTACTAGCAATGTGCCAGTGCATTGCAACGGATCCAAAGTAGAATAGTACTTGTTCGCAAACTTGACAGAAAACACTCTTGTTTTGATATACATATATACCACTCAAAATATATTACTTTTCACTCAAAATATATTTCTCAGGCTGTTTTGATGAGGTGAGGGAGGGATGTGGTTGCTTTCAAGATAATAAGGGGTTTTCTGCAAATTGGAGCAGAGAAGTGGGCTATTGTTGCAAAAATGCCACAACTTACCTCACAACCGTTAGATGCAGATCTAATGGTCAGAAATGACGGATGGCAGACACACCACCATCACCAAGTGAGTCTTTTATGGGAGTATAGAAACATGTTTAAATTGTAACATTTGTTTCTGCTCCTTAGCACAATCGATAAATAGAAATAACGATTGGAAACGCTAGGGTGGGGCTTTTCCCGCCAGATAAGCAACGTAGTAGCTAGGTTGGCGCATCATCGGTTTGGTCACATGCGGTCCCACATATTGTAGTGTTATAAAGCGTAGCCAATGCACGTTGACCGGGGGGGACGACGGTGTGGTATGCGACGGGGAAGGGACATGCTTTATGTACGTGTTCTAGTTTCTCATTTTGAACTTGCGAACGTGACAGGCGTGCTGCAGAAGTAGTTTTGAATTTATAGGTTCGTTCTCAGTTTTTAAATTTGGGAGTAGTTCATAGGTCGGGTCAAGCATCGAACGTAAATTACGAAGTTGATGGAAAAGGTAAGCACAACTTATAAATTGACGGATGGAGTACTAGTTACAATGATGCATATTATTGCCTCCAAATGTGAGCAAAGGGATCACACATGTTTGTATTGATTGGAACGAGAATGCAATAGCACAACAAGAATTAAGGCCATGATTATGCAATCGCAGTGGTGGTTACAGGAGGCAAGAAGAAAGATGCATCCATTAACATACGAACTCCTCCTCCTCGACTGAGTGCATTGAGCCACCGACCGGCAGCTTAGGAGCGACGGCCTTTGTGGCAAGGTCAAGGTGCTTCTCAACAAAGGCATCCAAGGCTTCCAGCCGGTTCACGAAGGCCGACGTTGTAGCGTCCTCACCGGCCTTGTAGATACCTATGTACATGACTTCCTCGTACACGTGGATGTGTAGGTCGATGAATTCTTGCAGGGCGAGGCGCCTCGCGATGAGCGCGACCTCCAGGTGGACATTCCTTGTTGCGTCGGCCAGTAGTCGCAGGGCCACCAGTGCTTGAAAGAGATTCTCGCCATGGAGGCCAATTAGGGCGGCAGGAAATGAGGAGCCCACACGCGCGGGCTGGAGGAGTACGGTGATGTCGTCTGTGAGCTTCCTGACGACGGTGAACTTGTTGATGGTGGCAACGATCATCTTGTCCAACTGAGAGTCATAGGTCGAGTCGATGATGGCCATGAACCAACCGGTCGCCAACACCCCTCTAGAGACGATCCTCGATGCCATGCTGCCGCCGGCGTCTTTGGAGCATCTGGCACAACCGCTGGCCGCTCGCGCGCATCGCCGCCATGGGTACGGAGTGAGCACTTTTGCGCTTAGTGTAGGAGCTTAGGTGCATACGATGTGGTAGATGCATTGGAATGGAGGGGCGCCTTTATATGAGTGCAAACTGCGTTGCATTCACATTGTGCTGCCTCTTTTCCCCATCCTCCTCCCATTACTTCCCTCATGCATTCAAGATGCTAATTGAAGGAGGATGCATCATTGGCCGTTCAACATTTCGGGAACCGCTACCCTCTCCCTCGTCTGCATTAAAGCCGTATCGAATAGTATTGCGCCGCCCGCTGCACGCCGGGCTGAACACGCCTCCTCGCCTCCATCAAACGCCTCTGTTAAACCCGCATACAAACCAAGAAACCTACTCCGGCCACACGTCCGTTCATGAGCGGGCCGGAATTAAACGTAACGCCGGCCGAGCTCCTCCCGTCCGCCCTTAGTTTAAATGAGGCCAGACGCCGGCCAAGCTCCTACCGTCCGCCCTCTATTTAAACGAGGCCAGACAGCGGGCACGAATCGCACCCCTCCGCCGCTCCCCCATCTCCTCCTTCACCATTTTCTCCACTCTTTCGATGGCTTCTGAGGAGCCATTCTCCGGCATACTACCCGACTGGGTGGCCCGCCGAGCCCTCTGGATATGAGCAAGGCCGCTCGGTGCTTCACCCTCATGCTCGGTGGCCAGCTTCTCCGTGTCCGCCGCCATCATCGAAGAGAAGTAGAACACGTGAGGCCGGTAAAGCTTGGGTCCCATGAAGGCCACCGCCAAGGCGACGACTGCGTATACAGGTGGTTTCTTGGCTGCTTCGTCTCATGCGAGGACCTTCGTCGACCCCGCAAGTGTCTGCCGGACATGAGGAAGACAAAGGGATCCGCAAGCGGCCATTTAGATTAGGTATTAATTATACCACGAGAGCCAGATTAGCACCGCTTAGTTCGTGTAAATGTAATGAAATCCGTCATGTTTATATGAAGATCCGGCTTTTTATACGAAATCTTTCATGCTTATATGAAATCAGTCCATGTTTGCATGAATTTCCTCTGGTTTGTTAGAGTTGTGAAAATGTATGCTGCTGGCGTTGGATGTCGTCCTCCGCAGAAGGAAGCGGGAGGAAATTTGTTGGCTGCCGTTGGATATGCTCTTATGCTGGAAATAATAGAGTCACATCCAATCCATTTGAGTTAATTGCGTGAATGATTCTCCCTCTATAAAATGTTAATTGCATGTACAGTGTACATGACTTGCAGGGTGGCTACAGATTCATACAGAAAGTTAAAAAGAAACAAATCCATCCTTAATCTTGTATTCTAAGTACTCTATGGGTTCCACTGTCAGTACAGTAGCAAAAGAAGTATATATTAAAAATATAATATAAAAACCTAAAGTTTAGGACAGAATTCGAACTCAGGTCATCGCATTGCGAGCATCCGGCACTAACCAGTCCAACAGATGTTCGTTGTGGATGATCCTGGAGATATATATCTATGTCTACTCTTATAGAACACAGAGTTGGTGATGATGGTGTGCCTGCCATCCTGCAATATAGGCCGTCTGATTTATATCTGACGGATAGGAAGGAAACTATGGCAATTTTGCAAAAAGATACCCACACCCCTCTCCACATTTGCAAATAAGGCCTTCCCTCGTTCATCCTTTTGTCTCACAAGATAAACTACTCATACAAATGCATCTTGATGTTCCATGCAACGCACGGGCATCTTGCAAGTTTCTTTTTAAATAGTTACTACGATAACTGGGTTGAAGTGATATATTTTATGTCTGCCCTGAATGATCACAAATTCACTAGTAGTAACAAAGAAAAGTTTGCCTTGCTAATTAACAAAAACAGGGTGAAAACTATCACATGAGGCCGGTAAAAACAAGGCACATTGGGTTCAGTGTCATCGTCACTACAGCTGTGCACGCGCGAGAAGTCTACATATCGAGGGGGCTACAGAGAGAAAGACGTATCGAGTGTGTGTGAGCGAGGCACAGAGACACAACTAGCGTGTGTGTGTGTTTGAGAGAGAAGCCAATTAATAGATTAAGATCAAGATCGAGTTGTCACCCTTGTGCTGTCATTGTTGGGGGGGGTGGGGAGGGGGGAGAAAGACGTATCGACACAGAGGCACAACTAGCGAGTGTGTGTGTGTTTGAGAGAGAAGCCAGTAGATATATTACTATCAAGATCGAGGTGTCACCCTAGTCCTTCAGTGTCAGGTAGTGTGTGTGTGTGTTTGAGAGAGAAGCCAGTAGATAGATTAGTATCAAGATCGAGGTGTCACCCTACTACTTCGGTGTCGGGAAGTGTGTGTGTGGGGGTGTGGGGGGCAGTGACACTTAGATATAGGGAGAAGGAGTTTGTGTGATACATATCTATATAAAGGGATAGGTAGATAGCATGTGTGCGAGGCATACTTAAATCATCATGGAGATAAACAAGCGGTGTGCATGCAAGTGCCGGAAAAAATGAAGAGAAAAACAATGTCTACGGGCGCGCGCGTGCGTGTGTGTGTGTGTGTGTGTGTGTGTGTGTGTGTGTGAGAGAGAGAGAGAGAGAGAGCGAAATCTCAAAAAAGGTGCTCTGCTGGAATCCCATTGTATGTATTCATATGGTTCCGGGACTTGAGTTAACCTTAGGCATATGTGTGCGAGACATAGTTATACTTTGAGACATTAGTGGCGGTGGGTGGGTGGAGTTAAAGGGGTGGGGTGCTTGACAGAGAGAGCGTGTGTGTTTCTGTGTGAGAGACTTGTAGGATGGGGTAGAAAGACGAATTCTAACCTTGATGGAGGGAAATACACGAAGTGCGCGTGTGTGATTCCGATGCCCACGGAGAAATGAGGTATGTATGCGTGTGAGAGAGATTGCACAATTCATTCACGTATCACTATCTAGCGATCGTGGATGTGCTTCGCTTGAACATAAATTAATATCTACTTCGTATCATGGCCAAAGATACAATATTGATTCAACGCTATAAAGATTGGACACTCACATATCGCATCTTTTCCAAATAATCCTTTTCAATTTTGCATGCCAAAGTTACAGTGATGTTTCTTCAAACAACCACTGTAGCTATCATGTACATGCACGATTGTTAGTTTTGCATTCAAATTCATTAGTCTTGCATGATTTAAGGTTATATTATGAAGTAATATATGTAATATTCATATATGAATTCAATGGGTACGCAATTTATGAAATGGAGGCCATGTAATCATACGAGGTAACACTTTTAAGTAGCGGACCACAATATCCATTTCTTTTGTGGGACTACAATATCCATTTCTTTTTGTGCGCCTCTACAATAACACGTCAATGCTTTATATTTAAAGTAAATAACCAATGGCATTAAATTATATATTTACACGAGAAATACATAGGTTGAGAGTTTGATCTATTTTTTTGTGAACGCGCCTCTACACCCATACAATTTGGCCACACCCGTGTGAACGTCCAAGTTATCGGTGCATCATCCCGAGTTATTGTCTTTTTTCTAGGGTGGACTTCATACCAGTTATTAACTGCTGACGTGTGCCCCGTGTACACAGTCTTGCATGACCTTCCCGCTAGCATTGTCCAAAATTAGTTGAAACTGGATACAGACGATCCCGCGGGCGGCAAAATCTCCCGCCTCCTTCTAAAATTTCTGCCACCTAGGTCTTTAGCATGCGAAATTCCCCTTTTGTTCTTGGTGCACGGAGAACAATAGTTACAATACGGCCCTCATTTACATAATAGGTTAGGGCTACTTTGGTAACTTCCGGTTCCCCCCACCACACGGCACCCCCATTTCCTCTCCCCTCCCGCAAAAATGACTACTCCACAGCACCAGAGCATCTTACATCATGTCGTCTGTACTTCATCGGCCTTTCTACCCCTCCCCTCTCAAAATCGTAGACTGCTCATCCACCGGCATACCAGAGCCCATTCACTGCCAGCGGCGTCCACCTCGCCGGATCTACTTCTGCGGCCGCATCTACCCCTTCCACCTCCCCTAGAAAGAAGTAGACTGCTCATCCACCAGTGTACCATAGCCCATTCAGTGCCAGCCTTGTCCACGGCGTCGGATCTGCTTCGCCGGTACTCTCGTCAACCACATCGCATCTGCAGCGGCTCCTTCGTACTCCCCACGGAGACGCTTCGTCCACAACCCCGGAGCTGCCCCAACGATGCCCCCGTCGACGGCCTCTGATCCTCTTTGCCGACACCTTCCTCAACCCTACCGGAGCCGCTTCGCCGACACCATCCTCAACCCTACTGGAGTAGCTTTGCTTATACCATCTCAACCCTACCGGGTCCACTTTGCCAATGTCCATGTCCATGGCCTCAGATCCGCTTCCTCGCACCCTCGTCCAACCTACCGGAGCAACTTCTGATGCCCTATCCACGTCCGCAGATCCGCATCGTCGATACCATCCTGAACCCAACCACCGAAGCAGCTTCACCGACGCCCTCGTCCACGGCCTCTGATCCGCTTCGCCCACACCGTAGTCCACCCTACTGGAGCCACTCCATAAACACCCTACTCCACAGTTCTAGATCTCCTTACCGGACCCCGACAGCCAGCGTAGCGTCATCACCCTTGACGTTTCTAACATGATTCCCACTGTCTAGAAAGATGCCAAGCACCCGCCATGGCTTAGGTACTTGTCACATTTAAACCTGTCCAGCATCACCTGCCCGATGTACTTCAAATATACTAACAGGTCGATGTTACATGTTATGCAGCTGGCAAAAAAATACAAGGACGATGTTTCTTCTGGATCTAACATCTTGGCCAACCAAGATCCTGGACTGAGGCATTGCTATGATCTTGTAAGTGCATCTCTCTCTCTCTCTCTTGTATTGTTGTGTGCCTGCCAGCGTGCTTTGCTAGGATTTTTGACCAGTAATCCTTTTGTGCAGACAATGATTTCCACTACTGGCTACTAAATTAGAGATGTAGATGGCATACATGATACTTCCTCCATTCCTAAATATAAGTCTTTCTAGAGATTGCACTATAGACTACATACAGAGCAAAATGAGTGAATCTACACTTGAAAATGCATCTATATACATCTGTATGTGGTCCATACTGGAATCTCTACAAGACATATATTTAGGAATAGAGGTAGTACATTACACAAAATCATAGGTGGCATGTAGGAATTGCAGTGCACTACATTAGGCTCCCTTAGAGTGCCTGCTAGTCCAGTACACAGAGTCATGTCTAGTTTATGATATGCACACAATCATTAATTGGTGGTTTAAATATGCGCAAGGGATATGCAATGTATTATCTAGAGATATCTGACATTACCCGTATCAACTTGCAGATAGGGTTACGCAATGAAAAAGTACAAGATGTATGTGGCAATTTCATGGAACATCGCAAAAAAAGGAGAGGCAGCGGTGAGCCTATACAGTGTGCTATGGTAGGTCACTCCGGCCCAGTTATTTTGCAGGATTCTCCTAGAATCTGCCCCTCTCTAGCTTCTCCTAGAATCTTAGATCCCCATTTGTTTTATAATCCTAACTAATTAGACCCTAACTAGATAGGATTGTAAAACAAATGGGGCTCAAAGATTTCGGGAGAATCTAGGTACGGGTCAGATTCTGGGAGAATCTGGCAAAAGAACTGGGGCTCCATTGCAATCATCGTGACATGTTATTTGTATGTCAGTTCTATTGGCCAAGTTTCTTAGTGACAGTTATTTCAATTTATCCTAAGAAAATAAGGACCTTTGAATATAAGCTCCGGATAATAAGACAACTGGTTCTTTTCATTGCCTGCCTTTCCAGCTAATCTGTGGTATGATCAGTGGAAAGTCTAGATTGCATTATATTTTGTCATTTTCCTGCCCATGTGAAAATTAATTTGAGTTGCAAACATCACAAATTGAACCCAGTGCGGTAATTAATATGATAGGAAAACAGACCATCAATATTTGTTCAAATGCAAATACAAAGATACCATCTACTTGGCACAATCTACTTTGGTCAATGTCTTCCATAGAGACCCCATTGCCTAATTTAAATGAAGAACACATGACCTAAATTTAAATGAAGAAACATTATTTATCGAAATTCGATGGTCCAAGTGGCTGGTTATTATCATATAGCAGCACCACCTGAAAGCATCATATAGCAGCGGCGGCTCATAGCAATTCATCATAGAGCAGCAGCAGCTAGCAATTCATCATATACCAGCAGCAGGTCATAGCAATTCATCATATAACAGCAGCAGGAGCGGCTCATAGCAATTCATCATATAGCACCAGCAGGAGCATCTTATAGCAACTCATCATATAGCAGCAGCAGCAGCAGCTCATAGCAATTCATCATATAGCAGCAGCAGCTCATAGCAATTCATCATATAGCAGCAGCAGCTCATAGCAATTCATCATATAGCAGCAGGAGGAGCAGCTCATAGCAATGCATCATATAGCAGCACCACTAGCTCATAGCAATTCATAGTATAGCGGATCAGAATGAAAATTTGGAAAAAAATCAGAGGAGATCCTCACCTTGTTGGGTGAGCTCATCCTTCAACAGCACCTCAAGGCCACGACCTGGAAGGAGGGGAGGGGGACGAGGTGCCTTCTGCTGGAGTGGGGCATCGGCTGTAGTTGTGCGGCGACCGCCGGAGTAGTGCGTTGGATGGACCACAGCAGAGCAGCTGTTGGAGACCATGCGAATGAGGGGCAGCGCCAGAGGGAGGAGCAGCCATGGAGATTTGGCCCTACCCGCCGGCCATGTAGCCTAGCTGGACAGAGCATCATCGAGGACCAGGCCAGATGGGACCAGTGGCGACGGCTCACTGGAGGAACCCTAGCGCTGCAGGCAGGGATCGAGGTAGAGGGAAAGGGGAGAGGAGATGCAAGCGGGCAGGGCAATGAACGCTTGCGTGTTTGTTTTTACTTGAGGGTCAGGTGTGACGCGAGCGTGAGCAGTGGCATTTTGATTGTAATATAGGCAGACAACAGAGTCATTTCACTATTCCCCTTCCCTTCAATTTTTAGTGAGCTTCTACCCGAAGCACCCCCCCTCCAAAGCGAAATAAGTTAAGCCCAAGCCCATAACTCAAAGATGATTTCTTTACATCTTTAATGGCTTATTTTGATAATAAGCTCTGGAAAGGCGGAATAGAACTGGCCCTTAACCTGCAATTCAATTGTGCGTGCAATGATGAATCACTCCTGCCTGCTGTAGTGTACACTTGGGCATCATACATGGCATAACCTAATACATGTGCATTTCATTATAGAATTTGAAATATGCAATGTTTATGTTAGTTCATACATTGCACATGATGTTTAAATGCCCCTTAAATCTGGTCAGTCAAGTGATGGTCTTTAAGCCTCCTTCTATGCTTCTTTTCTTGATATGTGATTCAGTGTTGTGCAAGATTTGCTCACACATCTGTTCAATTGCTTGTTTGTATTAGCCAGCCATACTAGGACTGTTTGCTTTGATTACTTGTTGTTCTTGACCTAACAGAGCTTGTCAAACGATTTAAACACTAAGGGCTATTGTAGTGGGGGCTTGTATAACTCATAGGTGACATAAAGGTTTGGCTGTACACTAAAGTAGGCTCTCCAAGAGTACCTAGAGATCCAGTTCGAAGGTATGCCTAGTTTTTACACAGTGCACACATAGAAAATGCTCATTTCATTGTGTGCAAGAGATGTGACATGTTTCATTATGTGGTATTCTTTGTTATAAACTCATCCTTTTGTGTTGCTCACAGACTGGAAAGTATGCATATTTATCTTCAAAGGAGACGAGTAACTAGTTTGTGTCACCTTGCAGAGGGGGTGCAATGAAGATAAGATTGAGGATTTCCAAGTACAACATGTTAGTAAGGAGCCTTGCAAGAGAAGGAGGAGCAGCGCTGAGCCTGTTCAACCTGTTATGGTAAGTCATTGTATTACAATTACCAGGACATCCTATTTGTCCGATATTGTGCTTGCGTAGGGTTATTCACCTGTAACCCAGTCATTGGGCCATTGATTAAAAACCCCTCCGCTCACTACTATATGATGTTCTAACTTTTTTGTAAATCAGATGTATGTAAACACATTTTAATGTGTCCGTTCACTCATTACGGATGTAGTCTACTTTTAAATATCTAAAACATCTTATAGTAGTGAGCAGTGTGAAACTGCTTCCTGCCATGGTAGAGTTGTCGATGTCATAAATTTCATAACCAAACGCATATTCACACCATTAGCCTCCCTATCATTACTTGGATATTGATTACATACTAGTCGAGATACTTCATAGCGGGCAAACAATATTACATTACTTGTTCCTTTATATAGTAAATGTAGCTAGGCCATGGATGTTATTGAGGCGTGCATGTATGCATGTTGCCAACTCAACAGTTCAACCGCTTGTTTGTTTCAGGCATAGTTAAATTGCTCTTTTCAATTGCTTTATTTGTCCTTAGTTAATGAGATGCCCAAACAATGATGCCTGATGTTGGGTACTTGTATAACTATTAGTTGACATAATTAAAGGCCTTACCATTTAATTACTCTGGCGAAGTGTGCCTGAAGCTTTGAAGTCTATTAACCAACTATCACTTCATGAGGCTCACAATCTAGTTTATACTAGGCTAATGATTGCATAATTTTGCTTGCTCTAGTAGGTTTGTATGAATCCCTCTGCTGTTCATTATGCTCCCTAAGACTTTAATTGAGCTACAGAATTGCCAACTACTTGCTTACTTATATGCAAGATATATATATATATATATATATATATGTGTGTATACACATAAACACTATTCTGATCACGGGATCAGAATAATATTCTGATCACAACTAGAACTTCCTGAGTTACACAGCCTGAACTTCCCTCTGTAGGAACCCGACCTTCGGGCTATCTTCGCAACCGTGTCTCACCGCCTGAATTATTCAGGTCAGTCGTGTTCTATATGATGTAAGTGTAATCTAGAAACAGTTTTTAGCAACTAAATGCCTGTTTTAAATAGGAATCTCGCTCGTTGGCGGATTTTGCTCTCGGGTCGTGATGAACTTGTGTCTTTTGCAATTTTGCTGCATGAGTTGTTCGACCTGAACTTCCCCCGATGCTAGGTTGAACTTCTGCCAACATTGCCCAAATGGGGCTTGCGATATACCATTGGAAAGCTATGGACACGAGTATCATGACCCAAGTTAATTTTTTAGCAAAATGTAAGCGGTTTAAGAGAAGTTTTGAAAACCGTATTTTCTTGATACAAAAAACGTGAATCGTACTTTCGATCGCATTTCTAAACCGTTTATTGGAATGAGGCAAATAATATGGCGTTGGAAAGCTGCTGCGAAACCGGTCCTTCCACATGTTGAAAGTTTTCTCTAATTCCCTATGGTTAAAGAGTAATTTGGAAAATCGTAAAATTTCACAAACCGAACAGCCAAGTTCGTACTTCAATGCCATTTTTAAACGGCTATTCCAATTGAGGCAAATGATATGGCGTTGGAAAGCTTATGAAAATGCGCTACTTTTTCATGTTCAAAGTTTTTTCTAATTTTGAATGGTTTAAAAGTAATTTAGAAAACGGTACAAGTTCCACCGAGTTTGTATTTCGAGCTAATTTTTTAACCGTATGTCCGAATGTAGCAAATGATATGGCTTTGGAAAGCTTGAGGAATTGCCAAACTTTTTGGTATATATTGTTTCTCCTAATTCCTTACGGTTTTAAGTCAAATTTGAAAATGGATAAAAAGGTTTTTTGGCCGTAATTTCTACAAACTTTATCGGAATGGGGCAAATAATATACCGTTCAAAAGCTACAGAAAATGCGAAACTTTTTCATGTAGATGGTTTTCTCTGATTCCTAGCCGTTTTCAGGTAATTTTGAAAACAACGAGATCATGCGTTCTGCCTTTATCGCGAAACAGATTCTTCGGAAATGCGCCGCGTGAAGAACTTGAACTTCCCAGCATATCTACTTGAACTTCACTCTGTTTTTCACGTGCTTTTATTGCTCGTAGCTCTCCATGCACTCACCAGAATTGAGCAAGTGATATACCGATGAAAAGCTGTTGTAAATACGCAACTTTCCCGTGTTGATCATTTTTTCATACTTGCGAAGGTTTTAAAAGTTTTTTCATCTGAAATTCATTTAGTGTAGTAGTTGAACTTCCCGCTGTTTTCGCATTGAACTTCTGTGACATTTTTTTTTATAATTTTCACATCCATTCATCAGTGTTACACAAATGATATTCCTTTTGTACAAACCTCTCTCACAATAATGTTTTTAGATTTCTCCGACCAAGGACTTGAACTTATAACAACAAAACTTTTAGCCTTTGCTTTTTTATTCTTTTTTTCATACAAAATGCACACCGTGTAGTACGTGAACTTCCCCAGTTGTCAATCTGAACTTCTCTCGGTTACGTGAAAATATTAGAGTTTTTTATAGACATTGAACCGCTCTATCTTTTTTATTTGAACTTCATTGTGTATTTTTAGAAATGTGAAAATTGGAGTTTTTTAGAAACATCAAACTTCTTCGTTATTTCGAATTGAACTTATTGATTTTATTTTTGGTAACTCGAAAAATCTGATTTTCTTCAAATAAATATCAAACTGCTCCGCTTTTTCCAATTGAACTTCTTGGTTTTATTCATTAGTTATGAGAAAACCTGAGTTTTTTTTAAATACTCCATTTTTCGATGGTTAAAAGATGATGATGTTGCTTTCTACTGATGGTCTTCCTGTAGATATCATTCTCACTTTGTGTGGACGACGTCAGGGCGTGCGGGGGAAGACCATGCTTCCATTAATTATGTTCCTCTTCTTTTCTCTGATGTTATTGTGTGAACTTTTTATAACACAATTTTTGGGCTTCCGGAAAGAGTTATGCTTGCTAAGTTATGTGCAACTTTTTTTTTGTAAGGTCACCATGAAGTAATTGTCGCCCCAATTTTTTGCAATTGCACACATACATCTATTACTTATCAGGAGCTAATCGAGTACACTACTCCCGCTTTTTATTCGAACTTCTCGGTTTTTTCTTTAGTACCGGGAAAATACAAGTTTGTCTAGTAAATATCGAACCGTTTGGTTATTTCAATTTGAATTTCTAGGTTTCTTAAAGAAACATTGAAAATCCTTTTTATATGAGTTTTGACTATTCGTTTTTTATTTTTAACATCTTGTTATTTCTTTAGTAGGGGTTACAAATCTGTGTTTTTGTAGTAATCATTGAACCACTCCATTATTTCAATTTGAACTTCTCATTTTTTTAGAAATAGGGGAGATTCATTTCTTTCGTAAATTTTGAGCTGGTCAGTTTTTTTATTTGAACTTCTTGTTTTTTATTTAGTATGAAAATAATTTGATTTTCATAAATGTCGTATTGCTCTTTTTATTGATTTTCAAAGCATATTTCTATTTTTATAAATTAATTCAAATTTTTATTTTCATAAAGTCCAAGTTTTGTAATAAATATTGAACCAGGCCGTTATTTAAATTTGAATTTCTAGAGTTTTTATTTTTTTATTGTTTTTTTTCGGAATTCTAGAGTTTTTATTTAGAAACGGTGAAAATCTTTTTTATGAATTTTGAACTGCTCCATTTTTAAAATTTGTGCGTCTTGTTTTTTTATTTTTGAACATCTTGTTTTCATTCTTTAATAATGAGGAAAATCTGAATTTTGTATAAACATCGAACTGCTCCTTTTTAAAATTTTGGACTTCTTGGTGTTTTTTCAATTATTTATTTTAACAAAGAACCGCTCATATTTATTTGCGTGAACTTCAACGAAAACTCAATTCTTTTTTGGTTATCCTTTTTTAGTAATGGGATAATTCATGGGAATTTGTTTTGTGCACCGATATCATGTTCTTCAAAATCGCCAAGTTATCAAATTTGAATGTCGAGAGTTAACATATTTCTAGATGACGTAACATGGAGTAGAGACACCATTTATGATGGACCGACGGGGCTTTTGTTTGCTTCTCGCTGCCTGCCACTACCAGCGCCCAGAGTTTGGAAGACAGTAGCGAGGGGGCCGAGGATGTGAGCAGCAGTGGTGATGCACCCGCGCTGGATGAGTTGCCCGGTGGCTGGCTGTGTACGGGGGTAATGATGGGCTGTGCTGCGGAGGGGCACGACTGCGGCCTGCAATTTTCTCTAATGATGTCTTTTAGCATATACATGTAGTTGAACTTGGCGTCCAACCATAATAGAAGTTCACCGCGAACGACGCAGAGCCGTTGTACCTGGCATATATTTTTAGTAGAACTTCACTGTACGTCTCCAGACTTGCTGTGTAGAACTTCTTGAATTTTTTGCAACTAATTTCTTTTACGCTAAATGGGCCATAAGGCCATCCAACATTTTTGGTCAACGCATCAGGGTATGCGCTGCATGCATATCCTCAACACTATTCCAAGGCACCTCTAGCATTACCAAAATTTTAACTTTCTTTTTAGCAAAGCTGAATGCACTAGCGACAGTGCAACCCAAACACAATTTCTCATCTAGTAGACTGTTAATTATGTTGCATTATTAGTACAACACCAACCTACTGACGGGATCCAGTTATTCAGAGTAGTAAGTGTACAGGAAGAGAAAATACATGCTCTCTCTCACAGTTAGACAAACAGCAACAAGATAAAGCCAACAGCAGCACCGGATCTCTAGGAGGGTGACGAGCACCACCGCACTCTAGCAGCTCGACCTCAGCAAAAAAGATCACACGGCATGCAGCAGTGCCACCGGACTCCAGCGCCTTGACCTCACCTCAGCAGGATCACGACGGCAGCTCTGCAGCATCCCGCTTGGCACCGAGCTGAGCTTTTGAATGCCACCTGTAAGTGCAAAATTTTGAAGTGTTGACCATACGAATTCAGAGTAATTTGAATAGCAGGAACATTACAGCCATGTTGTGTCCATTGACTGAGGACTAGGAGGAGAAGGTGTCACAGATGCAGCAAGCAGTTCAATTAGCAACCAGAGCATGCAGCTTGAAGCCACCAAAACTGAACCCGGCCTTGTTTGCAGGAAGAACAAGAGAGCTAAAGGAGATCAACAGTGTCTCACCGTCGAGCACAAAAAAAAAACTAAATATGAACCTAACTCAGGAAGGTCAAAGCGGCCTCCACGAGAAGTTCAACATGGCAACGGGCGAAGCAGCTGGGGGTCGGGAGGAGGCTGATGGTTGGCCATGGCGGTACACTGCCAGGCGTGCCGTCGGTGGAGGCGGGTGGCAGTGAACAGAGAAACCGGGGAGGCGCTCGTGGCCGGGGCGGAGCAGGAAGGAGGCGCACATGGCAGGAGGTCGTCGTCGGGAGGACGAGCTAGGTGAGGCCGAGCAGCCTGGGTGGCAGGGGAGGCACGGCGGCGCATCAAACGCAGCGGCGCGGCCGTGTTCGAGAAACAGGGGCACGACCATTGCGTGGTGGCGGCAGGCAGCAGCGGGATCGGATCCAGGGTGGAGGCGGCGCGGTGGCCGGATCATGGACGAGGGTGGCGTAGCGGCCGGATCCGGGGGCGGTTGGCGGTGCGGCGGCCGAATCCTGGGGAGGGAGTGGTGCGGCGACCGGATTTGGGACTGGTGGCTGCGCGGTGGCTAGTTCCCGGGCAGGATGGGGCGACGCGGGAGGAATCAGGGCAAAGGAGGTGCAGGACTGGGTTGGTTTTCTAATTTTCTTCTCGGCTGTTACGGGAGTTCGGGAGGGCCTTTGCGCGCTCTTATAGGGCCGATCATGATCCAAAATAACAGGATCCCATATATATATATAGAGATAAATTATATGGGACTTCCTGGGCACCTTAATTGGGTTCAACTCGTTAGTACAACTTTTATTTCTATTTGCATGCAAGACATTCCATCTATGAAACAACATGAAGCATTTCCTTTTATTGTTTTTTCTCTCATACCTTTCCACATAGAAGATAGATCATGTATTTGCTAGTATATAAAAAAAAATGTATGCCACCCACACATTTACGTGGACATATATACATAAAACAGTTGGGTATCATACCCACTTAATTATGACTATGTACTTCAAAAAATAATTGGATATAATACCACATATTATTAAAGTATGTACTCATATATTTCACACGGGGGTATGTAGCGAAATATGCAAAAAAAATAGGTGCAATACCTATGTATTATTGGGGTATGTAATTGTAGAGAATAGGTATATAGTTGTAGAAAAATATTGGGGTATGTACGCATATATTTCAATTTTGCGTACCTATTTTATTTTTTGACTATGTACTTCAAACAACAATAAGGTATAATACCTACATATTATTTGAGTATATATTCATATATTTCACGCCTGGGTATGTAGATGTAGGGAAATGTAAAACATATTAGGTATAATAACTACGTATTATTGAGGTATGTATTCATATATTTTACGCCAGGGTATGTAGCGGTAGAGTATTGGGATATATATACGTACACAAAAATCTAATGAGGATATACTCAGTTAAAAAATCCCACATAAAAAAAAACCACTACATGCGCGGTGCTTGAAGTTGTTACTATATTTTACACCGCAATATTATGTAACTTTTTTAGTTACTTGATCTCACTAATGGAGAATTGATGACGGACATTAAATAAATAGATTTGGCTATTTTCATGTAAGGCACGCCATGCAAACATCTATGGAAGGTAATCCATTGACACAATTAATACGCATCCGAGCCATGCAAACAAGTATGAAAAGTTTTTTTGATAAAGATATAAATTAAAATATAATCTCATGTGTTAACGGATCAAACCCAATAACCCATATACCCATCACCTGAACACAATCACGATGCAATCGAACGACATCTAGGCAAGGTGCCTTATATATATACCCACCCTTCAAGACCTTATTCTGCTAACCCTCGCGCTTATTCTGCTACTATCCAGGATAGTTACTCCACATATCTCATATACTACCACCATGCGGTACTATATATACTATTTTATTATTTTAAATATGTTCATATACTATATCTAAGATATTTCAAAACAAGTTACGCGAAAAAATTGCATATAAGCCCATAATTTTTGTTATATTTGTGAAATACGTACATATTTGTACGTAAAAAAAAGCATACTCAAAATATGGTACATACTACCTAAAAATTAGTATATATACTACCTAAACATTGTTATATACGACATACTTCACGTACATACTCTCAATTTCGATAGATACTACATACAACATACAAAATGCAAGTGGTGATAACTACCACTACTTATAGGAAACATTTGTCCTATATAAGAAAAATACCCTTCAAGACTACTTATAGGAAACATTTGTCCTATATAAGAAAAATACCCTTCAAGACCTTATTCTGCTAACACTCGCGCTTATTCTGCTAACACTCCATCGTCCAGCGCGCAACAAACTGAACCGCATTGAGAACAGAAAAAAAACCTCTCAGTCCCCGCATCCCACCCCCTCCACCTTGTTTCTCCCGCACCGCATCCCACTCCCTCGACCTTATCCCCCGTGACCCGAACCCACTCCCCTCCTGGCTCCTCCCCGGTCGCGCCATGGCCCTGCCTCCCCGGATCCACTCCCTCCCCGCCCAACCCGGGCACCACCCACCGCCGCCCGCCACCCCCTCATCTTCTCCGCGCCACCCACCCCAGCCACCAGCCACCACGACCCGCCCCCGGCCACCACCTACCGCCGCCTGCCCCGGCCACTGCCCTGTGGAGCCTGCCCCTACCACCACCCAACCCGCCCGCCCCGGCCACTAGCCAGCGCCGCCCACTTCGCTGGATCCACCCCTCACCTCCCCCTTCGCTGGATCCGCCCGTGGATGGAATTGGGTGGTGGATGTCAACATCCATGGCGGCCGTGGTTGCCCCCTGATGGTGCCCAACTAGGTGAGGTTGCCACCGCCCCATCCCTCCTCTGCAGCAATAAAACCGGGGATGACTAGCACGTCGATGAGGCTACCCCGGGCCAAAGCAATTCTTCCTCGTCTGTCGCCCGCGGTGCGCTCCTCGCTGCGTTGCAGCTCGCACCACAGTAGTTTGCAGTACAGAACTCATGGCAGCCTCACGGTGCCTCCCAACCCCGGCCATGCCCCCGCGACGCCGCCCAATTCCGGCACCGGCCAACCCCGGCCAATCCCCGTGACGCCACCGCACCAGACCCGCCCCGCGATTGCAGACCTCCACGACAACGTCCTCTGGCTCATCGTGGTGGACGTCATCCTTCTTGTGCAGTTTACTCAAGAAGATGTGCGCCAGTACACCAACATCCGCCACGCCCTTCTCCTCCAACCGGCCCGTGATAGGGAAGGAGCGACTCCCCTGGCCTTTGCCAACTGTCGTGGCTGACGGATGTCTTTGCTGCGACCTCCTCTGCTGTCAAATTTGCCGGCCCCTGACTCCCTCCTCCCCCACCTCCTCTTGCCGTCGGCAGCACCAGCGTGAAGTTCAGTGGTGGCGATGCGGACAGATGTGCAGTCCACTTTGGTCGATGTGCGTTGTTTTTCAGTTAGCAGGACCTCAACAATGGTCACGACGATGATAGTTGCGGGATGCCGGCGCAATTTTTGCACTTCACTGGGGTGACACGCCCCCTGCGGTTCACTTGGCGATGCAGAACAGTTCTTTTGCTCTGCATGCTGTTCGCTTGGCGCGGCAGTGCAATTCTATGCTCTACGTGCACTTTGGTGCACCATGTAGTACGCTCGTCGCGGTCGTGCGGTTCGCTGGCGACTCTGGACCAGAGATGCCACGTACATGCGAGGTTCACATGGCTCTGGAGTCCAGCTCGGATGGGCTGCGTGCGATGGCCCTGGTGTGCTTTTATTTTTTTCCCGTTGTCCCTGGTTTTGTTGTTTTGATTGGAGGAAATTTGATGCGTTTTGCACTCCTCTGAATGTGCATTCTTTCATGGACAAAATTGCAGTACAGTGCATAGTACGAAGGAGTTCACTTTGTAAAAAAAATGTATAGCGGAGTTCACTTTTTATGATATTAGCAGAATGGTGGACTGGTTTGGCGATCTAGAGTGGATCATGGTGGGGTTCGATTTGTGGCATGGGGAGAGAACAACGAGGGAGGGATCATGGTGTGGCTCGATCTGGCCCCGATCTGGCTCTGGCTGCCAATAAGCCACGCCCACACCATCCTTTGGAAGCCCCTGACAGAGCTGCAGGTCGGGGCTCGCCGTGGGCGCATCCACGCCGGCACAGGGGCGGGTGCACCCAGCGAAGCCTGTGGGAAAGCCGCAAGACCGGATGTTTCCCTCAACCTGATGATGTGAACTATGCCGCTCCTCCTGGTTTGTGTGTTACTTCCACTAGATGATGCTCTGTTCATCTGTCGTCGTTGTTTCCTCCCTGTGAAGCCTTCCCAAACGTCATCTCCTTCCCTTCTCTTGATGCTCACTGAAATTTCTCTTGATGCTCTCGCAACTTGCTAGGAAAAATAATACTGCTACTACTACTATGCTTGCTACCATAGTCGCCAATAGAAAGGCAAGTTAATAGTAAAATCTCTTTAAACAAAGGTGTACTGGCGTAATGCTGGAAGCTTCATCTTCTTGGTCTGTACGTAGTCCTTTATTTGGGCTGTCCGGGTGATCTGAACCCAGGCCAGGCCAGATGGATCGATCTAGTACACTGTACTACTCCACTAGCTAGTGCAATATTTTAGTACGACGAGGGAGCTGTTGTACATGATAGTAGTAGTTATTATTAAGCTGCGTGAATCCAGCGCCATATGGACTATAAAATGCCGGGTATTTGATCTTTTTGAATGCTAGCCCCTCTGTCTCAGAAATATCCCAAGAAGCTTTCATGTCAAAAACATCTCTAGTGAATCCTCAAAAGAAACAAAAAAAATCTGTAGTGGAATTTTGGACAGTACTACCAACCATGATGATCAATCATATACGTACGATATGCTACAATATATATCAGTGTTTTATCTTTGAATGTAGAGATAGGTTTCTTTCCATCATCTAAGAGAAATCATATGATATCCATGCCACCATACAAAGCAAGCTAGGGCACACAACTTGCAGCTCTATCCCATTTTCTCTCTTCGCAATTTTGTACCATGCATGCTTGCATGCAAGAACCTTTTTCAGGGAGAGGTTCGTGGTTAGATTCCTGATGCGTGGGCACTTGATTCATCCATCCAGGGTCCCCAATACAGCAAAATGTTTGCTGTATCTCGAGGCCGGCTCAGGCGTGCAAGCTGGCCGGCCAGTAAAGAAATTTGATGCGTTTTGCACTACTCTGAATGTGCACTCTTTCATGGACAGAATTATAGTACAGTGCATAGTACGAAGGAGTTCAGTTTGTAAAAAAAATGTACATAGGAGTTCACTTATTATTATTTTTGGAGGATTTTTTTTGCAAATTTGTATGGACGATGTAGTTTATTAAGAAAACCTTGGTGGTGCACTTCACAAAACAAAAAAAAACCCGATGAAGTTCATGGTTGCTCCGAGCGTTACACACATGCAATTCGGTTAAACTATATTTTGCAGGAGAAGATGAACACATGAAAAAATTGATGCAACCCACTAACATTAACAATGTAGCTCACTAATATTGACCAAGTAGTCTAGATGAATTTACAAAAAAAATAAGAAAGACAAAACAATTATGTAGCTCACTCCGCAATAGGTTGTGGTTCACTTACCCTCGTCACCGCTGTCCACTCTTGTTCATAAAGAAAAGTTGAAAAAAAAAAGATAACAAAAACTCGTCTGAGAAAATTTACGTCCGACAAAAGAAATTATGCAGCTCGCTTGCCCTTCCGATGCAGTGCGGTTTTCATTCTGACGCAGTGCGGTTTTCTGTCTGATGCAGTACATACGACGATTTTGGGTCGCGAAAAAACAGTGTCCGCATTTTGTTAAAATCATGCTCTTAAACCGTAAGGAATCAGAGAGAATGTTCTACATGAAAAAGTTGCACCTCATTGATATCTTTCCAACGCGTATAATTTGAATCATTCCGACCAGCGGTTTGTAAAAATTTCACGAAAAACGGCCGTTGCCGCTTGTCGTTAGCCGCACGATTTTTAAAATTAACTTAAAACCGTAAGGAATCTCAAATACATTTCAACATATGAAAGTTGCGCTTTGTCTATAGCTTTCCAATGGCGTATCATACACCTCATTTCGACAGACGGTTCAAAAACTGGAGCGAAAACAGTACCGAAAATTGCAAAAAAATTTAAAAAAACATAATTTCATGATTTACTAATTTTAAAACTGCTCTTAAAGCGTAACGAATTAGAGAAAATAATCGATATGAAAAATATGCGCCTCGACGATATCTTTCCAACTGTGTATCATTTGCTTCATTCCGACGAGCAGTTTAGAAAAAAAACACGAAAAAACGCTCGCTGCCACTCGTCGTGCGCCGCACCGTTTTGAAAACCACTCTTAAACCGCGAGGAATGTTGGAAAGTGTTCAACATGGTGAAGTAGTGCCTAATCCATAGCTTCTCAACGGTATATTACACGCAACGGTTAAAAAACTAGAGCAAAAAAGGTACCAAAAACACATCATGTAGTTTTTTGCGACAGGAAGTTCACTCGCCTGAGTACTGCAGCACACTTGATTTAAACAATGACGTGCACTTGTATTGAGCGTGCAGTTTTTTCTCTAGTTTTTTAACCGTTTATCGGAACGAGGCGTATGATATATCGTTTATCGGAACGAGGCGTATGATATACCGTTTATCGAAACGAGGCGTATGATATACCGTTGGAAAGCTATGGATTAGGCGCAACTTTGCCATGTTGAACACTTTTCGAGATTCCTCACGGTTTAAGAGCAGTTTTGAAAATGGTGCGGCCCATGACGAGTGGCAACGAGCGTTTTTTCACGTTTTTTTCTAAACCGCTCGTCGGAATGAAGCAAATGATACACCATTGGATAGATATCGTCGAGGCGCATCTTTTTCATAACTATTATTTTCTCTAATTCGTTACGGTTTAAGAGCAGTTTCAAAGTTACTAAATCGCGGAATTCTATTTTTCAATTTTTTTCAAATTTTCGGTACTGTTTTCGCTCCAGTTTTCTAACCGTTTATCGAAACAAGGCGTGTAATATACCGTTGAAAATCTATGGGCAAGGCGCAACTTTCATATGTTGAAATGTTTTTGAGATTCCTTATGGTTTTAAGTTAATTTTGAAAATCGTGCGGCGAACGACGAGTGGCAGCAACCGTTTTTCGCGAAATTTTCACAAACCGCTGGTCGAAATGATTCAAATTATACGCCGTCGGAAAGATATCGATGAGGCGCAACTTTTTCATGTAGAACACTTCCGCTAATTCCTTATGGTTTAAGAGCAGTTTTGATTTTACAAAAATGCGGACACTCTGTTTTTTGCGACACCCAAATCGTCGTGTGCACTGCATCAGACAAATGAGTGCACTGCTTTAGACTGAAAACCGCACTGCATCTGACATACTGAAAATTGTCATGCGTACGCGACGAACGAAGTGCACTGCTTGAGACAGATGAGTGCACTGCTTCAGACCGAAAACGCACTGCATGAAAACGGACTGAAAATCGTCGTGTGTACGCGACAACGAAGTGCACTGCATCAGATGGATCAGTGCACTGCTTCAGACCGAAACCGCACTGCATCAAACGGAGTGAAAATCATTGTGTGTACGCGAAAACGAAGTGCACTGCAACTCCCAATGCAATTTTACTTTCGTGTGCACTGCAATAAGGGAACCACAAACTTTTTAACAATGAATTACAATAATTATGAAAAATGTACTTCTTCAGTTCACCGAGCGCACTGCTTTTTACAAAGAAAATATTTTACAAACGGAGTAAAACCCACAATGCAGTGTAACAAAATTCGATCCCTTTCCTTTCTTCTGTTCCCCATCACACACGAAATGCACTGAACTGCATGCAAATGACACAACATGGTGCTTGCCCTGCCGAACCGCAGGCACTTGCTGGACGTACGGCACTCACGGGGTCGCTCGAACTGCACTGTACCAGCCAGCGAGCTGCACCCCGGACGTCGGTGAGCTGCACCCCGAACACGAGTGAGCTGCAGAGAGAGCAACTCGCCCTTTGTGCTCCACGGCGGAGTGGGAGGGAGAGGTGGATGGGGCCGTTGAATCTAGCACCAGTAGGTCGATGGCGGTGGTTTCAGTAGGGGCTCGCACATCCGGCAGGCGGTTGTTGATGCCCGGTGCTCTCGTGTACTGCAAAATAGATGGTGCGCACTGCAAAAGGGTGAGAGGGAGGAGCTGGACTCTGTGAATCCAGAGCCCGTCGTCGCCGTCTTCAAAGGAAGCTGTCGCGGCGTGTGGTTGGTGTTGGGGAACGTAGCAGAAATTCAAAATTTTCCTACGTGTCACCAAGCTCAATCTAGGAGATGCTAGCAATGAGAGGGGAGGAGTGCATCTACATACCCTTGTAGATCGCGAGCGGAAGCGTTCAAGAGAACGGGGTTGATGGAGCCGTACTCGTCGTGATCCAAATCACCGATGATCCTAGCGCCGAACGGACGGCACCTCCACGTTCAACACACGTACGGAGCAGCGACGTCTCCTCCTTCTTGATCCAGCAAGGGGGGAGGAGAGGTTGATGGAGATCCAGCAGCATGATGGCGTGGTGGTGGAAGTAGCGGGATCCTGGCAGGGCTTCGCCAAGCGCAAGCGGGGAGGAAGAGATGTCACGGGAGGGAGGGAGGCGCCAGGGCTTGGGGTGCTGCTCCCATGCGCCTCCCCACTATATATAGGGGTGGAGGGGGCTGGTTTCTTGCCCTCCAAGTCCATTGGGGCGTTGGCAAAGGTGGGGGAAAGAAATCCCATCATTTCCCTTCCCCACCGATTGTTATCCCCCTTTTTTAGGGATCTTGATCTTATCCCTTCGGGATATGATCTTATTCCTTCTAAGGTGGGATCTTGGTGCGCCTTGACCAGGGGTGTGGGGCCTTGCCCCCACTACCCACGTTCATGTGGGTCCCCCCATGCAGGTGGGCCCCACTTCGGAACCTTCTAGAACCTTCCCGGTACAATACCGAAAAATCCCGAACATTTTCCGGTGGCCAAAATAGGACTTCCCATATATAAATCTTTACCTCCGGACCATTCCGGAACTCCTCGTGACGTCCGGATCATCCGGGACTCCGAACAACTTTCGGTTAACCGCATACTAATATCTCTACAACCCTAGCGTCACCGAACCTTAAGTGTGTAGACCCTACGGGTTCGGGAGACATGCAGACATGACCGAGACGACTCTCCGGTCAATAACCAACAGCGGGATCTGGATACCCATGTTGGCTCCCACATGTTCCACGATGATCTCATCGGATGAACCACGATGTCGAGGATTCAATCAATCCCGTATACAATTCCCTTTGTCAATCGGTACGTTACTTGCCCGAGATTCGATCGTCGGTATCCCAATACCTTGTTCAATCTCGTTACCGGCAAGTCACTTTACTCGTACCGTAATGCATGATCCCGTGACCAAACACTTGGTCACATTGAGCTCATTATGATGATGCATTACCGAGTGGGCCCAGAGATACCTCTCCGTCATACGGAGTGACAAATCCCAGTCTCGATTCGTGCCAACCCAACAGACACTTTCGGAGATACCTGTAGTGCACCTTTATAGCCACCCAGTTACGTTGTGACGTTTGGTACACCCAAAGCATTCCTACGGTATCCGGGAGTTGCACAATCTCATGGTCTAAGGAAATGATACTTGACATTAGAAAAGCTCTAGCAAACGAACTACACGATCTTGTGCTATGCTTAGGATTGGGTCTTGTCCATCACATCATTCTCCTAATGATGTGATCCCGTTATCAATGACATCCAATGTCCATGGTCAGGAAACCATAACCATCTATTGATCAACGAGCTAGTCAACTAGAGGCTTACTAGGGACATGTTGTGGTCTATGTATTCACACATGTATTACGGTTTCCAGTTAATACAATTATAGCATGAACAACAGACAATTATCATGAACAAGGAAATACAATAATAACCATTTTATTATTGCCTCTAGGGCATATTTCCAACAGTCTCCCACTTGCACTAGAGTCAATAATCTAGTTCACATCACCATGTGATTAACACTCAAAGTTCACTAGAGTCAATAATCTAGTCCACATCACCATGTGATTAACACTCAATGAGTTCTAGGGTTTGATCATGTTATGCTTACGAGAGAGGTTTTAGTCAACGGGTCTGCAACATTCAGATCCGTGTGTGCTTTACAAATCTCTATGTCATCTTGTAGATGTAGCTACCACGCGCTACTTGGAGCTATTCCAAATAACTGCTCTACTATACGAATCCGGTTTACTACTCAGAGTCATCCGGATTAGTGTCAAAGTTTGCATCGACGTAACCCTTTACGACGAACTGTTTTACCACCTCCATAATCGAGAAAATTCCTTAGTCCACTAGATACTAAGGATAAGTTCGACCGCTGTCATGTGATCCATTCCTGGATCACTATTGTACCCCTTGACTAACTCATGGCAAGGCACACTTCAGGTGCGGTACACAGCATAGCATACTGTAGAGCCTACGTCTAAAGCATAGGGGACGACCTTCGTCCTTTCTCTCTCTTCTGCCGTGGTCAGGTCTTGAGTCTTACTCAATACTCACACCTTGTAACACAGCCAAGAACTCCTTCTTTGCTGATCTATTTTGAACTCCTTCAAAATCTTGTCACGGTATGTATTCATTTGAAAGTACTATTAAGCGTTTTTGATCTATCCTTATAGATCTTGATGCTCAATGTTCAAGTAGCTTAATCCAGGTTTTCCATTAAAAACACTTTTCAAATAACCCTGGATGCTTTCCAGAAATTCTACATCATTTCTGATCAACAATATGTTAACAACATATACTCATCAAAAATTCTATAGTGCTCCCACTCACTTCTTTGGAAATACAAGTTTCTCATGAACCTTGTATAAACCCAAAATCTTTGATCATCTCATCAAAGCGTTCATTCCAACTCCGAGATGCTTACTCCAATCCTTAGAAGGATTGCTGGAGCTTTGCATACTTGTTAGCATCTTTCAGGATTGACAAAACCTTCTGGTTGTATCACATACAACCTTTCCTCAAGAAAATCGTCGAGGAAACAATGTTTTGACATCCTATCTGCAAGATTTCATAAATAATGCAGTAACTGCTAATATAATTCTAACAGACTCTTAGCATCGCTACGAGTGAGAAAGTCTCATCGCAGTCAACTCCTTGAACTTGCCGGAAAACATCTTAACGACAAGTCGAGCTTTCTTAATGGTGACACTTACCATCATTGTCTGTCTTCCCTTTAAAATCCATCTGTACCCAACAGCCTTACGACCATCAAGTAGTTCTTTCAAAGTCTATACTTTGTTTTCATACATGGATCCTCTCGGATTTTATGGCCTCAAGCCATTCGTCGGAATCCGGGCCCACCATCGCTTCTCCATAGCTCGTAGGTTCATTGTTGTCTAGCAACATGACTTCCAAGACAGGATTACGTACCACTCTGAAGTAGTACGCATCCTTGTCGTCCTATGAGGTTTGGTAGTGACTTGATCTGAAGTTTCATGATCACTATCATAAGCTTCCACTTCAATTGGTGTAGGTGCCACAGGAACAACTTCCTGTGCCCTGCTACACATTAGTTGAAGTGACGGTTCAATGACCTCATCAAGTCTCCACCATCCTCCCACTCAATTCTTTCGAGAGAAACTTTTCCTCGAGAAAGGACCCGTTTCTAGAAACAATCACTTTTGCTTCCAGATCTGAAATAGGAGGTATACCCAACTGTTTTGGGTATTCTATGAAGATGCATTTATCCGCTTTGGGTTCGAGCTTATCAGCCTGAAACTTTTTCACATAAGCGTCGCAGCCCCAAACTTTTAAGAGACGACAGCTTAGGTTTCTCTAAACCATAGTTCATACGGTGTCGTCTCAACGGAATTGCGTGGTGCCCTATTTAAAGTGAATGCGGTTGTCTCTAATGCCTAACCCATAAACGATAGTTGTAATTCGATAAGAGACATCATGGTATGCACCATATCCAATAGGGTGCAGTTATGATGTTCGGACACACCATCACAATATGGTGTTCCAGGCGGTATTAGTCGTGAAACAATTTCCACAATTTCTTAATTGTGTGCCAAACTCGTAACTCAGATATTCATCTCTATGATCATATCACAGACATTTTATCCTCTTGTCACGACGATCTTCAACTTCACTCTGAAATTACTTGAACCTTTCAATAATTCAGACTTGTGTTTCATCAAGTAAATATTCTCAGCATCTACTCAAATCATCTGTGAAGTAAGAACATAACGATATCCACTGCGTGCCTCAGCACTCATTGGACTGCACACATCAAATGTATTACTTCCAACAAGTTGCTCTCTTGTTCCATCTTACTGAAAACGAGGCCTTTCAGTCATCTTGCCCATGTGGTATGATTTGCATGTCTCAAGTGATTCAAAATCAAGTGAGTCCAAATGATCCATCTGTATGGACTTTCTTCATGCATATATACTAATAGACATGGTTCGCATGTCTCAATCTTTTCAAAAACGAGTGAGTCCAAAGATCCATCAACATGGAGCTTCTTCATGCGTTTTATACCAATATGACTCAAGTGGCAGTGCCACAAGTATGTGGTACTATCATTACTATCTTATATCTTTTGGCATGAACATGTGTATCACTACGATCGAGATTCAATAAACCATTCATTTTAGGTGCAAGACCATTGAAGGTATTATTCAAATAGACAGAGTAACCATTATTCTCCTTTAATGAATAACCGTATTGCGATAAACATAATCCAATCATGTCTATGCTTAACGCAAACACCAAATAACAATTATTCAGGTTTAACCCCAATCTCGATGGTAGAGGGAGCATGCGATGCTTGATCACATCAACCTTGGAAACACATATCGTCATCTCACCTTTAGCTAGTCTCCGTTTATTCCGCAGCTTTTATTTCGAGTTACTAACACTTAGCAACCGAACCGGTATCTAATACCCTGGTGCTACTAGGAGTACTAGTAAAGTACACATTAATATAATGTATATCCAATATACTTCTGTCGACCTTGCCAGCCTTCTCATCTACGAAGTATCTAGGGTAGTTCTGCTTCAGTGACCGTTCCCCTCATTTCAGAAGCACTTAGTCTCGGGTTTGGGTTCAACCTTGGGTTTCTTCACTAGAGCAGCAACTGATTTGCCGTTTCATGAAGTATCCCTTCTTGCCCTTGCCCTTCTAGAAACTAGTGGTTTTACTAACCATCAACAATTGATGCTCCTTCTTGATTTCTACTTTCGCGGTGTCAAACATCGCGAGTTGCTCAAGGATCATCATGTCTATCCCTGATATGTTATAGTTCATCACGAAGCTCTAATAGCTTGGTGGCAGTGACTATGGAGAACCATCACTATCTCATCTGGAAGATTAACTCCCACTCGATTCAAGTGATTGTAGTACTCAGACAATCTGAGCACATGCTCAACGATTGAGCTTTTCTCCCTTAGTTTGCAGGCTTAAGAAACTTGTCAGAGGTCTCATACCTCTTGACGTGGGCATTAGTCTGAAATCCCAATTTCAGTCTTTGGAACATCTCATATGTTCTGCGACGTTTCAAAACCGTCTTTGGTGCCACAATTTTAAACCGTTAGCATCACACACTGAACTATCACGTAGTCATCAAAACGTGTATGTCAGATGTTTCGTAACATCTACAGACGACGCTCGAGGTTCAGCACACCGAGCGGTGCATTAAGGACATAAGCCTTCTGTGCAGCAATGAGGACAATCCTCAGTTTACGGACCCAGTCCGCATAATTGCTACTATCAACTTTCAACTAAATTTTCTCTAGGAACATATCTTAGTAGAACTAAAGCGTAAGCTACGACATTATTTGCAAAGACCTTTTGACTATGTTCATGATAATTAAGTTCATCTGATTATTTAATGAACTCCCACTTAGATAGACATCCCTCTAGTCATCTAAGTGATACATGATCCGAATCGACTAGGCCGTGTCCGATCATCACGTGAGACGGACTAGTCATCATCGGTGAACATCTCCATGTTGATCGTATCTACTATACGACTCATGTTCGACCTTTCGGTCTCTTGTGTTCCGAGGCCATGTCTGTACATGCTAGGCTCGTCAAGTCAACCTAAGTGTTTTGCTTGTGTTCCGAGGCCATGTCTGTACATGCTAGGCTCGTCAACACCCGTTGTATGCGAACGTTAGAATCTATCACACCCGATCATCACGTGGTGCTTCGAAACAACGAACCTTCGCAACGGTGCACAGTTAGGGGGAACACATCTCTTGAAATTTTAGTGAGGGATCATCTTATTTATGCTACCGTCGTTCTAAGCAAATAAGATGTAAACATGACAAACATCACATGCAAATCATAAAGTGACATGATATGGCCAATATCATCTTGCGCCTTTTGATCTCCATCTTCGAGGCGCGGCATGATCACCTTCGTCACCGGCATGACACCATGATCTCCATCATCATGATCTCCATCATCGTGTCTTCATGAAGTTGTCTCGCCAACTATTACTTCTACTACTATGGCTAACGGTTAGCAATAAAGTAAAGTAATTACATGGCGTTTTTCATTGACACGCAGGTCATACAATAAATTAAGACAACTCCTATGGCTCCTGCCGGTTGTCATACTCATCGACATGCAAGTCGTGATTCCTATTACAAGAACATGATCAATCTCATACATCACATATATCATTCATCACATCCTTTTGGCCATATCACATCACATAGCATACCCTGCAAAAACAAGTTAGACGTCCTCTAATTGTTGTTGCATGTTTTACGTGGCTGCTATGGGTTTCTAGCAAGAACGTTTCTTACCTACGCAAAAGCCACAACGGTGATATGCCAATTGCTATTTACCCTTCATAAGGACCCTTTTCATCGAATCCGATCCGACTAAAGTGGGAGAGACAGACACCCGCTAGCCACCTTATGCATCAAGTGCATGTCAGTCGGTGGAACCTGTCTCACGTAAGAGTACGTGTAAGGTCGGTCCGGGCCGCTTCATCCCACAATGCCGCCGAATCAAGATAAGACTAGTAACGGTAAGCAAATTGAACAAATCGTCGCCCACAACTACTTTGTGTTCTACTCGTGCATAGAATCTACGCATAAACCTGGCTCATGATGCCACTGTTGGGGAACGTAGCAGAAATTCAAAATTTTCCTACGTGTCACCAAGATCAATCTAGGAGATGCTAGCAACGAGAGGGGAGGAGTGCATCTACATACCCTTGTAGATCGCGAGCGGAAGCGTTCAAGAGAACGGGGTTGATGGAGTCGTACTCGTCGTGATCCAAATCACCGATGATCCTAGCGCCGAACGGACGGCACCTCCGCGTTCAACACACGTACGGAGCGGGACGTCTCCTCCTTCTTGATCCAGCAAGGGGGGAGGAGAAGTTGATGGAGATCCAGCAGCACGACGGCGTGGTGGTGGAAGTAGCGGGATCCCGGCAGGGCTTCGCCAAGCGCAAGCGGGGAGGAAGAGGTGTCACGGGAGGGAGGGAGGCGCCAGGGCTTGGGGTGCTGCTCCCATGCGCCTCCCCACTATATATAGGGGTGGAGGGGGCTGGTTTCTTGCCCTCCAAGTCCATTGGGGCGTTGGCAAAGGTGGGGGAAAGAAATCCCATCATTTCCCTTCCCCACCGATTGTTATCCCCCTTTTTTAGGGATCTTGATCTTATCCCTTCGGGATATGATCTTATTCCTTCTAAGGTGGGATCTTGGTGCGCCTTGACCAGGGGTGTGGGGCCTTGCCCCCACTACCCACGTTCATGTGGGTCCCCCCATGCAGGTGGGCCCCACTTCGGAACCTTCTAGAACCTTCCCGGTACAATACCGAAAAATCCCGAACATTTTCCGGTGGCCAAAATAGGACTTCCCATATATAAATCTTTACCTCCGGACCATTCCGGAACTCCTCGTGACGTCCGGGATCTCATCCGGGACTCCGAACAACTTTCGGTTAACCGCATACTAATATCTCTACAACCCTAGCGTCACCGAACCTTAAGTGTGTAGACCCTACGGGTTCGGGAGACATGCAGACATGACCGAGACGACTCTCCGGTCAATAACCAACAGCGGGATCTGGATACCCATGTTGGCTCCCACATGTTCCACGATGATCTCATCGGATGAACCACGATGTCGAGGATTCAATCAATCCCGTATACAATTCCCTTTGTCAATCGGTACGTTACTTGCCCGAGATTCGATCGTCGGTATCCCAATACCTTGTTCAATCTCGTTACCGGCAAGTCACTTTACTCGTACCGTAATGCATGATCCCGTGACCAAACACTTGGTCACATTGAGCTCATTATGATGATGCATTACCGAGTGGGCCCAGAGATACCTCTCCGTCATACGGAGTGACAAATCCCAGTCTCGATTCGTGCCAACCCAACAGACACTTTCGGAGATACCTGTAGTGCACCTTTATAGCCACCCAGTTACGTTGTGACGTTTGGTACACCCAAAGCATTCCTACGGTATCCGGGAGTTGCACAATCTCATGGTCTAAGGAAATGATACTTGACATTAGAAAAGCTCTAGCAAACGAACTACACGATCTTGTGCCATGCTTAGGATTGGGTCTTGTCCATCACATCATTCTCCTAATGATGTGATCCCGTTATCAATGACATCCAATGTCCATGGTCAGGAAACCATAACCATCTATTGATCAACGAGCTAGTCAACTAGAGGCTTACTAGGGACATGTTTTGGTCTATGTATTCACACATGTATTACGGTTTCCAGTTAATACAATTATAGCATGAACAACAGACAATTATCATGAACAAGGAAATACAATAATAACCATTTTATTATTGCCTCTAGGGCATATTTCCAACAGTTGGGTGGCCGTCGACCCCTCCCTGTAGATCGACCGGCGAGGCCTTGCCGCCGCGCGGAGCTGCTCAGGCCGCGGCGGCCGGAGACGGGGATGCGGCGCCGCGCGGTCCGGGGGAGGCGAGGAGGCGGCGTGTCCTGGGAGAATGAGGATTCCGGCGCAGTTGCGATGCCGACGGGGACGGGCGCGGCGCAGCTTGGCAGGAGGAGTCGCGCGCCGGAGAAGGTGGGGAGGGTGGGGCGACGGCCCGGGCGGGACGGACGGCGCCGGAGAAGGTGGGGAGGGTTGGGGGCGGCGGCTAGGGTGGGCCATGGCGCGCCAGAGAAGGTGGGGACAGTGGGGCGACGGCTTGGGGTGGGACAGACGGCACCAAAGGTGGGGAGGGTTGGCGCGATGGCTCGGATGGGCCATGGCGCGCCGGAGAAGGTGGAGAGGGTGGGGCGGCAGAAGGTGCGTTCCGGTGGAGAGAGAGGGGAACGAGAGGTGGGTGTTTGGATCGGCGCAGGAGGGAGATTGGTGTCGTGCGGGAGGTCGGGTTGGGAGTGGTTGGTTCTGTTTCGGATCGGGGTGTTATCAGAATAAGGCTTAGGTGTTATTAGAATAAGGTCTTAAGGGGTGTTATCATAATAGACCCACCCTATATATATACATATATATATATATACATACATACATACATACATATATATATATATATATATATATATATATATATATATATATATATATATATATATATATATATATAGTCAAACCAACCAAGCCTCCGCCCGTGCAGAGCACGGGAGGATCACTTGCACGAAGGCGTCCTGCAAGGCCAAATCATGCGTGTGTCACACCCGCAGCAATAAAGTTACGGATGCAACGATTTTCCGAAGGCAACTTAATCGGGACGTCGGTGCAACGTTGTCCGACGGTCTTATCGTGCACGAAACGGTCTACTTTCCTGTTTCCCGAGCCGCATTCGGCTATTGGGTCAGAATTTCACTTGAGACGTACAAGGGACCGGGACAACGATGATGTTGCCCCCGGGGGGCAATGGTTTTCCGGAGGCGACATTCGAGGGACACCGTTGCGACTGTTTATCGTCGGTCGGTTCGTGTACGTAACAGGGTACTTTCCTGTTTCCCGAGCCACGTTCGGCTGTAGGGTCAAGATTTCTCACGAGACGTACACGGGACCGGGCCAGCACCTTCATGATGGCATAACGACGGGACATCCGAGGCGACATTGGGAAAGGATGGGCGTACGAGAAAACGGGTGTTTTTTCCTAAGAAAAACCACCCGTGTTTCGTACGCCCACCAGGAAGGACCCCTCCTCCCTACTATACCCGAGGGTTTTAGCCCCCATTGGGACCCCTGCCCTTCAGTTTGTGAAGGAGGGGTACACTGTTTTGAAACGCTGCCGTGGCAGCGTTTTTCTGCCATGAGACATGTTTTCGCTGCCATGGCACCGTTTCTTGACCATCATTAGCTAGTTTTGACCCGGTTTCCATGGCGTATGGGCCTTGTTTCTCCCGGACCTCTTGTACCCGTTCACGTGTCCGTGTACGTGCGTGTGCCTCGTACGTGGTTTTGCCCAGTTTTCAATGGTGCGCGTCCGGTTCCGTCCACGACGGGCGTCGGCCAGTTTTTTCCCGTGTCCACGTACAACCCGTTCACGGGTCCGTGTACGTGTGTGTGCCTCGTATGTGGTTTTGCCATGTTTTCCATGGTGCGCATCCGGTTCCATCCACGACGGGCGTCGGCCGCTTTTTTCCCGTGTCCACGTACAGCCCGTTCACGGGTCCGTGTACGTGTGTGTGCCTCGTAGGTGGTTTTGCCCAGTTTTCCATGGCGCATGTCTCGAGGACAACACTATTCTAATCCCAGGATTAGAATATTTATTTGGATCACAACAGCCCCTATATGGGCCCGACAGAACCCCTCCCGAACTTCTGAACTGCCGGCCGACCCACAGGATCCTGAGGCCGCCCCAACAGGATCCACCTGATCCCCTGATCCCGATCTCGAGCCGACCAACCCCCCTCCTCACCGCTCGTCCCCTTGATCCCCGACCTCCCCCCGTGGTTCGCCGCCGATCTTCGCCGGATCCGGCAACCCCCTGTCTCCAGCTCCTGGCCGACCGGATCCGGCGCCTCCCCTCCGTCTCCAGCTCCTGGCCAACCGGATCCGGCGCCACCCCTCCGTCGCCACCTCCTGGCCGACCACAGGCGCGGGCGAGTGAGCGACGGCGGACGCCAGTGTCGTGGTTCTAAGTCTGACAGTAGAATGGGGGGTAGGGATGTAGAGGCAAGATCCTAGCTATGGAGAAGCTGTACGCACAAGTTTTACGAGTTCAGGCCCTTCTCGGAGGAAGTAACAGCCCTACGTCTCGGAGCCCGGAGGCGGTCGACTGGATTATATGCGTGTGTGTTACAGGGGGTGCGAACCCTTGTGCATGTGGAGGGGGGTGGCTTATATAGAGTGCGCCAGGACCCCGGCCAGCCCACGTTACAAGGGATTTAAGGTACATCAAGAGGGGGGCGTTACTGGTAACGTCCGTAATAAAGTGTTATAAATGGCTATTAAGTCTAGGAGTTAATGCTCGACCGTTGCTGTGTAGAGTGACTTTATGTCTTCTGTCCGTCGAGTGTTTCTTGTTACGGTCGAGTGATCTTGATTCCTCCGAGTGGAAATGTTTCTGGTCGAGTGGGTGATGGTACCCCTCGAATGCTTCTGGCTTTAGAGTGATGTCCTTGGGGAGGGTATTTAGGTCAGGCCTGCGACCCTACCCTAGGTACATGTCCTCATCATTATCCCCCGAATGGATCAGGGTTTGAGTGGAGAAGGAGTTGAAAATACTTCCGACTCATTTTTCGCGCTTCAGGTGTGTCTTGTTTTGGATCAACGAACCGAGGTGTTGACACCAACTTCTTTTTCAGTCGCCTTGATCCATTCCTGGTTTTGTCGAGTGAACTTTTGCCGGAAGAGGTCCGAGTGCTAATGTGGTGGGGATCTTCCGTCTGACAAGTTGCTCTGCTGCCCGCGGATCTCGCAGGATTCGAATTTCGGGAAGCGCGCGGGGCGGAGGAGGCCGCAGTAATCGGGCTGGATAAGGCAAGGCCGCCTTGATTCCCGCGCCGCCTTTTTTGCCACGTATCACGCGCGCAACTGTTGCGGGATTTGATAAGATTGCCCGGGCCTACAGGTCAGTCACTCGGAAGCAACCCCATATAAGGCGCCAGACCGGGGTTTTTGCACAGTGCGTCCTCATTCTTCTTCTCTCTTCTCAGTTTTCCCCACTGCGCCTGCTCCTCCTCCAGCGCCGCCGCTCTGCTCGAGCTCCGTTCGCGGCGATGGGGAAAGAAAAGACGGTGGCTCTGGAGCGCGCGAAGAAGGCGACGGCGAAGGCGAAGGGGAAAAAGTCCAGCCGGGGCGGATCCTCGTCGCGGTCCGGTTTGCTGCGCGGCTGGATCCAGGGCGACTGGATCCGGTCGATAATCAGTCAGGATGACCTCGACAATCTGGCAGAGGAGGGGCTGATTCCTCACGGATCGGCACGGCTCCCGGAGGATGAGACCGAACCTCGAGCGCGGGAGGGTGAGTGCGTCCTCCTTGCCACTCACATCGACCGTGGATTTTCTCTGCCTCCGCATCCTTTTTTCCGGGCTTTCTTGAATTTCTTTGGAGCACAACTTCATCACTTTTCCCCCAACACCATCATATATCTTGCTGCTTTCGTGTCTCTGTGCGAAAACTTCTTGGGTTGTCGACCACACTGGGGTCTCTTCAAGCACATTTTCACGTGTCGCTCCCAGTCGGTCAAAAAGGCTAACCCGAGTGACGAGAGGACTCAGGTGATCCAGATGTGTGGGGGTCTTGCGATTCAGATGAGGGGTAAGAGCTCTTTCCCAGCCATAAATCTTCCTGAGGCAGTACGAGGATGGCAGTCGACCTGGTTTTACTGCAAAGACCAGCCGACTCCAGGTCAGTCGACTGGACTTCCTCCTTTTTCTATGGCTCGCGTAGAGAAGCCCTCCGCCTTGAAAGTGACTCCAGGGGAGAAAGCGGAGGTGAAAGTGCTGGTTGAGCGAGTGGTCTATCGCATCCGTGAGGGTGTAACTGGAATGGATCTGCTGGAAGTCTTCCTCAGACGACGCATTCAGCCACTTCAAGCCCGCGACCATCCGATGTGGATGTATTCGGGCATTGAAGATTCCACTCGGGTGCACCCAGAAGAAGTCGACGAGGATACAGTGAAGTGGTTGAGGAGTATCTCTGGCAACAAGGATAACCCCAGAGGAGCCAGGAGAATCCCTCCACTTGACCAATCCTACGAACCAGACAAGGTCCGATTCTGAATTACCGAGTGTCATCTTGATTTAACATGCAACTGTTTATGCTTCACTGACTAACTTTGTCTTGCTTGTTTTCTTCTAGGCCCTTACTGAAATGTACTCAATGCCCAACGGAGAGCAGGAGCAGGACCCGGAGGGGGAGGCAAGCGGAGGTGAAAGCGGCGAGTGGCATTCCGACGGAGAGGGGGACGAGGAGAGCGAGGACCCGAGTGACGAAGAAGAGGTCGACTCTCCTCCCTGCAGGGAAAGGCGATCCAAACTTAATCACGACCCGGCGAGCACCCGTGACAAGGTGACCGTTCAGACCGGGCAGTCATCAAAGCGTCCTCGGATGTCCTCTCTGGCATCAACTGAAAAAGCTCCAAAGCAGTCCAAGGTTGTAGTGCAGAAGACTCGGAAGGCGCTGCCGAGAATCAAAATTAACGTTCCTATTGCTTCTGTGTGAGTGTTCTTCTTTCGCTTTTACTCGACATTCTGTGTTGTTTATTTTTCCCTTGGTTTGACCAAATGAATCTTGAAACTGGCAGTGCCGCTACCTCTGGGACCTCTGCTTATAAGAACGAGGATGAGGAAATGGAAGATGCGGTGACCTCCAATCCGGGTACAATCCTCGTGATTTTGTCTTCGATTTGCCGATTGAACTGTGCTATATCCAATCGGGTGATGAAACTTTGGCGACTGATCTTTTTACAGCCCTCAACGTTATTAACCTCCCCGACGATGACGAGGACGAGCCACAGAGGCCCTTGGGGAGAAGAAACAGGAAAACGTCCACTGGCAAGACACTTCAATCGACACCGGCCATACCGCTGTCGGACTTCTGTCTCCTTCGCCATACCGCTGTCGAGTGCTCGGCCTTCCTCGTCAGCTGTACAGACTCCCACTGATCCACCTTCACTTTTTGCTACACATCACGTCCCAGAGGACCAAGTGGGTGCTGCAAAAGAGGCTATACGCCAGGCGGGCATTATGATGGAGAAGATGAAGATGGTGCGGGAAGCCAGCCAAGCTGCTTATGATGCCAGCTCCGCTCTCCAGAGCAACGTCCAGGTTAGTAGATCGTCGACTGACTCTTCTGGCTTGTTCTGTGAGGATATGGTACTTGAAAACTTTCTTTCCAAGAATCTTTGCATCTGTCTGCGCCTTGCATCTATACACCCACTGGGTGTTTTGATTTGTCACTAAACAGATTCGCACTTTGAGCTGATAATGTTGTTGTCAATTGAATCTTTTGACCAGTGGGGGCACGCTGAGTGCACCCACCGGGTGTAGTCCCCGAGACCATAATTGACTGCGGGCAGTCGACTATGGTCTGAGCATCATAATTTGAATTTCTTCACTCGGTCTGGTCGGGCCATGTCGAGTGGAACTTTGAACCAGTGGGGGCACGCTGAGTGCACCCACTGGGTGTAGTCCCTGAGACCATAATTGACTGCGGGCAGTCGACTATGGTCTGAGCATCAGAATTTGAATTTCTTCACTCGGTCTGGTCGGGCCATGTCGAGTGGAACTTTGAACCAGTGGGGGCACGCTGAGTGCACCCACTAGGTGTAGTCCTCGAGACCGTGGTCGACTGCTGGCAGTCGACTATGGTCTGAAGACTCTATTTTATTTGCACTCGTGCTGGACAGGCCTTGTCGAGTGTAAGCTGAACCAGTGGGGGCACGCTAAGTGCACCCACTGGGTGTAGTCCCCGAGACTACTATTGGATGTTTGATTCGGCAGTAGTCTTAGAATTTGTTGGCTTTATCCTTTTACCTCTCCGAAATAACCAATCTTTTCACCAGTCAACTGACCTGTTCTTTGGTTGCAGAAATCTTGTGATCTTGGAGCTCGTTTTGCTGACCTAGAGAAGCAGCAGATTCAGCTCAACCTCGATCTGGAGCTGGCCAAGACAGAACTGCAGAAGGCCAAGGATGACGCTGCTGGTAAGGAAGACCTGTCGACTGAGTTTTCCCTGAACCGGATTTCATTCTTCCTTTTCTGAATCCAACATTATTTCTTTCAGAGAAACTGAACCAAGCTCTGGCGAAAAAGGATCAAGATCTGGCGGCCACGCAGAAAAAAGCTGATGAGAAAACTGCGCTCGCTGAACAGAAGTTGGCTTCAGTCGGCAAATTGGAGGAAGAAAACTCCAGGCTGAAAACTGCCCTTGACGAAGCCAATAAGGAAGCGACTCGCCTGAAGAAGGACAAGGAAAGTCTGAACGAGAAGATGGAAGGTATTGCCCACAGGAGGAACGATCTGGAGAATTATCTGGGAAGCCTTGCTAAGAAGTTGTTCGTCATGCTTGAAGGTGTTTCCTTTGATCCGACTGGTTTGTTCTTGTCGACTCGACATATGATCATTGGCTTACCCTTGAATTGTGTATGCAGAGTGTTGCCGGGACTTCGAGGAAGAGACCGGGCGAATTGAACCAAGCTTGGACCCCATCAACTCTCCAGTGAAGGATGAAGCTGCCATGAACATGCTCCGACTGTAATCCCGCATCACTGGTGTTGTCGATTATCTCGCCCGACTGAAAGTCGCGATGTCGCGGATTGACACAGCTCTCTGGCCCATGGCAACACTTTAAAATGACCTCAAGTCTATGATGGCTCGGCTCAATGAAGCTCCCAGTCGAATTCAAGAATGGAAGAAGTCTTCTGCCCGGTGCGGCGCTGATGTGGCTCTATCGCTGGTTCGCGCCCACTGTCGAGAAGCTCGGGAAGAGAAGCTGGCGGCGATTAAAGTTGCTAACACCAAGAGGCACGACTTCCAGTCCTTCATGGAGACTTTCATTGCTGCCGCCACTCGGATTGCTGACGGGATCAACCTGGACGAATTCGTCGAGCCCCTCCTCCTGCGGAGTGAACAAACTTTTATGCTCTGCCTTAAATTTGCCTCGGAATTCCGAGTGATTTTGTAACCGTTAAACTCCTTCGGGCTGAATGCCCGAGTACTTTGATCCGTGGTCTTGAACTTTAGGATTTATCTGATCTTGATTTATCTCTGAATATGCTTGTATTTGTCTTCGAGTGGAATTTGTTCTTCACACGGAATAATCTTTGTGCTTGAGATGCAGCTCTGAGGTTGATGCTCCAGTCGACCCGCACCTCGTCGTCCTTGCGGATAATGGTGGAGCGCATGTTGTACTTATGGTGCAGCTCCGAAAGAGAAGGTTGCAGTCGACCTGCACCTCGTTGTCCTTGTGGATAGGGATGGAGCGCACGTTGTACTTGTGGCGCAGCTCCGAAAGAGAAGGTTGTAGTCGACCTGCACCTCGTCGTCCTTGCGAATGGGGATGGACTTCGAACTTAGGCAAGTACTAGACTGCAGCTAAGCCCCCGAGTGGGAGGGTTGCTCACCACTCGGTAGGATTTTTCAAACTTAGGCGAGTACTGGACTGCAGCTAAGCCCCCGAGTGGGAGGGTTGCTCACCACTCGGTAGGATTTTACAAACTTAGGCGAGTCCTGGACCGCAGCTAAGCCCCCGAGTGGGAGGGTTGCTCACCCACTCGGTAGGATTTTTCAAACTTAGGCGAGTACTGGACTGCAGCTAAGCCCCCGAATGGGAGGGTTGCTCACCACTCGGTAGGATTTTTCAAACTTAGGCGAGTAATGGACTGCAGCTAAGCCCCGAGTGGGAGGGTTGCTCACCACTCGGTAGGATTTTACAAACTTAGGCGAGTATTGGACTGCAGCTAAGCCCCCGAGTGGGAGGGTTTCTCACCACTCGGTAGGATTTTTCAAACTTAGGCGAGTACTGGACTGCAGCTAAGCCCCGAGTGGGAGGGTTGCTCACCACTCGGTAGGATTTTTCAAACTTAGGCGAGTACTGGACTGCAGCTAAGCCCCCGAGTGGAGGGTTGCTCACCACTCGGTAGGATTTTAACACTTAGGCGAGTACTGGACTGCAGCTAAGCCCCCGAGTGAGAGGCTTGCTCATCACTCAGTAGGATTTTACGAACTTAGGCGAGTACTGGACTGCAGCTAAGCCCCCGAGTGAGAGGCTTGCTCATCACTCGGTAGGATTTTACGAACTTAGGCGAGTACTGGACTGCAGCTAAGCCCCCGAGTGAGAGGCTTGCTCATCACTCGGTAGGATTTTACGAACTTAGGCGAGTACTGGACTGCAGCTAAGCCCCCAAGTGAGAGGCTTGCTCATCACTCGGTAGGATTTTTCAAACTTAGGCGAAACCTGATTCGCGGCTAAGCCCCCGAGTGAGAGGCTTGCTCACCACTCGGTAGGATTTTTCAAACTTAGGCAAAATGGATTCATGGCTAACCCCCCGAGTGAGAGGCTTGCTCACCACTCGGTAGGATTTTTCAAACTTTAGGCGAAACGGATTCGAGGCAAAGTCACCCACTGGGGGATTTCAGACGCAAACAAAAGCAACAACAACCATTTAGGAAGACTGTAAAGCTCTTGTCTTTGATAAACAAACTACAAAGGTAATTCTTATTACATCTCATCCGAATGAGTACTTAAGTATAAAAGGGGCGGAGCAGCTCCGCGTTCCAAGCCCGTGGCTCGTCTTTCTGATGCTCGACATTGTAAAGATGGTATGCTCCATTGTGGAGAACTCTGGTGACAATGAAGGGACCTTCCCAAGCAGGGACGAGCTTGTGTGGTTTCTGCTGATCCACTCGAAGAACCAAGTCTCCCTCTTGAAAGGCTCGGCCTCTCACGTTTCTGGCGTGGAATCGACGCAAGTCTTGCTGATAAATGGTCGACCGTATTAAGGCCATCTCTCTTTCCTCCTCTAAGAGATCGACCGCATCCTGCCGGGCCTGTTCTGCTTCGTCTTCAGAGAAGAGCTCGACTCGGGGTGCATTGTGAAGCAAGTCACTCGGTAGAACAGCTTCAGCTCCATAAACCAAGAAGAATGGAGTTCGGCCAGTCGATCGATTGGGAGTTGTCCTCAATCCCCAAAGAACTGATGGAAGTTCATCGACCCAGGCGCCTGCTGCGTGCTTGAGATCACGCATCAGTCGGGGTTTCAGTCCTTTGAGAATCAAGCCATTTGCTCTTTCTGCTTGTCCATTCGACTGGGGGTGGGCGACTGAAGCATAGTCGACTCGTGTGCCTTGGGAAGCACAGAAGGCTCTGAACTCATCAGAATCGAAGTTCGACCCGTTGTCAGTGATGATGTTGTGCGGAACTCCATATCTGAATGTCAATTCTCTGATGAAGCTGACGGCAGTACTGGCTTCAAGATTCTTGATAGGCTTGGCTTCAATCCATTTGGTAAACTTGTCGACTGCTACAAGCACATGAGTGAAGCCGCTCCTACCAGTCCTCAGGGGTCCAACCATATCCAATCCCCAAACAGCAAAGGGCCAGACGAGTGGAATAGTCTTCAGGGCTGACGCAGGCTTGTGGGACATATTGGAGTAAAACTGGCAGCCTTCACATTTGTCGACTATATCTTTCGCCATTTCATTTGCTCGCGGCCAATAAAATCCAGCTCGGTATGCTTTGGCCACAATGGTCCGAGAGGACGCATGGTGACCACAGGTCCCCGAGTGGATGTCGTTGAGGATCACTCGACCTTCTTCTGGTGTTATGCATTTCTGGCTGACTCCGGTTACGCTTTCCCTGAACAGTTGTCCTCTTATCACAGTAAAGGCCTTGGATCGACGGACGATCTGTCGAGCCTCTTCTTCATCCTCTGGGAGTTCCTTCCTAAGGATATACGCAATGTATGGCACTGTCCAGTCGGGAGTGATGACCAAAACCTCCATGATCAGGTCGACCACGGCTGGGACTTCGACTTCAGTCGGATCTGTGGCACTCTTAGGCTGCGGGGGCTCTTCAGTGAAAGGATCTTCTTGAACTGAAGGTGTATGAATGTGTTCCAAAAACACGTTGCTGGGAATGGCTTCCCTCTTGGAACCTATCTTTGCCAAATCATCGGCTGCTTGATTTTTCAGTCGGGGTATATGATGGAGCTCTAACCCCTCAAACTTCTTTTCCAACTTCCTCACCGCATTGCAGTAACCGGTCATAGCTGGGCTTCTGACGTCCCACTCCTTCATCACTTGATTGACTACCAAATCTGAGTCGCCGTAGACCATGAGGCGACGGACGCCGAGTGAGATGGCCATACGCAACCCATATAAGAGTGCTTCATATTCTGCTTCGTTATTGGAGGAATCAAAGTGAATCTGGAGAACATATCTGAGCTTGTCTCCTCGGGGGGATACCAGTACCACCCCAGCACCGGAACCATTCAGCATCTTGGAACCATCAAAGAACATGGTCCAGTGTTCCGAGTGGACTTGAGTCGGCAGTTGCTGTTCGATCCACTCGGCGAGGAAATCTGCTATTGCTTGGGACTTGATAGCTTTCTTTGCCTCAAACTTAATATCCAAGGGAAGGAGTTCAATCGCCCACTTTGCCACTCGACCAGTTGCATCTCTGTTGTTCAGAATCTCTGATAATGGAGCGTCGCTGACGACTGTAATGGAGTGGTCAGAGAAATAATGTGCAACCTTCTTCGTGGTCATATAAATCCCATAAACAAGCTTCTGATAATGTGGATATCTTTGCTTTGATGGAGTCAAAACTTCAGAAACATAATATACTGGGCGCTGAACTTTATAGGCTTTTCCTTCTTCTTCCCGCTCGACCGTAAGTACTGTACTGACGACTTGTCCAGTGGCTGCAATGTAAAGCAGTAAAGGCTCTTTGCTGATTGGGGCAGCAAGCACCGGCTGGGTGGAAAGCAGGGCTTTGAGCTCTGCAAATGCTGCATCAGCTTCAGGAGTCCACTCGAACTTATCAGACTTCTTCATCAGTCGGTAAAGAGGCAATGCCTTTTCACCGAGGCGAGAAATGAATCGACTTAAGGCGGCCAAACAACCTGTAAGCTTCTGGACATCGTGCACACGCACAGGGCGTTTCATTCGGAGAATGGCACCAACTTTCTCTGGGTTAGCGTCGATCCCCCGTTCGGAAACGAGGAAGCCGAGTAATTTTCCGCCCGGAACTCCGAATGTGCACTTTGATGGATTAAGCTTGATATCATACCTTCTGAGGTTGGCAAAAGTTTCAGCAAGGTCAGCCAACAGGTCGGAACCTTTACGTGACTTGACCACAATGTCATCCATGTATGCTTCCACATTCCGACTGATTTGAGTGAGTAAACACTTCTGAATCATCCTCATGAATGTGGCTCCAGCATTCTTCAGGCCGAATGGCATGGTGACATAACAGAAGCACCCAAATGGAGTGATGAAAGCTGTTTTTATCTCATCGGGTCCATACAGTCGGATCTGATGATACCCGGAATAAGCGTCCAAAAAGGACAAGCGCTCACACCCTGCAGTCGAGTCGACTATTTGATCGATGCGGGGGAGAGGAAAGTGATCTTTCGGGCAGGCCCGATTGATATGCTTGAAGTCAATGCACATGCGAAGTGAGTCGTCCTTCTTGGGGACCATGACAACATTGGCTAGCCACTCGGAGTGGTAAATCTCTCGGATAAACTCAGCTGCTAGGAGCCGAGCCACTTCTTCACCGATTGCTTTTCTCTTCTGTACGGCGGACCGTCGAAGATGTTCTTTGACTGGTTTCACTTTTGGGTCGACTCGCAAACGGTGCTCAGCCAGCCCCCTGGGAACACCCGGCATGTCAGAAGGTTTCCATGCAAAGATGTCCCAGTTCTCACGGAGGAACTGGATGAGCGCTTCTTCCTATTTGGAGTCGAGTGTTGTCGAAATGTGAGTCGGAGCAGCATTGGGATCGGTCGGGTGAATATGAATCGGCTTCGTTTCACCAGACGACTGAAATGCTGAATCCGTGGCAGGCTTCTTAGCTCGCAACAAATCACTCGGATCTGCATTTTTTGATACTCCTGCAATTCCACTACTGCCATTTGCGCATCGGCGATCTTTGAGCCCTTCTGGAAGCACTCTTCTGCCTTCTTCCGATTGCCAGTGATAGTGATCACTCCTTTAGGACCAGGCATCTTCAATTTGAGGTAAACGTAACATGGTCGAGCCATGAAACGTGCATAAGCCGGCCTGCCCAGAATAGCATGATAAGCACTCTGGAAATTCACAACTTCAAACGTCAACTTTTCTTTGCGGTAATTCTTGGAATCACCGAAAACCACATCGAGGGCGATCTGGCCGAGTGACTCAGCCTTCTTGCCAGGAATAACTCCATGGAAACTCATATTGCTTTCACTGAGTCTGGACATCGGAATGCCCATTCCTTTCAAGGTCTCCGCATACAGTATATTAAGGCCACTGCCACCATCCATCAGAACCTTAGTCAACCGAGTGCCTTCGACGACTGGGTCGACCACCAACGCTTGCCTCCCAGGGGTGGCTATGTGTGTTGGGTGATCAGACTGGTCGAATGTAATGGCAGTCTGAGACCACTTCAAATAACTGGGCGTCGCCGGAGCGACCATGTTCACTTCTCTGTTGATGACTTTCAGTCGACTTTTGCTCTCAACATCAGCAAAAATCATCAGAGTTGAATTGACGTGGGGGTAACCATCATCGTCCTCTTCCTTATCCTCAACTTTGTCTGATTCTTTCTCCTTCTCTTTGGGTGTTTCTCTCGGAATTGCTGGATTAGGAGCCGACATTGTCGAGTGGTATGTTTCGGGTAAATGAGATTACCCTCCTCATCTTTTTTGGTGTGAATGTGGCATGGTAAATCCAACACATCATTTCCATCTTGATCTTTTACTTTCTTGGGGTTCCATGGCCCTTTGGGCTTCCCCTTGAACTTTCCTTGAGTCACGGCTAAGGCTTCTCCGGGAGCAGCTGGCTCGGCTTTGCGCTTCTGCTTCCGACTGGAGTTCCCTCCCCCGGTTTCGTGGGCGACTGTTTTGTGCTTGCCACTCCGGAGCCGATCCTCCTCTTCACCATTAGCATACTTGGTGGCAATTTCCATCATTCGACTCAGAGACATATCTCCGGTCCGACCGAACTTCAGATTCAATTCTCGATACTTGACGCCTTCCTTGAAGGCACAAACTGCTTGGTGATCAGACACATTCTCCACCGTGTGGTGCAACGTGATCCATCTCTGGATATAATCTCTCAAAGTTTCATTCGACTTCTGCACACAAGACTGTAGCTCTGTTAGCCCTGCTGGCCGTTTGCATGTACCTTCAAATGTTCTGACAAACACTCGGGCAAGCTCTTCCCAGCTATAAATACTGCCAGGTGCTAACTGATTCAACCACGCTCTGGCCGAGCCCTCTAACATCAGAGGAAGGTGCTTCATGGCCACTTCATCATTGCCACCACCAATCTGCACAGCCACTCGGTAGTCCTCAAGCCAAGTGTCAGGCTTGGACTCACCAGTGAACTTGCTGACTCCAGTCGCCAACCTGAAGTTGGGAGGAATCACTGCTGCTCTGATGGCTCTGCTGAAACACTCGGGACCTGAAACATGCACCCTGCTGCCGGTCGGGTAATCTCTATCGTGGCCATCTCTGTGTGCTCTGTTCCTGTCAACCAGACCTTGAACAAGAATGGATCTCGCGTCAAAGCCTGGCTCCCGGGGTCGACTGGAATCCTTCGCCCACCACTGTGAGGGCGCCTGTCATCGTGTTGCCGAGGCGCGTATGACCCACTCCTTGGGGGAGGCGTGGGTACTCGACGACGATCATACTGCTCACGGTTTCTGTACTGATCCTGTCGATCTCCACGTCCCTCACGCCTTGGAGGTGATCTTGGGCTGTGAGCCGACTGAACTGTGTCTGCCATTACAGATCTACTATGAATCCTATTCTGAGACTGTGACACTGCTGTGTTCTGCTCCCCCGCCGCCCGGAGCAAAGCCCGGATCTGCATCAAACCCCTACCAGCCTCCGACTGGGAAGGCTGAATCGACTCTGCTATTCGGGCAGCAGCTGTGAGATTCTGGATCGGAGTTCGATATACCTGGGTTGGAGGCGGAAAAAGTTGTCGTCGACTGGATTCAGGAACTCGCTGCCGAGCACGCTCGTCGAGTGCGTGCTGGAGATTCTCCAGTCGAGTGCGCTCAGCCAAGTTGGCCAGGCGCACCTCCTCCAAGGCCCGGGCCTCGGGGGTTTCTCCAACGATAGGAGTGTGAAGTGCATCCATGTTACGGCGGCGAAGCTCTTCCCTCTGCTGCGAAGAGAGGGGCTCGGGGCGGTACTCCTCGTGGACACGCGACGGATCGCCTCCGCCATCACCACCGTCGTCGCGGGGGAAGCCAGGAGGACTACGCGGTCCGTTGACCATCAGGACTTCCGCCGCGGGGTCACTGCTGTCGCACTCGGATGCGGTCTCAACGGAGCCAGTCGAACAGGCCGTAGAGAGTTTCGTCGGGCTCGATTGCCGCGACTTGGGGGGTGGCCGACTGGCGAGCCACCGCGTGCCTCACCCACCGCTGGAGCCTCGACCGACCGGAACGCTTGTGCCGGCGGGCAGCAGGGAGTGAAGACGCCACCGGAGCCGACCGATACTGGGTCGACGGCTGCCGCAGGAGGACGCCGCGGACGCACGCGCAAAAGTGCGTTGCCCCGCGGACGGGGAGCGCCTCGACGTCGAGTGGAGCTTCTTGGAGCCAAGCGGAGTCGTCGGCGACGAACACGAGCGCCTCGAGACGGATCTCGCGGCCCTCGGCCAATCATCCGTCTGAAACCATGCTGATGGGGATCTGAAAAATTGCAACTTCTCCAACAAGTCGCTAAGACACCTGCCCCACGGTGGGCGCCAACTGTCATGGTTCTAAGTCTGATAGTAGAATGGGGGGTAGGGATGTAGAGGCAAGATCCTAGCTTTGGAGAAGCTGTACACACGAGTTTTACGAGTTCATGCCCTTCTCGGAGGAAGTAACAGCCCTACGTCTCGGAGCCCGGAGGCGGTCGACTGGATTATATGCGTGTGTGTTACGGGGGGTGCGAACCCTTGTGCATGTGGAGGGGGATGGCTTATATAGAGTGCGCCAGGACCCCGGCCAACCCACGTTACAAGGGATTTAAGGTACATCAAGAGGGGGGCGTTACTGGTAATGTCCGTAATAAGTGTTATAAATGGCTATTAAGTCTAGGAGTTAATGCTCGACCGTTGCTGTGTAGAGTGACTTTAGGTCTTCTGTCCATCGAGTGTTTCTTGTTACGTTCGAGTGATCTTGATTCCTCCGAGTGGAAATGTTTCTGGTCGAGTGGGTGATGGTACCCCTCGAATGCTTCTGGCTTTAGAGTGATGTCCTTGGGGAGGGTATTTAGGTCAGGCCTGCGACCCTACCCTAGGTACATGTCCTCATCAGCCGGCGCGAGGGAGCCCGCGTCGCCTGGATGCAGTGAAGCCGCCATGGACTTACGGAAGCCTCATCCTCCTTCCATCCTCACAGCCCAACACCTTGGCAGAGGAGATGACGGCCCCGATGCAAGCTACGGCGAATGGCGCGGCCAACGGAGCAACTCGGTGGCATCGGCGACGCCTCCAAATCCAGCAACGATAGATGAACTTCCTCCCACTTCTTGCCTTCTTCTTCAATCTTGCCTTGCCTGACCTTCTTGCTTCGTGCAGATGAACTTCGCGCCCTCTGCAAGACATGTATTGCCATGGAATTCCTCTCCTAGCTCCTCGACGAATTGCTCTTGAGGTGGCTTATCTACTGCTGGAAAAAGGTTGGCCAAACTTCTAGCCAGGGTATGGTTGAACTTCCTTCTGTTTGTCATTTTCTTACAGCCATGTGAAGTTCAGGTAGTGTGTGAGCCTCAGTCCAGGCTGCAAAACATTAGAAAATCTGCGTGCATTCACATGTGAAGTTCAGGTAGTGTGTGAGCCTTAGTCCAGGCTGCAAACATTAGAAAATCTGCCTGCATTCACATGTGAAGTTTAGGTAGTGTGTGAGCCTCAGTCCAGGATGCAAAACATTAGAAAATCTGCCTGCATTCACATGTGAAGTTCAGGTAGCGCGTGAGCCTCAGTCCAGGTTGCAAAACATTAAGAAATCTGCCTGCATTCATATGTGAAAAGCCATGTGAAGTTCAACTATTAAGTGTGCTAGAGTTCAGGTTGGCATGTATCTGGTCATGTGCAAAAAATAAAAGGGAAATAAAACATACATGTGATCACATGAAGGTCAGGTTGGTATGCACTAGTGGTTCAACCATTCAAACTCATGAAGGTTTAGGTTTTTTAACTGTAGACAGTATTTCCCATTTGCAAACAAGAAGTTCAGGTTGTGGAGAGTGCTTAGTTCAGGTACATATAAGTAATCAAATAGTGTAGAATTAACAGAATGTGAGGTTCATCCTGTGAAGGGTGCTCAGTTCAGGTACAAAAGTATTGGCAGATGCTCAGCTCAGTGCAGAGTGTGATGCCTATCCTAGGGAAAAAAATATGTACATGAACACCACTTTTATATGATAAGTTCAGGTTGTGAATAATGCTCAATTCAGTTACAAAGGTATAGGCAGATGTAACTTGTGTGCTAATAAACATTTTTTTCTTTTATGTGAGCAAGACGAGAGACGCATGAAGAAGCTTAGAAGTTCCCAACAGCAAGTACACAATCCTAAGCCTGTACGCGTTGCACCACCCCCTCAATGGGTCACACTCCAAACGCACCAGCAACATTACCAACCTGCTCCAGACCAAAAATGGATGACACCCGAAACACATGGAGACTTCCAAGATGCTGGGTCACAGCCCTATCTGCACAACTTTGCGCCTCCACCTAATTGGGTGACATCGGAAATCCCCCGCGGATTCTTTGTATCCACCAGCAGACTCCCAAGCACGCCGATGGAGGAGGGGGTTAGCTCAAGTCCTGCGTGTATCTTTGGAGGTTATCCTGGTGTGCCTCGTCAATTCCAAAGGGAAGCAACTAAACCGGATCCCAGGACAAATCCAACAGGAACACACACACGGAGGAGAGTGCTCTGCACACTACCACCGTTGGATGATGCTGCTGCTGCTACAAGTGAGAATCATACAAGACATAAGGTAGATGGATCGCTTCACAAAACAAAAGAGCAAACCAAAACCAGGATCGCAATACCTCCACAACCACCTCAAGCAAAAAGGACGAAAACAAGAGAGAGGCCATCTTCAGCCCTCCTTCCTCCTCGTGATCCACCCCTGCATCCTGCTATGATTACTCCGCCGTGCCCCATCCTAGAGGGACAGCAGCAGACTCCGGTGGAGTTGCGATCATACACGCACGTAAGTGAAAGAAATTTTTAGGTATTTATATACGCATCTTGTATTATCTGCAAATTTTCTGCTTCCTCCAGGATAACAAGTTCATAAACTGCATTTTAATGTGCCATTTGGATTATTTTTCTTTTTTTGCAGATGCCGGATCTCCTGGATTATCTAATACCAAGACTAAAGATGCAATTCCAAGATGTAGAGAAAGCAAGGTAATTTTATAACAGATACGCCAGACACACTGGTTTTGGAATCAGGAAGACGGGAGGGAATGACAATCACAAGTATTTTGTTTGCGCGTTCCTAGGGAAACACACAACTTCTGTTTCAGAGGCTGACATGCAGCGAAACAAAACATCGCAGAGGACAGGCCGCAATGCAAGAATGAGGGTGAAGGTGTAGGAGGATAACACATGTGCGGCAGTGGACATTGAGTACAATCATAATCACCACCTCATGCCATCTGATGACATGCTGGTATTCTTGCACTCACACAAGAATTATGACCCCACTATTTTGGAGTACGTAAAGCTCCTGCAATACCATGATGTCAAGCATACAACAATCATGTCCATGCTATCTGAAACTGAAGATGGAAGCTAATTCCTAAGCATGACCGGACGAGACCTACTAAACCAGTAAGTATTCAAAAATGCACATACTGCAATGTACATAGCATCCTAAGTCACAACCCTTTGCTAGCAAAAATAACAAATGCATGTTTGCATATAATTTGCAGGAAAGCCATGAATGCAAGGAAAGATGATTTGGATGATGTATTGAAACTTGTATCTTTCTTTAAAGACATGAAGGCAATCAATGATGAGTTTTTCTATGACATACAAGAAGACAGCGACAAATCAGTTAAAAACATTTTTGGGTTCAATGCAAGCTGCCGAGGAGCGTATCAAGACTTTGGCGATTGCGTAACATTCGACACAACTTACAAGACCAATAGATTTCATATGCCTATGGGAGTGTTTGTTGGAACAAACCATGACTTGCAGTCAATGATAATTGCTGTTGCCCTGATCAGAGACGAAGATGCAAAGTCATTCAAGTGGCTGTTTGATACATTTGTACGGTGCATGAACAACAAGCACCCAACTTGCATTCTAACAGGTGAGTTCAAAAAAAAACTCTACAAGTTTCATCGTCTTTTTAGTCTATGGGTCTGTATTGGGTACATTGGTCTTATATGAAAATAATGTAAAGCAAGCAGTTCAACACTGTTAGCATAGAAGTCCAACAAACAGTACAAGAAAGCAAAATTATATGTCACATGTTTAGAAAAAAATTAGTTCTGAATGTGAAGTTCAAATGCAGGAATCATAGAAGTTCAAGGACAAAGCTGTAAGAAAAATATATGTAACATGTTCAGAAAAATATAGTTATGTATGTGAAGTTCATGAAGGAAATATGCCCCAGAGGCAATAATAAAGTTGTTATTTATATTTCCTTATATCATGATAAATGTTTATTACTCATGCTAGAATTGTATTAACCGGAAACTTAGTACATGTGTGAATACATAGACAAATAGAGTGTCCCTAGTATGCCTCTACTTGACTAGCTCGTTAATCAAAGATGGTTAAGTTTCCTGACCATGGACATGTGTTGTCATTTGATGAACGGGATCACATCATTAGTGAATGATGTGATGGACAAGACCCATCTGTTAGCTTAGCACTATGATAGTTTAGTTTATTGCTATTGCTTTCTTCATGACTTATACATGTTCCTCTGACTATGAGATTATGCAACTCCCGAATACCGGAGGAACACTTAGTGTGATATCAAACGTCACAATGTCACTGGGTGATTATAAAGATGCTCTACAGGTGTCTCCGATGGTGTTTGTTGAGTTGGCATAGATCGAGATTAGGATTTGTCACTCCGTGTATTGGAGAGGTATCTCTGGGCCCTCTCGGTAATGCACGTCACTATAAGCCTTGCAAGCAATGTGACTGATGAGTTAGTTGAGGGATGATGCATTACGTAACGAGTAAAGAGACTTGCCGGTAACGAGATTGAACTAGGTATGATGATACCGACGATCGAATCTCGGGCAAGTAACATACCGATGACAAAGGGAACAACGTATGTTGTTATGCGGTTTGACCGATAAAGATCCTCGTAGAATATGTGGGAGCCAATATGAGCATCCAGGTTCCGCTAATGGTTATTGACCAGAGATGAGTCTCGGTCATGTCTACATAGTTCTTGAACCCGTAGGGTCCGCACGCTTAACGTTCGATGACGATTGATATTATGAGTTTATGTGATTTGATGTACCGAAGGTTGTTCGGAGTCCCGGATGTGATCACGGACATGACGTGGATTCTCAAAATGGTCGAGACATGAAGATTGATATATTGGACCATGTTATTCGGACACCGGAAGTGTTCCAGAGAGTTTCAGATAAAACCGGAGTGCCGGAGGGTTACCGGAACCCCCCGGGAAGTCATGGGCCTTGGTGGGCCTTAGGGGAGAGAGAGGTGTCGGCGTTCAGGGAACGGGGGTCCCCAGACTTGCCTGCCTGCGGCCCACAGCGTGGCTAAGCCAGCAGGCCCTACGGCCATCTTCATCAACAAGGCATCCAAGACCCTCGCGAGGGTCCAAGCCTCGTGAGGCGGACGACGCAAGACCTCCTCTGGATTGGCCTAGCCAGGCAGGCTCATGAGGAGCGGAGATATCAAGGCAGGGCAAACCTCACGAGGCTCTCGTGACGTGAGCCATGACGAACGACACCAGGCGGGCGCCAGCGCGCGCAGCGTCCTTATTTCCTCTTTGGTGCTAAGGAGGCCAGCGCAGGCAAAGAGTACCGAGGCATCAGGCAAAGGTTGCTATATTGGTGCAACGAGACCAAGACCAGGAGGACGGCAAGAAGAAGGTCATCGTGGAGCCCAAGACGGTGTCACCACTAGAGCTTTTCGCAGGCGAAGACCACTTTTGTCAGGATAGCTTGTACTTGCTGCCCCCCTTCAAATTTGCCCGCCGTTTTTGGCTCCCTTCCCGCTCGATATTTGGGAAGAGGACCAGGGCCTATATAAGTAGAGCTAGCCACCATAGTAGGGCAATCTGATCTTAGCTTGGTCCAACCCGATCGAGAGCCTACCCTAGCCACAAGAACACCTCAACCTCAGGAGGCTGTTCTTCCCTTGTACTGTTCATCATCAGCCCTTGAGGCAATCCACCACCACCACCACACTGGAGTAGGGTATTACACCACAACGGTGGCCCGAACCAGTATAAACCTCGTGTCTTTCTGTGTTGTGAGTTCGTCGAGTTCGCCCGCGAGATCTTAGCGAGCTAGGGCGTAGATCGGTAGGAGGGAAAGACTTCGCGTGCACCCCAGTGTTTGAACCTTAAGGGTTTGCCGGAACCCCACATCCGACATTTGGCGCCCCAGGTAGGGGTGCGCCGTAGCTTCCCTTCCATCAGTTGTCGCTCCATCGCTCCGTCGTCTCTATGGCGGACGCTCGCCGTGCTCGGGCTGAGCGTTGGGCTGCCCTCACCGCCCGCGTCGCTCAGACGGCTCCCGTCGGCGGGCCACCTCGTCGTTCTCTATCTCCCGCCGCCAACGCTGCCACTGGCCCGGCAGGGAACGAGCAGCAGGCGTCCTCGCTGCATCCTTCGGTGCGGCAGGACGGCCGCACCGCCACTCTATCGCTGACCCCCGCCGGTTCTTCGTCTCATGTGCGCCGCGCTCCTCGCAGCGAACGAACTCCTGCGCTACCGCCCCGTCGACGACCTCTATGAGGAGTAGCTCGACCGCGTCGCCGAGCTCGTCCGCGCCGCAGGGGGCTCCCCGGCGCCGTCCCTCTCTCTACCTCCCCCTCAACCAGCCACGGGCGACAAGGCTCATGGTGTGCCTCCACAGCCTCTGCCCCAAGACGGTGCCTTGGCAGCAAGGCGCGCGGCTCCACGGCGTGATCCACCACGCCCAGTGCCCGCGCACAAAGAGAGAAGCCGCCAAGAAATCCCGTGGCCGCGAGAAGCTGCACCTGTGCTCCCCGCGCCACCTCGTCAAGACCGCGCACCGCCCGCAGCGGCGCAGCGCGGACCTCGTCAAGACCAAGCTCCACCTCCGAAGCGGGCCCCGGCAACCACGGCTGGCTGCCGCGCCTTCACCCCTGAGCTGTGTAGCGTCGCCTGGCCAGGCAAGTTCTAGCCGGATCTGCCTCCTTGCTACGACGGCACCACCGACCCCGCGGAGTTCCTGCAGCTCTATGAGCTGAGCATCGAAGCGGCCAACGGCGACGAAAAAGTCATGGAGAACTGGTTTCCCATGGCTCTCAAGGATGGAGCCTGCTCCTGGCTCCTGAACCTGCAGCACGGCTCGATCTCCTCTTGGGACGAAATGCGCGACCGCTTCGTCGCCAACTTCCAGGGCACTCGCGACCGCCCGCCGGCCGCGGGTGATCTACGCCGCATCAAGCAACAACCAGGAGAGACCCTCCAGAAGTACATCCAGCGCTTCAACAACACCCGCCTCAAGATCCCCAAGGTCACGGACGAAGCCATCATCTCCGCGTTCTCAGACGGCGTCCGTGACGTCAAGATGAAGGAAGAGCTCGCCATCCATGAGGAGTTCTGCACCTCTCAGGAGTTGTTCAACCTGGCGACCAAGTGCGCAAGAGTTGAGGAGGGGCGCCTCTCTCTCCTTGAGGTCCTGGCCGTGGGTGCAGAGGAGAAGAAAACCAAGGACAAGGACGTGAAGCGCAAGGAGGCAGCTGTGCTCGCAGCGGAGCCCGACACCAAGCGGGCAGAGATCAGCCCGAGTCTTCCACGAACAGCCGACCGTTCTGCGCCTTCCACAACCTGAACACCCACAACACCAGCGACTGTCAAGAGCTCAGAGCCATACGAGAAGGATGCTTCGGTCGATGCCCCGAGCGCAGCGACCGGGGCTACGGCCGCGGAGGAGGACGTGGAGGCGGACGCTGGGACGACCGTGGCCCGCGCCAGGAGTGGCGTGACCGGCCTCATGAGGACTGCTGGCAGGACCAACCTCGCGAGGGTGCCTGGAGGGACCCGCCTCATGAGGATCACCCCCAAGGCAACACCGGTCCTCCCCCGCTGCCGCCACCCAGAAGGAACGACGGCCACCACCAGGACGAGGGGGCTGGGGGCTTCCAGGAGCCGCGTGCAATCGCCTGCATCTTGGGCGGCGCCCAGGCCCCAGCCTCTCAGCGCATCTTCAAACAGTTCACTCGCGAGGTGAACGCGGTGCTCCCCGAGCTCGAGGCCACGGGCCCGCTCAAGTGGTCCCAGTGCGCCATCACTTTCAACTCGGCAGATCAGCTCAAGTGCGCAGCCACCGCTGGCGCCCTCCCTATGCTGTGTTCCCCAGTCATCAGCAATGTGCAGGTTACCAAGACCCTCATTGACGGCGGCGCAGGGAACAATGTCCTGTCCGTCGACATGTTCGACAACCTCCAAGTGCCATATGAACAGCTCCAGCCCACCAAGCCTTTCTCAGGAGTGACCGACGGTTCCACCTCACCGATAGGGCAGGTCCGCCTGCCTGTCGCCTTCGGGGAGCGCAAGAACTACCGCACCGAGCTCATCGACTTCGACATCGTGCACATTCGCCTGCCGTACAATGCCATCCTCGGGTATCCAGCCCTGGCCAAGTTCATGGTAGTCACCCATCACGGCTGCAACGTTCTCAAGATGCCGGGAAGCGGAGGGATCATCACGGTCCCATGTGAAGAGAGGGATGCGGTGTGCTCCCTCGAGCGCGCCTTTCAAGCCGCAGCAATCGACGACCCCGACAACAGAAGTGAAGGCCCTCCGGAGACCATTCCCAGGAAGAAGCAGCTGCGACACGCAGGACCTCAGGAGGATGGCATCGCGGCAGGAGTCTCATCAGGATCGGCATCCGCCCCAGGGGCGCCTCCCTCCGTCGCATAGGAAAGCGTGCCCGGCGCCCTCCTCGGGTAGGGCTCGGGGGCTCTCTTCTGGAGGGCCTCAGACCTTGCCAACCTCACGAGGGAGGCGCTTGGGCACTACCTGGAAGCGTGCTTCACGACACATGTTCCCCAGGAGAGCACGGGGCAAGGAGTGCCCACCACCCAGGAGTTCATCACCAAGACCACCCAGGAACTGCAAGACGCAAGAGCCATGCGCGACGACCGCCGCTCACGAGGCGCAGCTCCCCATCCTGGCGAGGATGCAGGGCTGCGTGTCTGCATCGACGTCCCAGGGCTCAACCGGGCCGCATCTCAGGAGCGCTTCTGGCCTTCGCGTGTGGGCCGCTGCAAGGGCCCGCCGCACAGCTACGTTCGCATGCCCTTCGGCTTGCCGAGCATGGCGTCGGCCTATCAGCGCAACATGCGGCGTGTCCTGGTGGCTCAGGAGGCCAGGTACCACGCCGTCCTGGAGGAGATGGAGATGGTCTTCAGGGAACCTCCCGAGCCCCCAGAGCCTCCCGAGGCTCAGGGCTCCGGCGGCTCATGAGGAGTCATTTCTTCAACGCACACCTTCAGCTGCACCAACTCTACTTCGTCTAGAGAACCAGGTGACATCTTCCAAGCTCGTTTAGCTGGGAGCGCCCCTCGGGCTGCATTATTCCCAGGCCGCGTGGGTCCGTCCCTGTGGCATGTATCCCTTTTGCTTATGTCTTTAGCTTACCTTGCTGGGGGCGCCCCTCGGGCTGCATCATCCCCAGGCCGCTCGGGCCGGACCCGGTGGCATGTATCTTCCTGCATTTATCCAAGTTGATCTGCTCTCCATGCTTAACCTGCCAACTGCTATCACCTGCTCGATCATCGCTTCCCCGGGGCCTCCACACAGGCACGGCGCTGGTGCATGGGTCCGTCCCTGTCACGTCAACAAACCTGAGCGGTCGAGCTCTAGCTCGCGGCACGCCCTGCGCACGTCACCTCACCAGGCCCTCAGTGCCTTCACCTCATCGAGAGCAACCAGCGGCAGGCTGACAGCTGTAACGGCAAACCGTGTTTCTTCTTGTGCCGGTTCACAGGGATCCCGTGGGAAGGATAGCAGGCGGCACCGCGAGTCTCCTTTTCTCTCGTGCAATTCGCTTGCGCGTTAAAAGGGGGGCTCCTGAGCATTGCGACTCAGGAGCTCTTACTCGCTCTCCAGCCCTCACCCCTGGCCTTGACCACGGCATCGCGACCTGGCATACCAGCGGTGGCTGAGCTCGCTCGAGGGCCGGGACCTGAGGACGTAGAGCACTAAGGAGAGCATGAGGGGAGGGAAACTTGTATGGGCCGGCCTAGCTATGCCGCACGAGTAGGCGCGAAGCCCTAGCGCGACGTCGGGAGTCGCCGTGAAGTCGACAAGATAAGTCCCGCTCTCGGATCGGCCAAATGTTGGGGCCTGATGGTCACCCTCGCCTTGCCGCGACCCCGTTGCAGCCACGTCAACTCCCTCTCTTGCCTTACCATGGCTGCTTGAGCGCTAAGGGGGACCTCCTGAGCATCGCGTCTTAGGGGCTCTTACTGGACCTCGGGCCGCACACCTCTTGTCCTTGACCACGGCACGCGACCTGGCATACCAGCGACGGCTGTAGCCGCCTGGGGACCAGGACCTATCAGCGCAGAGCAACAAGCCATCGCGAGGAAAGAAAGGGGGGACCGAGCCTTAACGGGACACACATTCGATAAGTTTTCATAACAAGGAAGATAAGTACAAAAGACATTGCAGATCCTTACATGCCCCCACGGGGTGATTCATGATTCTTCGCAGGAAACAAAAGCTGGTACTAAGGGGAATCCTATCTGCACCCTTCCGTGGCGGACGCCATCATCAACAGTGGGCCACGGGGGGCCGGCGCCAACCCCATTCAGATCAGCGACGACGACGGCCAGACGCCGCAGCTCTGCTCTGAGTGCGCTCGTCTCCAGAGTCTCGTAAAGCTTAGGAGAGCTGTTGGACTCCCAAGGGCTGCTGCTGCTGGAGCAGTCGCGAGCGGAGCGCGCGTCAGTTTGGCGCTCCTCTCCGGAGCAGCACTCCAGGCGGCGGCCCTCGGTGTCGAAGACCTTGAAGAAGAGCGTGGAAGCGCCGTCGTACTCGAAGTGGATCATGAGGGCGCTCCTCGCACAGCAGACCCGTGCGATCTCCCCCCAGCCGCGGGTCATGAAGATCTTGCTGGTGGGAACCGCTTCGATCTCCGCTCCGGTCGCCGGAGCGCTGCAGTCGGCGTGCTGCAACCAGAGCTCGAGAGGCCCCCTCGGTGGCATCACGTCGGAGAAGAACCGCGGGAAGCGGATCCAGGAGCTTGGAGGCATCGGCGCCCACAGCACCAACTCGCGCGAGGAGTCCGCGACGTGGATCCCAGGGGCGACGGCACGCGTCGCCGTGGCGCGGCGACCCTGGACATGGCGTGGGCGGTGTTGCTCGTCACTCCGTCCTCCCGAGCCCTCGGCTCGGGCGTACAAGGGTAGCGGGTACCCCGGAGGAGGCCGCTCGCACCAAGGCCTCGACACCACCTGCATCGCCGCTTCATCACGGTGATGGATTGACCTCTTCTTCGGTGGAAGTGGCCCCGGATCATCACGGGGAGCTTTTCCTTTCTCTTCGGCAGAAAACCTTCTGCTAGGCGCCATTGTTGTCAGCAGTGGAGAGGGGAGGAGGAAGCAAGCAAGGAAGAGATGGGCGACGGGGGCTCCGCCCCCTCCCCATTTATAGCAAGAGAAGGCCAACCGGCGTCTCCCATGATCGCATGTAATGATGGTTTTCCTTGCATGTCGCAGGGACTTGTCAAGTCGTGCAGTTGCCGAGGCAGCGTGGGGAAGCGGAGATGCCCACGTCCAATCAACCGCCACGCGTCAACCAAGGCTGCAGGCTTTTGGGGCCCGCGGTGCTCCAAACTTGACCCTTGGCTTCGCCGCGAAGCCAAGCCCGAGCGCACCTTGGGCCCGGGGGCTATTGTCGGTGTTCTGGGAACGGGGGTCCCCAGACTTGCCTGCCTGCGGCCCACAGCGTGGCTAAGCCAGCACGCTGTACAGCCCATCTTCATCAACAAGGCATCCAAGACCCTCGCGAGGGTCCAAGCCTCGCGAGGCGGACGACGCAAGACCTCCTCTGGAGTGGCCTAGCCAGGCAGGTTCACGAGGAGCGGAGATATCAAGGCGGGGAAAACCTCACGAGGCACTCGTGACATGAGCCATGACGAACGACACCAGGCGGGCGCCAGCGCGCGCAGCGTCCTTATTTCCTCTTTGGTGCTAAGGAGGCCAGCGCAGGCAAAGAGTACCGAGGCATCAGACAAAGGTTGCTATATTGGTGCAACGAGACCAAGACCAGGAGGACGGCAAGACGGAGGTCATCGTGGAGCCTAAGACGGTGTCACCACCAGAGCTTTTCGCAGGCGAAGACCACTTTTGTCAGGATAGCTTGTACTTGCTGTCCCCCTTCAAATTTTCCCGCCGTTGTTGGCTCCCTTCCTGCTCGATATTTGGGAAGAGGACCAGGGCCTATATAAGTAGAGCTAGCCACCATAGTAGGGCAATCTGATCTTAGCCTGATCCAACCCGATCGAGAGCCTACCCTAGCCACAAGAACACCTCAACCTCAGGAGGCTGTTCTTCCCTTGTACTGTTCATCATCAGCCCTTGAGTCAATCCACCACCACCACACTGGAGTAGGGTATTACACCACAACAGTGGCCCGAACCAGTATAAACCTTGTGTCTTTCTGTGTTGCGAGTTCGTCGAGTTCGTCCGCGAGATCTTAGCGAGCTAGGGCATAGATCGGTAGGAGGGAAAGACTTCGCGCGCTCCCCAGTGTTCGAACCTTAAGGGTTTGCCGGAACCCCACATCCGACAAGAGGGCTACGGCCAGGAGGTGGCATGCGCCCCCCAAGGGGAGTCCGAATTGGACTAGGGGAGGGAGGCGCGACCCCTCTTTTCCTCTCCCTCTCCTTCCTTCTCCTCCTAGTTGTACTAGGAAAGGGGGAAACCTACTCCTACTAGGAGTAGGATTCCTCCCCCCTTGGAGCGCCCCTTGTGGCCGGCCGGCCTCCTCCTCCCCTCCTTTATATATGGGAAGGGGGGCACCCCATAGAGACACACGTTGATCTTTAGCCATGTGCGGTGCCCCCTCCACAGTTTTCCACCTCGGTCATATCGTCGTAGTGCTTAGGCGAAGCCCTGCGCCGGTAACTTCATCATCACCGTCGCCATGCCGTCATGCTGATAGAACTCTCCCTCGGCCTCATCTGGATCTAGGGTTCGAGGGACGTCACCGAGCGGAACGTGTGCAGATCGCGGAGGTGCCGTGCGTTCGGTACTTGATCGGTTAGATCGTGAAGACGTTCGACTACATCAACCGCGTTAGTTAACGCTTTCGCTTTCGGTCTACGAGGGTGCGTGGACACACTCTCCCCGCTCATTGCTATGCTTCTCCTAGATAGATCTTGCGTGATCGTAGGATTTTTTTTGAAATACTACGTTCCCCAACAGTGGTATGAGAGCCAGGTCTATGCGTAGATGTTATATGCACGAGTAGAACACAAAGAGTTGTGGGCGATAGTAATCATACTGCTTACCAGCATGTCATACTTTGATTCGGTGGTATTGTTGGATGAAGCGGCCCAGTCCGACATTACATGACCGCGCTCATGAGACTGGTTCTACCGCCATGCTTCACACACAGGTGGCTAGTGGGTGTCTGTTTCTCCAACTTTAGTTGAATGAAGTTTGACTACGCCCGGTCCTTGTTGAAGGTTAAAACATCACAGTTGACGAAAAATCATCGTGGTTTTGATGCGTAGGTAAGAATGGTTCTTGCTAGAAGCCCGTAGCAGCCACATAAAACTTGCAACAACAGAGTAGAGGACGTCTAACTTGTCTTTGCAGGGCATGTTGTGATGTGATATGGCCAAGGCGTGATGAGATATAAATTGTTATATGAGATGATCATGTTTTGTAAAGTTATCGGCAACTGGCACGAGCCTTATGGTTGTCTCTTTATTGCATAAGATGCAAGCGCCATGTAATTGCTTTACTTTATCTCTATGCGATAGCAATAGTTGCAAAAAGCAATAGTTGGCGAGACGACCATGTGATGACACGTTGATAGAGATCAAGATGATGGAGATCATGGTGACATGCCGGTGACGATGGAGATCATGACAGGTACTTTGGAGATGCAGATCAAAGGCACAAGATGATGATGGCCATATCATGTCACATATTTTGATTGCATCTGATGTTTATCTTTTATGCATCTTATTTTGCTCAGTACGACGGTAGCTTTATAAGATGATCTCTTACTAAAATTTCAAGGTATAATTGTTCTCCCTGAGTATGCACCATTGCGACAGTTCTTCGTGCTGAGACACCACGTAATGATCGGGTGTGATAAGCTCTACGTTCACATACAGTGGGTGCAAGCCAGTTTTGCACACGCAGAACACTCGGGTTAAACTTGACGAGCCTAGTGAAGGAAATATGCCCTAGAGGCAATAATAAAGTTGTTATTTATATTTCCTTATATCATGATAAATGTTTATTATTCATGCTAGAATTGTATTAACCGGAAACTTAATACATGTGTGAATACATAGACAAACAGAGTGTCACTAGTATGCCTCTACTTGACTAGCTCGTTGAACCAAAGATGGTTATGTTTCCTAGCGTGACATGAGTTGTCGTTTGATTAACGGGATCACATCATTAGAGAATGATGTGATTGACTTGACCCATTCCGTTAGCTTAGCACTTGATCGTTTAGTATGTTGCTATTGCTTTCTTCATGACTTATACACGTTCCTATGACTATGAGATTATGCAACTCCCGAATACCGGCGGAACACTTTGTGTGCTACCAAACATCGCAACATAACTGGATGATTATAAAGGTGCTCTACAGGTGTCTCCGATGGTACTTGTTGAGTTGGCATAGATCGAGATTAGGATTTGTCACTTCGATTGTCGGAGAGGTATCTCTGGGCCCTCTCGGTAATGCACATCACTATAAGCCTTGCAAGCAATGTGACTAATGAGTTAGTTGCGGGATGATGCATTACGGAACGAGTAAAGAGACTTGCCGGTAACGAGATTGAACTAGATATTGAGATACCGACGATCGAATCTCGGGCAAGTAACATACCGATGACAAAGGGAACAACATATATTGTTATGCGGTTTGACCGATACAGATCTTCGTAGAATATGTGGGAGCCAATATGAGCATCCAGGTTCCCCTATTGGTTATTGACCGGAGACGTGTCTCGGTCATGTCTACATAGTTCTCGAACTCGTAGGGTCCACACGCTTAACGTTTGGTGACGATCGGTAATATGAGTTTATGTGTTCTGATGTACCAAAGGTAGTTCGGAGTCCCGGATATGATCACGGACATGACGAGGAGTCTCGAAATGATCGAGACATAAAGATCAATATATTGGATGACTATGTTTGGACTTCGGAAGGGTTCCGAGAAAGTTTGGACGAATACCGAAAACCCCCGGGGAGTGTAATGGGCCTCATGGGCCTTGGTGGAGAGAGGAAGGGGCGGCCAGGGCAGGCCACACGCCCCCTCCCCTCTAGTCCAAATTGGACTAGAAGGGGGGCGCCCCCTCTTTTTCTTCCCCCTCTCTTCTCCTTCCTTCCCTCCTTCTCCTACTCATGGAAGGGGTGGAATCCTACTCCCGGTGGGAGTAGGACTCCCTTGGGGCGCGCCTAGGAGGCCGGCCTCCTCCCCCCTCCACTCCTTTATATACGGGGGAGGGGGGCACCCCATAGACACACAAGTTGATCATTGATCTCTTAGCCGTGTGCGGTGCCCCCCTCCACCATAATCCACCTCGGTCATATCGTAGCGGTGCTTAGGCGAAGCCCTGCGTCGGTAGCTTCATCATCACCGTCATCACGCCATCGTGATGACGGAACTCTCCCTCGAAGCTCTACTAGATCGAGAGTTCGTGGGACGTCACCGAGCTGAACATGTGTAGATCACGGAGGTGCCGTACGTTCGGTACTGTGGATCGGTCGTTTGTGAAGACGTACGACTACATCAACCACGTTGTCATAACGCTTCTGCTTTCGGTCTACGAGGGTACGTGGACAACACTCTCCCCTCTCGTTGCTATGCATCACCATGATCTTGCGTGTGCGTAGGAATTTTTTGAAATTACTACGTTCCCCAATAGTGGCATCCGAGCCAGGTTTATGCGTATATGTTATATGCACGAGTAGAACACAAGTGAGTTGTGGGCGATATTAGTCGTACTGCTTACCATCATGTCATACTTTGATTCGGCGGTATTGTTGGATGAAGCGGCCCGGACCGACATTACGCGTACGCTTACGCGAGACTGGTTCTACCGACGTGCTTCGCACACAGGTGGCTGGCGGGTGTCAGTTTCTCCAACTTTAGTTGAATCGAGTGTGGCTACGCCCAGTCCTTGTAAAGGTTAAAACAACACATACTTGACGAAATATCATTGTGGTTTTAATGCGTAGGTAAGAACGGTTCTTGCTCAGCCCATAGCAGCCACGTAAAACTTGCAACAACAAATTAGAGGGCATCTAACTTGTTTTTCCAGGGCATGCTGTGATGTGATATGGTCAAGACATGATGCTAAATTTTATTGTATGAGATGATCATGTTTTGTAACGAAGTTATCGGCAACTGGCAGGAGCCATATGGTTGTCGCTTTATTGTATGAAATGCAATCGCCATGTAATTCCTTTACTTTATCACTAAGCGCCGGTGAAGATGGTGATCATGACGGTGCTTTGGAGACGGAGATCAAAGGCACAAGATGATGATGGCCATATCGTATCACTTATATTGATTGCATGTGATGTTTATCTTTTATGCATCTTATTTTGCTTAGATCGACGGTAGCATTATAAGATGATCTCTCACTAAATTTCAAGGTATAAGTGTTCTCCCTGAGTATGCACCGTTGCGAAAGTTCGTCGTGCCGAGACACCACATGATGATAGGGTGTGATAAGCTCTACGTTCACATACAACGGGTGCAAGCCAGTTTTGCACACGCAGAATACTCGGGTTAAACTTGACGAGCCTAGCATATGCAGATATGGCCTCGGAACACTGAGACCGAAAGGTCGAGCGTGAATCATATAGTAGATATGATCAACATAGTGATGTTCACCATTGAAAACTACTCCATCTCACGTGATGATCGGACAAGGTTTAGTTGATATGGATCACGTGATCACTTAGATGATTAGAGGGATGTCTATCTAAGTGGGAGTTCTTTAGTAATATGATTAATTGAACTTTAATTTATCATGAACTTAGTACCTGATAGTATTTTGCATGTCTATGTTGTTGTAGATAGATGGCCCGTGATGTTGTTCCGTTGAATTTTAATGCATTCCTAGAGAAAGCTAAGTTGAAAGATGATGGTAGCAACTACACGGACTGGGTCCGTAACTTGAGGATTATCCTCATTGCTGCACAGAAGAATTATGTCCTGGAAGCACCGCTGGGTGCCACCCGCTGCAGGAGCAACGCCAGATGTTATGAACGTCTAGCAGAGCAAAGCTGATGACTACTCGATAGTTCAGTGTGCCATGCTTTACGGCTCAGAACTGGGACTTCAACGACGTTTTGAACGTCATGGAGCATATGAGATGTTCTAGGAGTTGAAGTTAATATTTCAAGCAAATGCCCGGATTCAGAGATATGAAGTCTCCAATAAGTTCTACAGCTGCAAGATGGAGGAGAATAGTTCTGTCAGTGAACATATACTCAAAATGTCTGGGTATAATAATCACTTGATTCAACTGGGAGTTAATCTTCCTAATGATAGTGTCATTGACAGAATTCTTCAATCACTGCCACCAAGCTACAAGAGCTTCGTGATGAACTATAATATCCAAGGGATGGATAAGACAATTCCCGAGCTCTTCGCAATGCTAAAGGCTGCGGACGTAGAAATCAAGAAGGAGCATCACGTGTTGATGGTCAACAAGACCACCAGTTTCAAGAAAAAGGGTAAAGGGAAGAAGGGGAACTTCAAGAAGAACGGCAAGCAAGTTGCTGCTCAAGTGAAGAAGCCCAAGTCTGGACCTAAGCCTGAGACTGAGTGCTTCTACTGCAAAGGGACTGGTCACTAGAAGCGGAACTGCCCCAAGTATTTGGCGGATAAGAAGGATGGCAAGGTGAACAAAGGTATATGTGATATACATGTTATTGATGTGTACCTTACTAATGCTCGCAGTAGCACCTGGGTATTTGATACTGGTTCTGTTGCTAATATTTGCAACTCGAAACAGGGACCATGGATTAAGCGAAGATTGGCTAAGGACGAGGTGACGATGCGCGTGGGAAATGGTTCCAAAGTCGATGTGATCGCGGTAGGCACGCTACCTCTACATCTACCTTCGGGATTAGTTTTAGACCTGAATAATTGTTATTTGGTGCCAGCGTTGAGCATGAACATTATATCTGGATCTTGTTTGATGCGAGACGGTTATTCATTTAAATCTGAGAATAATGGTTGTTCTATTTATATGAGTAATATTTTTTATGGTCATGCACCCTTGAAGAGTGGTCTGTTTTTGATGAATCTCGATAGTAGTGATACACATATTCATAATATTGAAGCCAAAAGATGGAGAGTTGATAATGATAGTGCAACTTATTTGTGGCACTTCAGTTTAGGTCATATTGGTATAAAGCGCATGAAGAAACTCCGTTTTGATGGACTTTTGGAATCACTTGATTATGAATCACTTGGTACTTGCGAACCATGCCTCATGGGCAAGATGACTAAAACTCCGTTCTACGGAACAATGGAGCGAGCAACAGATTTGTTGGAGAACATATATACTGATGTATGTGGTCCAATGAATGTTGAGGCTCGCGGCGGGTATCGTTATTTTCTCACCTTCACAGATGATTTAAGCAGATATGGGTATATCTACTTGATGAAGCATAAGTCTGAAACATTTGAAAAGTTCAAAGAATTTCAGAGTGAAGTGGAAAATCATCGTAACAAGAAAATAAAGTTTCTACGATCTGATCGTGGAGGAGAATATTTGAGTTAGGAGTTTGGTCTTCATTTGAAACAATGCGAATAGTTTCACAACTCACGCCACCCGGAACACCACACCGCAATGGTGTGTCAGAACGTCGTAATCGTACTTTACTGGATATGGTGCGATCTTGTTGGGGATCGTAGCAGAAATTAAAATTTTCTACGCATCACCACGATCAATCTATGGAGTTTTACTAGCAACGAGAGGGGAGGAGTGCATCTACATACCCTTGTAGATCGCGAGCGGAAGCGTTCAAGAGAACGGGGTTGATGGAGTCGTACTCGTCGTGATCCAAATCACCAATGATCCAAGCGCCGAACGGACGGCACCTCCGCGTTCGACACACGTACGGAGCGGTGACGTCTCCCACGCCTTGATCCAGCAAGGAGGAGGGAGAGGTTGAGGAAGAAGGCTCCAACAGCAGCACGACGGCGTGGTGGTGGTGGAGTGACAGTTCTCCGGCAGGGCATCGCCAAGCACACGCGGAGGAGAGGTGTTGGGGAGGGGAGGGGCTGTGCCTTGGATGTGGTGTTGCAGCCCTCCCCTCACCCCTCTATTTATAGGGAGAAGGGGGAAGGGGGCCGGCCCCTCTAGATGAGATCTAGAGGGGGGGGGGCGGCGGCCAAGGGGGGGGAGATGGCTTGCCCCCCAAGCAAGGGGGGCGCCCCCCTTTAGGGTTCCCCCCCAAACCCTAGGCGCATGGGCCCTAGGGGGGGTTGGCGCCCAGCCCACTAAGGGCTGGTTCCCTTCCACCTACAGCCCATAAGGTCCTCCGGGGCAGGTGGACCCCCGGAACCCCTCCGGTGGTCCCGGTACAATACCGGTATACCCTCGAATATTTCGGGTGACCGTATGGTGACTTCCCATATATAAATCTTTACCTCCGCACCATTCCGGAACTCCTCGTGACGTCTGGGATCTCATTCGGGACTCCAAAAAACATTCGGTAATCACATACAAACCTTCCTTATAACCCTAGCGTCATCGAACAACATTCGGAATCATGCAGACATGACCGAGACACCTCTCTAGCCAATAACCAACAGCGGGATCTGGATACCCATGTTGGCTCCCACATGTTCCACGATGATCTCATCGGATGAACCACGATGTCGAGGATTCAAGCAATCCCATATACAATTCCCTTTGTCAATCGGTACTTTACTTGCCCGAGATTCGATCGTCGGTATCCTAATACCTCGTTCAATCTCGTTACCGGCAAATCACTTTACTCGTTCCGTAATGCTTGATCCCGTGACTAACTACTTAGTCACATTGAGCTCATTATGATGATGCAATACCGAGTGGGCCCAGAGATACCTCTCCGTCATGCGGAGTGACTAATCCCAGTCTCGATCCGAGCCAACCCAACAGACACTTTCGGAGATACCTGTAGTGCACCTTTATAGCCACCCAGTTACGTTGTGACGTTTGGTACACCCAAAGCATTCCTACGGTATCCGGGTGTTGCACGATCTCATGGTCTAAGGAAATGATACTTGACATTAGAAAAGCTTTAGCAAACGAACTACACGATCTAGTGCTATGCTTAGGATTGGGTCTTGTCCGCCCGTTATCAATGACATCCAATGTCCATGGTCAGGAAACCGTAACCATCTATTGATCAACGAGCTAGTCAACTAGAGGCTCACTAGGGACATGTTATGGTCTATGTATTCACACATGTATTACGATTTCCGGATAACACAATTAAATCATGAACAATAGACAATTATCATGAACAAGGAAATATAATAATAACCATTTTATTATTCCCTCTAGGGCATATTTCCAACAGTCTCCCACTTGAACTAGAGTCAATAATCTAGTTACATTGTGATGAATCGTACACCCATAGAGTTCTGTTGTTGATCATGTTTCGCTCGTGGAAGAGGTTTAGTCAACGGATCCGCGACATTCAAATCCGTATGCACTTTACAAATATCTATGTCTCCATTTTGAACATTTTCACGAATGGAGTTGAAGCGACGCTTGATGTGCCTGGTCTTCTTGTGAAACCTGGGCTCCTTGGCAAGGGCAATAGCTCCAGTGTTGTCACAGAAGAGAGTCATCGGCCCCGATGCATTGGGAATAACTCCTAGGTCGGCAATGAACTCCTTCATCCTGATTGCTTCATGTGCTGCCTCCGAGGCTGCCATGTACTCCGCTTCACATGTAGATCCCGCCACGACGCTTTGCTTGCAACTGCACCAGCTGACTGCCCCACCATTCAAAATATACACGTATCCGGTTTGTGACTTAGAGTCATCCAGATCTGTGTCGAAGCTAGCATCGACGTAACCCTTTACGACGAGCTCTTCGTCACCTCCATAAACGAGAAACATATCCTTAGTCCTTTTCAGGTACTTCAGGATGTTCTTGGCTGTTGTCCAGTGTTCCATGCCGGGATTACTTTGGTACCTTCCTACCAAACTTACGGCAAGGTTTACATCAGGTCTGGTACACAGCATGGCATACATAATAGACCCTATGGCCGAGGCATAGGGACGACACTCATCTTTTCTCTATCTTCTGCCGTGGTCGGGCATTGAGCCGTACTCAATCTCACACCTTGCAATACAGGCAAGAACCTCTTCTTGGACTGATCCATATTGAACTTCTTCAATATCTTGTCAAGGTATGTGCTTTGTGAAAGACCTATGAGGCGTCTCGATCTATCTGTATAGATCTTGATGCCTAATATGTAAGCAGCTTCTCCAAGGTCCTTCATTGAAAAACACTTATTCAAGTAGGCCTTTATACTTTCCAAGAATTCTATATCATTTCCCATCAATAGTATGTCATCCACATATAATAAGAGAAATGCTACAGAGCTCCCACTCACTTTCTTGTAAACACAAGCTTCTCCATAAGCCTGCGTAAACCCAAACGCTTTGATCATCTCATAAAGGCGAATGTTCCAACTCCGAGATGCCTGCACCAGCCCATAGATTGAGCGCTGGAGCTTGCATACTTTGTCAGCATTCTTAGGATCGACAAAACCTTCCGGCTGCATCATATAAATTCTTCCTTAAGTAAGCCGTTAAGGAATGCCGTTTTGACGTCCATTTGCCATATTTCATAATCGTAGAATGCGGCAATTGCTAACATGATTCGGACGGACTTCAGCTTCGCTACGGGTGAGAAGGTCTCATCGTAGTCAACTCCTTGAACTTGTCGATAACCCTTTAGCGACAAGTCGAGCTTTATAGATGGTAACATTTCCATCCGCGTCCGTCTTCTTCTTAAAGATCCATTTATTTTCTATCGCTCGCCGATCATCGGGCAAGTCTGTCAAAGTCCATACTTTGTTTTCATACATGGATCCTATCTCGGATTGCATGGCTTCAAGCCATTTGTTGGAATCTGGACCCGCCATTGCTTCTTCATAGTTCGAAGGTTCACCGTTGTCCAACAACATGATTTCCAGGACAGGGTTGCCGTACCACTCTGGTGCGGAACGTGTCCTTATGGACCTACGAAGTTCAGTGGTAACTTGATCATGATCGTCATCATTAACTTCCTCTCTAGTCGGTGCAGGCACCACAGAAACATTTTCTTGTGCTGCGCTACTTTCTGGTTCGAGAGGGGTCATCTCATCAAGTTCCACTTTCCTCCCACTTACTTCTTTCGAGAGAAACTCTTTCTCCAGAAAGGACCCGTTCTTGGCAACGAAGATCTTGCCTTCGGATCTGAGGTAGAAGGTATACCCAATGGTTTCCTTAGGGTATCCTATGAAGACGCATTTTTCCAACTTGGGTTCGAGCTTTTCAGGTTGAAGTTTCTTGACATAAGCATCGCATCCCCAAACTTTAAGAAACGACAGCTTAGGTTTCTTTCCAAACCATAATTCATACGGTGTCGTCTCAACGGATTTCGATGGAGCCCTATTTAAAGTGAATGCGGCAGTCTCTAAAGCATAACCCCAGAATGATAGCGGTAGATCGGTAAGAGACATCATAGATCGCACCATATCCAATAGAGTGCGATTACGATGTTCGGACACACCATTACCCTGAGGTGTTCCAGGCGGCGTGAGTTGTGAAACAATTCCACATTTCCTTAAGTGTGTGCCAAATTAGTGACTCAAATATTCCCCTCCACGATCTGATCGTAAGAACTTTATTTTCCTGTCACGTTGATTCTCAACCTCACTCTGAAATTCCTTGAACTTTTCAAAGGTCTCAGACTTGTGTTTCATTAAGTAGACATACCCATATCTACTCAAGTCATCAGTGAGGGTGAGAACATAACGATAGCCACCGCGAGCCTCAACGCTCATTGGACCGCACACATCAGTATGTATGATTTCCAATAAGTTGATTGCTCGCTCCATTATTTCGGAGAACGGAGTCTTGGTCATTTTTCCCATGAGGCATGGTTCGCACGTGTCAAATGGTTCATAATCAAGAGACTCCAAAAGTCCATCTGCATGGAGTTTCTTCATGCGTTTGATACCAATGTGACCAAGGCGGCAGTGCCACAAGTATGTGGGACTATCATTATCAACCTTACATTTCTTGGCATTCATACTATGAATATGTGTAACATCACGTTCGAGATTCATTAAGAATAAACCATTGACCAGCGGGGCATGACCATAAAACACATCTCTCATATCAACAGAACAACCATTATTCTCGGATTTAAATGAGTAGCCATCTCGCATGAAACGAGATCCAGATACAATATTCATGCTCAAAGCTGGCACTAAATAACAATTATTGAGGCTTAAAACTAGTCCCGTAGGTAAATGTAGAGGTAGCATGCCGACGGCGATCACATCGACCTTGGAACCATTCCCGACGCGCATCGTCACCTCGTCCTTCGCCAGTCTCCGCTTATTCCGCAGCTCCTGCTTTGAGTTACAAATATGAGCAACCGCACCGGTATCAAATACCCAGGAGCTACTACAAGAACTGGTTAGGTACACATCTATAACATGTATATCACATATACCTTTGGTATTGCTGGCCTTCTTATCCGCTAAGTACTTAGGGAAATTCCGCTTCCAGTGACCGTTTCCCTTGCAATAAAAGCACTCAGTCTCAGGCTTGGGTCCATTCTTTGTCTTCTTCCCGGCAGCTTGCTTACCGGGCGCGGCAACTCCCTTGCCGTCTTTCTTGAAGTTCTTCTTACCCTTGCCTTTCTTGAACTTAGTGGTTTTATTCACCATCAACACTTGATGTTCCTTTTTGATCTCCACCTCCGCTGATTTCAGCATTGAATATACCTCAGGAATGGTCTTTTCCATCCCATGCATATTGAAGTTCATCACAAAGCTCTTGTAGCTAGGTGGGAGCGACTGAAGGATTCTGTCAATGACCGCGTCATCCGGGAGATTAACTCCCAGCTGAGACAAGCGGTTGTGCAACCCAGACATTTTGAGTATGTGTTCGCTGACGGAACTATTTTCCTCCATCTTACAACTGTAGAACTTGTCGGAGACTTCATATCTCTCGACCCGGGCATGAGCTTGGAAAACCATTTTCAGCTCTTGGAACATCTCATATGCTCCGTGCTGCTCAAAATGCTTTTGGAGCCCCGGTTCTAAGCTATAAAGCATGCCACACTGAACCAGGGAGTAATCATCACTACGTGGCTGCCAGGCGTTGCATCACCTAGCGGTGCTTCAAGGACATATGCTTTCTTGGCAGCTATGAGGATAATCCTCAGGTTACGGACCCAGTCCATGTAGTTGCTACCATCGTCTTTCAGCTTGGTTTTCTCTAGGAACGCGTTGAAGTTGAGGGCAACATTAGCGTGGGCCATTTGATCTACAAGACATATTGTAAAGGTTTTTAGACTAAGTTCATGATAATTAAGTTCATCTAATCAAATTATTAACGAACTCCCACTCAGACAGACATCCCTCTAGTCATCTAAGTGATACATGATCCGAGTCAACTAGGGCGTGTCCGATCATCACGTGAGACGGACTAGTCATCATCGGTGAACATCTTCTTGTTGATCGTATCTGCTATACGACTCATGTTCGACCTTTCGGTCTCTTGTGTTCCGAGGCCATGTCTGTACATGCTAGGCTCGTCAAGTCAACCTAAGTGTATTGCGTGTGTAAATCTGGCTTACACCCGTTGTATGCGAACGTTAGAACCTATCACCCGATCATCACGTGGTGCTTCGGAACAACGAACCTTCGCAACGGTGCACAGTTAGGGGGAACACTTTCTTGAAATTTTAGCGAGGGTCATCTTATTTATGCTACCGTCGTTCTAAGCAAATAAGATGTAAAACATGATAAACATCACATGCAATCAAATAGTGACATGATATGGCCAATATCATTTTGCTCCTTTTGATCTCCATCTTCGGGGCGCCATGTTCATCATCGTCACCGGCATGACACCATGATCTCGATCATCATGATCTCCATCATTGTGTCTTCATGAAGTTGTCTCGCTAACTATTACTTCTACTACTATGGCTAACGGTTAGCAATAAAGTAAAGTAATTACATGACGTTCCAGTTGACACGCAGGCCATAAATAAATTAAGACAACTCCTATGGCTCCTGCCGGTTGTCATACTCATCGACATGCAAGTCGTGATTCCTATTACAAGAACATGATCAATCTCATACATCACATATATCATTCATCACATCCTTCTGGCCATATCACATCACATGACACTTGCTGCAAAAACAAGTTAGACGTCCTCTAGCAAGAACGATTCTTACCTATGCCAAGACCACAACGTGATATGCCAATTTCTATTTACCCTTCATAAGGACCCTTTTCATCGAATCCGATCCGACTAAAGTGGGAGAGACAGACACCCGCTAGCCACCTTATGCAACTAGTGCATGTCAGTCGGTGGAACCTGTCTCACGTAAGCGTACGTGTAAGGTCGGTCCGGGCCGCTTCATCCCACGATGCCGCCGAATCAAGATAAGACTAGTAACGGCAAGTAAATTGACAAAATCGATGCCCACAACAACTTGTGTTCTACTCGTGCATAGAAACTACGCATAGACCTAGCTCATGATGCCACTGTTGGGGATCGTAGCAGAAATTAAAATTTTCTATGCATCACCAAGATCAATCTATGGAGTTTTACTAGCAACGAGAGGGGAGGAGTGCATCTACATACCCTTGTAGATCGCGAGCGGAAGCGTTCAAGAGAACGGGGTTGATGGAGTCGTACTCGTCGTGATCCAAATCACCGATGATCCAAGCGCCGAACGGACGGCACCTACGCGTTCGACACACGTACGGAGCGGTGACGTCTCCCACGCCTTGATCCAGCAAGGAGGAGGGAGAGGTTGAGGAAGAAGGCTCCAACAGCAGCACAGCGGCGTGGTGGTGGTGGAGTGACAGTTCTCCGGTAGGGCTTCGCCAAGCACACGCGGAGGAGGAGAGATGTTGGGGAGGGGAGGGGCTGCGCCTTGGATGTGGTGTTGCAGCCCTCTCCTCACCCCTCTATTTATAGGGAGAAGGGGGCCGACCCCTCTAGATGAGATCTAGAGGGGGGTGGCGGCCAAGGGGGGAGGTGGCTTGCCCCCCAAGCAAGGGGGCCGCCCCCCTTTAGGGTTCCCCCCCAAACCCTAGGCGCATGGGCCCTAGGGGGGTTGGCGCCCAGCCCACTAAGGGCTGGTTCCCTTCCACCTACAGCCCATAAGGCCCTCCGGGGCAGGTGGACCCTCCCGGTGGACCCCCGGTACCCCTCCGGTGGTCCCGGTACAATACCGGTATACCCTCGAATATTTCCGGTGACCGTATGGTGACTTCCCATATATAAATATTTACCTCCGGACCATTCCGGAACTCCTCGTGACGTCCGGGATCTCATCCGGGACTCCGAACAACATTCGGTAATCACATACAAACCTTCCTTATAATCCTAGCGTCATCGAACCTTAAGTGTGTAGACCCTACGGGTTCGGGAATCATGCAGACTGTAACACCCCGGATGTAACTTTCCATATTTGTAACTCCAACTCTTGCCATTTTTGGCTATGTGTTATGATATTCCCTTCGTGGTCGGGTTTTGTCTTTCGTTTTGCATTTTGTTCATGTCATGCATTTCATATCATGTCATTATGTGCATTGCATTTGCATACGTGTTCGTCTCAGGCATCCAAGCATTTTCCCCGTTGTCCGTTTTGCAATCCGGCGCTCCCACTTCCTCCGGCGCACCCCTCTTGTTTTCTTTCGTGAGCGGGTGTCAAACGTTCTCGGAATGGATCGAGGCTTGTCAAGTGGCCTTGGTATACCACCGGTAGACCACCGGTCAAGTTTCGTTCCATTTGGAGGTCGTTTGGTACTCCAACGGTTAACCGGGTAACCGCAGATGCCTTCTGTGTGTTGCAGCAAAACCCCCTTTATAAACAGCCCAAAACCCACCAAACTCTCTTCCATACTCTAGGTCGTTCGATCATGATCGTGTGGGCGAAAACCGCACCTCATTTGGACTCTCCTAGCTCCCTCTAGCTATATATTTGCATCCATCCCGAGATACAATCGCAGATGAAACCCTAACCCGCTCCTCCCGTCGCCGTCGGACACGTCCGGTCGCCACCGGACGAAGCCGCAGCCACCCTGCGTCCGCCACGTGGCGCCCGCCGCCGCCCGTACCGCGCCGGCCCGCGAAGCCCATCGCGAGCCCGCCGGGCCCGTGCCTCCCCGCGCCCCCGCCCGCGCCTCCGCGCCGCCCCGCGCCGCCGCCGTCGCCTCGCCGCCCATCGCCTCCGGTCACCGCCCGCCATCGCCACCGGTCGCCGCCGCGGCGCTCGCGCTCCCCGCCGCCGTCGTCGCCTCCTCGGCGTCCGTGCCCGCGCCTCTCCGCCTCCTCGCCGTCCCCGGCGCCTCCTCCGCCTCTCCTCCGGCCGGCCGCCGCCTCCTCCTCCTCCCTCGCTCCGGCGAGCTCGAACTCCTCCGGCCAGATCCAATCGATCCAGTGGTAGTTGACTTTTTCTCTCCCCCCGAAATATTTTTAAGATTTTTGCATTTTCACATTATATACCCCTGTTCATCATGGCATAACTCGCTGCATATAGCTCCGTTTCGTGCGTGTAATATGTCAAATTGTTCGTATCGTGATGCTCTACATTTTGTTCAATTGCACCATGTTCATTAGAGTCCATCTTGATGCCCAAATCTCTGGCGCAAGAGTGCTAGTTGCTGTTATCTGCTGTTACTTAGCAGAACTTGAGGATTTGTTATTTTTGTATCATTTAATCTGTGCATCTTATGGGCATGAGCTCTACATGTGTTTTGTTGTATGTCATGCCATCTTTCCAGAGGTGTATGCCATGTATTTTTGTGATCTCTGTGGTGACTAGCACAAGCATGCAAACTAGGCCCCGTAATGTTTCTGATTTCAGGGACGGTGATTTCTCCAAGTCTTTGTCTGCTGTTATTTTGTTGCCATGTAAACTTGATGCTACAGAGAGATCCATGCATATTTTGGAGATGTTCAGTAAGGATGTTTTGTAGATATTGTTGTAGTTAATCCATTCCTTCCCTTGTTTGTAATTATTGAGTGCCATAGCATGACTCAATCTTGCTCTACTTTTGCTATAAAATATTTCTGGCAGATTGTTTACGGGTTATTCAATTTTTCCAAGCTTGTTGCTCTTGCCATGGATAGCTTCATAAACATGCCATCTTGCTGTAGGTATGCTTGTTTTGTCTTGCACTGCTTTGTGGTGAGTGCATCAAGCTCACCAACATGCCTTCATATTATTGTTTCTGCCATGCTCTGTTTTCTGCTGTCTGAAACCTGTTAACGGAACTTGCTATGTTTACATGGTTGCCATCATATCTTCTGGTCCTTTTTGGCTTATGGTCAGTAAGGGACTTTTGTCATATGCATTTAGTAGAACACTGCCATGCCTTGTTTTGCCATGTTAAGTTCCTATAGCATATTGTTTTCGTGCTCTGAACATTGCTACCTGTTGCTGTTTTCTGCCATGTCCAGTAATTTCACTAAGTCTGTGAACCTGTTATCTTTTGCACTTTTGCCATGCTTGTTTGAGCTTGTTATGTTGTGATCTAGCCGTAGCTCAGTGTTCATCTTTTGTCAAGTATCTCCTTTAGATTACTGCCATATGCTTTGTTGCTACGTTGGAGTGCTGTAGCATTGTTACCTGTTGCATTTTAAGTGCTATCATACTGTTAATCGCAGATTCGTGTCATTCTTGTTTTGCTTGCCATTTGCAAACCGTGCATCCGTTTCCGGTGATCTTTATATCGATTTCGACCGAAATCATCTCATCTTTCCAGTGGCATACTTGGTTTGCCAAGTTACTGCCTTGTTCATCATTTTCCTTCCGGAGCACGCATATGCATCGCATATCATATCTTGCATATCATTCATGTATCGCATCATGTTGCTTGTGCATTTCCCGTGATTGATTGTGGTTCCGTTGCTTGTGTTCTTGTTGTGGGTAGATCCAGGAGACGAGTTCGTGAATGAGGAACCTGTTGAGTACGCTTACGAGGATCAAGCTTTCGACAACTCTGAGAACCTTGCAGGCAAGATGACCATACCCTCGAAATCACTTCTATCTTTGCTTTGCTAGTTGCTCGCTCTTTTGCCATGCTGCGCTACCTATCACTTGCTATATCATGCCTCCCATATTGCCATGACAACCTCTAACCATCCTTTCCTAGCACACCTTTGTTTGGCTAAGTTACCGCTTTTGCTCAGCCCTTCTTATAGCGTTGCTAGTTGCAGGTGAAGTTGAAGTTGGTTCCATGCTGGAACATGCATATGTTGGGATATCACATTATCTCTTATTTAATTAATGCATCTATATATTTGGTAAAGGGTGGAAGGCTCGGCCTTATGCCTGGTGTTTTGTTCCACTCTTGCCGCCCTAGTTTCTGTCATACCGGTATTATGTTCCTTGAGTTTGCGTTCCTTACGCGGTTGGGTGATTTATGGGACCCCCTTGACAGTTCGCCTTGAATAAAACTCCTCCAGCAAAGCCCAAGTTTGGTTTTACCATTTGCCACCTAAGCCTTTTCCCCCGGGTTTTCGCGAGCCCGAGGGTCATCTTTATTTTAACCCCCCGGGACCAGTGCTCCTTCGAGTGCTGGCCCAAACTGAGCGATGTCCGGCGCCCCCTGGGCAACCAGGGTCTATGCCAACCCGACGTCTGGCTCATCCGTTGTGCCCTGAGAACAAGATATGTGTAGCTCCTATCGGGATTTGTCGGCACATCGGGCGGCTTTGCTGGTCTTGTTTTACCATTGTCGAAATGTCTTGTAGACCGGGATTCCGAGACTGATCGGGTCTTTCCGGAAGAAGGTTTATCCTTTGTTGACCGTGAGAGCTTATGATGGGCTAAGTTGGGACATCCCTGCAGGGTATTATCTTTCGAAAGCCGTGCTCGCGGTTATGAGGCAGATGGGAATTTGTTAATGTCCGGTTGTAGAGAACTTGTCACTTGACCCAATTAAAATACATCAACTGTGTGTGTAGCCGTGATGGTCTCTTCTCGGCGGAGTCCGGGAAGTGAACACGGTTTGAGTTATGATTGACGTAAGTAGGAGTTCAGTATCACTTCTTGGTCTTTACTAGATGACGACCGTTCCGTTGATTCTCTTCCCGCTCTCATTTGCGTATGTTAGCCACCATATAAGCTTAGTGCCTGCTGCAGCTCCACCTCATTACACCATCCTTTCCTATAAGCTTAAATAGTCTTGATCTCGCGGGTGTGAGATTGCTGAGTCCTCGTGACTCACAGATTCTACCAAAACAGTTGCAGGTGCCGACGATGCCAGTGCAGATGATGGGATCGACCTCAAGTGGGAGTTCGATGAGGAACATGGTCGTTACTATGTGTCTTTCCTTGATGATCAGTAGTGGAGCCCAGTTGGGACGATCGGGGATCTAGCATTTGGGGTTATCTTATTTTCATTTGATTCTTGATCGTAGTCGGTCTATGTGTGTATTTTGGATGATGTATGAATTATATTTATGTATTGTGTGAAGTGGCGATTGTAAGCGAACTCTCGTTATTCCATTCTTGTTCATTACATGGGATTGTGTGAAGATGACCCTTCTTGCGACAAAACCACAATGCGGTTATGCCTCTAAGTCGTGCCTCGACACATGGGAGATATAGCCGCATCATGGGCGTTACAAGTTGGTATCGTGGGCAAGCCAATACTTTGTTTTGTTTTGAATTGTGGTATTCGAGTTGCTTCGAAATCAGATGTTGATTCCATATCTTTTTCTAAGTGGCTTCTCAATTTATGGAAGTGCGATGATTTACTATGGAATTCATTCGTTCATCTTCGTTCGAATGTTTATTGTGAAGACTACATGTTGCAATTTCTATCCGTTGATTCTACTTGTCTATTTGTCTATCAAGATGCTAACGGATGTCACCCTCTTCAGGATGGCTCCGCCAACGCGTCAGAATCCGGATCGCAATGAAGGGAGTCAGGCGAACCCTCCGCCACCACCTCCGCCTCCGGAGGCATGGCAAGCTATCATGGCAGACACCAACGCCAATGCTCAGATGATTCTGCAACTCTTGCAAGAACGCACCCAAGGGCAAGGCAATCAAGGAAATCAAGGCCAAGGCAACAATCAGCCTCACTTCGCTACCCTCAACCAGTTTCTCGCAAATCAGCCCAAGTCTTTCAGCTACTGTGCCGAGGCCACGGATGCCGATGATTGGCTCGTGGACATCAACAAGCATTTTGAATATAGCAATATCAGGCCTGAGGACTATGTCAAGTTCGCTTCTTTTCAGCTCAAGGACCAAGCTGCTGATTGGTTTCAGCAATACAAAGATTCCAGAGGAGGTCGTGTGATCACTTGGACTGACTTCTGTCAGGATTTCAAAGCGCACCACATTCCACAAAGTGTTGTCGAGAGCAAGCGTGAGGAGTTCCGCAATCTCAAGCAAGGCAACATGTTTGTGTATCAATTCAACATCCAGTTTCAGAAACTTGCTCGCTTCGCTAAACAAGACGTTCCTGATGAAAAGAGCATGATCTATCACTTCAGAGGTGGCCTTAGAGAGGATCTGCAGTTAGCTCTCGTTCTTGTTGAGCCTACTCAGTTTGATCAATTCTACAATATGGCACTCAAGCAAGAGGCTGCTCAGCTCAAGTGTGAGGCTTCTAAGAAGAGAGTCAGGGACGCAGTCCAGTCTTCTTCTTCCTCACTTGTGGCAGCTAAGCAACAGAAGTTTTGGTTGCCTCCTCCTCCTCTGTTTCGTCAGCCTTACCAGCAGAAGAACAAAGGTGGCCATGGTTTTCCAACTCTTCCAACTCTGGCTATCAGAACAAGTCTCAGAATCAAGCTCCAAAGTCGAATGCTCCTTATCATCGTCCACTCTCAGAGGTGACTTGCAACAAGTGTCAGCAGAAAGGTCACTATGCTAACAAGTGCTTCAACCAAAGGCGCCTTCCGCCTCCTCCTCCTGTCAGATCTTCCAGCAATGCAGTGGTCAAGCATGATCCAAAGTCTGCAAAGGTGAACATGATGAATGCAGCTCAAGCGGAGGAATCTACTGATGTGATAATGGGTAATCTCTCAGTTAATGATATTCCTGCAAAAGTCTTATTTGATACTAGTGCATCGCTTTCTTTCATTTCAAGACCTTTTGCATTCAAGCATGAGTTGGTTTTTCAAGATTTTCCTAGACCGTTATCAGTTGTCTCTCCGGGTAAATTCATGAATGCAAGCTCCATGGTTCCGGATGTTTCCATCAAGATGGGAAACTATAAATTTCTGTCTTCTCCAGTTGTTCTTGGTGACTCGGATATTGATCTAATTCTCGGGATGGACTGGCTTTCCAAGCACAAGGCTCAACTTGATTGTGCTGCCAGGGAAATTCAATTGACACACTCTTCTGAGGATGTTATCATTTATGCCGCTCATGATGAAACCATTCGGTTATTTTCTCTCAATGAGAAGGGCGAATTGAATGCCATCTCTCAAATTCCAGTCGTTTGTGAGTATCAAAATGTCTTTCCAGAAGAGCTTCCGGGTATGCCTCCTCACCGGCCAGTTGAGTTCGTTATCGATCTTGAGCCGGGCACTGAACCCGTTTGCAAGCGTCCATACAAGCTTGGACCCAAGGAGCTGAAGGAATTGAAGAAACAGCTCGATGAACAAGAGCGTCTGGGTTTGATCAGACCGAGTTCTTCTCCATGGGGTTGTGGTGTTCTTTTTGTCAAGAAGAAGGATGGCACGGACCGACTTTGTGTCGACTACCGTCCATTGAACAAGAAGACAATCAAGAACAAGTATCCACTTCCCAACATCAATGAGCTATTCGAGCAACTCAAAGGTGCTAAAGTATTCTCCAAGCTTGACCTTCGTATGGGTTATCATCAAATTCGCATTCGTGAAGAAGATATTCCCAAGACAGCATTCAGAACAAGCTTTGGTTCTTATGAATATAATGTCATGTCTTTCGGCCTTGTCAATGCTCCTCCAGTATTCTCTCGGATGATGAATTTCATCTTCAACCCCTATACCAATGAATTCGTCCTGGTGTATCTCGATGATATATTGGTATTCTCCAAGAATAAGAAGGATCATGCCAAACATTTGCGATTGGTGCTCGACAAGCTCAGAGAGTATCAATTCTATGCGAAGTTCTCCAAATGTGAGTTTTGGCTCGATGAAGTTCTTTACCTTGGTCACATCATCTCTGCCAAGGGCATCGCTGTTAACCCCGAGAAGGTGTCCGCAATTGTGAATTGGGAACCTCCTCAGAATGTCAAGCAGCTCTGCAGTTTTCTTGGTCTTGCAAGCTATTGTCGAAGATTCGTTGAGAATTTCTCTAAGATTGCAAAGCCTCTTTCCAACCTCCTCCAGAAGCATGTGAAGTATGTCTGGTCTCCTGAGTGTGACGTTGCTTTCAACACTCTCAAAGAGAAACTCGTCACAGCTCCTATCTTAACTCCTCCTGATGAATCCAAGCCATTTGAAGTTTTCTGTGATGCTTCTCTCCAAGGTCTCGGTGCCGTGTTAATGCAAGAGAAGAAAGTTGTGGCCTATACCTCTCGTCAGTTGAAGCCCAATGAGAAGAACTACCCCACTCACGATCTTGAGTTGGCGGCAGTTGTCCATGCATTAATAATGTGGATACATCTCTTGTTGGGAAGACAAGTGGACATTTTCACCGATCACAAGAGTCTCAAGTACATCTTCACTCAGCCCAACCTCAACCTCAGGCAGACTCGATGGGTCGAAATGATTCAAGAGTACAATCCGAGTATTGAATATACTCCAGGCAAGGCCAATGTCATTGCAGATGCTTTAAGCAGGAAGGCTTATTGCAACAGCTTAATTCTCAAGCCATTCCAACCGGATCTTTGTGAAGCTTTCCGCAAGCTGAATCTCCAAGTTGTTCCTCAAGGTTTTCTTGCCAATCTCATAGTCTCTCCTACTTTGGAAGATCAAATTCATGAGGCACAACTTCTTGATGCCATGGTGAAGAAGGTGAAATGTGGTATCGACAAGGGTCTTTCCAAATACAAGTGCTATCGCATTGATGACAGAGACACTTTATTCTTCGAGGACCAGATTGTGGTTCCTAAAGGTGATCTAAGGAAAGTCATTATGCACGAGGCGCACAATTCTCTTCTTTCCATTCATCCTGAAAGTACGAAGATGTACCATGACCTCAAGCAGTCGTACTGGTGGACTCGAATGAAGCGAGAAATCGCGCAATTCGTGAATGAATGTGATGTCTGTCGAAGAGTGAAAGCAGAACACCAATGACCAGCTGGTCTCCTCCTACCTCTTGCTATCCCAGAATGGAAGTTTGATCACATCGAAATGGACTTCGTGACTGGTTTTCCAAAGTCCAAGCGCGGAAATGATGCTATCTTCGTTGTCATCGACAAGCTTTCTAAAGTGGTTCATTTCCTTCCAATCAAAGAATCCATCACAGCAGCTCAGTTGGCAGAGCTATACACCTCCAGTATTGTCTCCTTGCACGGCATTCCACAAATGATTTCTTCAGATCGTGGAAGCATCTTCACCTCTAAGTTCTGGGACTCCTTCCAGAAGGCCATGGGCACAAACATTCGCTTCAGCACAGCTTTCCATCCTCAAACTAGTGGCCAAGTCGAGCGAGTCAATCAAATTCTTGAAGATATGCTCAGGGTTTGTGTCATTTCCTTTGGCATGAAATGGGAAGATTGTCTTCCATATGCCGAATTCTCCTATAACAACAGCTTCCAAGCGAGTTCGGGCAAGGCCCCATTCGAGATTCTCTATGGCAGAAAGTGCCGTACTCCTCTCAATTGGTCAGAGACTGGTGAACGCCAACTTCTTGGCAATGACTTAATCACAGAAGCTAAAGAAATGTGTAAAGTCATCCGTGATAATCTCAAAGCCGCGCAATCGCGCCAGAAGATTCCTCCCCCCTTGGCGCGCCCCTTGTGGCCGGCCGGCCTCCTCCTCCTGTCGGGGGGATAACCCCCGGGTATGCCCAAGACGGCGAAACAACGCTTCAAAACATTGCCAGGGGAGTGCCCCTGGCTTGCTAGAACTTGGCTGGCTGGAATCTGGCCGGGTTGACTTTGGCCGGGTTGACCCTGGCCGGGTTGACTTTGGCCAGGTTGACCCTGGCCGGGTTGACTTTGACCGGGCTGACCTTGGCCGGGTTGACCTGTCCGGGTTGACCTTGGCCGAGTTGACCTGTCCGGGTTGACCCTTGCCGGGTTGAGCTGGCCGGGTTGACCCTGGCCGGGTTGAGCTGGCCGGGTTGAGCCCATCCGGGTTCTCCCTGTCCGGGTTTTCCCTGGCCGGGTTGAGCTGTACGGGTTGAGCCCCGTCCGGGTTGAGCCCCGTCCGTGTTGAGCCCATCCGGCTGGAATCTGGCCAAGTCAACTAAGACGTCCCGTCAGACCTGCGCAGATGTGACAACCATACTCTATAGTGGAGCACTATAGATGAGCAGCCAGCACTGTTCCTACATCATGTGACACTTCACTGCGCTCCAATAGTGGTGCACTGTAGCCTGCATCATCATATGACATCTCAATAGTGTAGTGGGTGTGTGGGCCACCCCTTGTCCCTGGGCACTAGTTTATAAAGTGACCCAGGGGAGGCCTCACACACCCCAGCCTCATTTGGGTCACGCTCACACATCCATCCATCCATGCACAGTCACTTGTGCTCACACACACACACATGAAGCTAGTAGCCCATGGCTCTCTTCTCAGATACAGCTCCAGGAGCAACTTTGTACTCCTACGTATACACTGCATATATTATCAGACATGCGGGAGTAGGGGTATTATCTCTCCGGAGAGCCCCGAACCTGGGTAAATCACCGTGTGCTGTTTGCCCAATCCCGTCCCTTGACCTCCAAGAGCAGTCTTGCCCTCACCTCAAGCCACCCCGTGGCATCTGTCGTCTCGCAAACCCGCCCGCGAGAAAACCACGACACCTCCCCTCCTTTATATACGGTGGAGGGGGGGCACCCCATAGAGACACAAGTTGATCTTTAGCCGTGTGCGGTGCCCCCCTCCACAATTTTCCACCTCAGTCATACGTCGTAGTGCTTAGGCGAAGCCTTGCTCTGGTAACTTCATCATCACCGTCACCACTCCGTCGTGCTGACGGAACTCTCCCTCGGCCTCAGTTGGATCTAGAGTTCGAGGGACATCACCAAGCTGAACGTGTGCAGATCGCGGAGGTGTCGTGCGTTTGGTACTTGATCGGTTGGATCGCGAAGACGTTCGACTACATCAACCGCGTTACTTAACACTTCCACTTTCGGTCTACGAAGGTACGTGGACACACTCTCCCCGCTCATTGCTATGCTTCTCCTAGATAGATCTTGCGTGATCGTAGGATTTTTTTTGAAATACTACGTTCCCCAACAGTTCAAGCACTGGTACCACAGAAGTTCAACAACACTGCTGTAAGGAAAAATACATGTGACATTTTTAGATAGTCATACTGCTACCTGTGAAGTTCAAGTACTTGTACAACATAAGTTCACCATCAGTGCAAAAGGAAGCAAGTTTTAGTTTTTTTAGTTCATGCAGACTAGTGCCCGTTGATGGCGAAAGCAATACCACAATCATTCCCAGACACCGTCCACAAGCTATGCCGTTGGCACATCCTAAAGAAGTACAAGGAATACCTCGCGTTGCTGTACAAAAAGTATGAAACATTCAAAGAGGAGTTCACAACTATATTAAACTGGCTGCTGATGCCAACGGAGTTTGAAGCTTCCTGGGCTGAACTCGTGCACAAGTACAACCTGCAGAATGACCAGATGATGATGCAGCTGTGGAGTGATAGGAAAATGTGGATTTCAGCATATGATAAGAACATTTTCTATGCTAGAATGACTTCCACACAACGAAGCGAGAGCATCAATCAAGTGCTCAAGAGAGGGTTTGTCAAGGGGACCCAGAACCTACACAAGTTTGCTAGGCGGGTAAATGCTTGCATACAAACTCGAATGCAGAAGGAGAACGAGCAAACAACGACCAGCATGGTATTAAGACAAAAAAACACCACCATCATATTGTGACTTCCTTCAACATGTGCACACCGTATTTAAAGAAGTGAAACCCATGACTCTGCTTCGACTAATATCTTATTTTTTGACATGTGCAGACCAATCCTGTGACAAAAACAACTTACGGCTACGAGGAAGACATGGCTATCAAGTACATGAGAGCTGTGTACACGGAGATGAGGACTAGGATGAGAAAAGCCACGCTATTTCGCACAAAGCCTACAACAGAGCCCACTAAGTACCTTGTGTACTACCACAACAACGCTGGCCATGATGATGAAGACAAATTTGCCAGGTCAAAGCATGAATTCCAGGTTGTAGCTGACCCAGAGAATGAAATATACGAGTGTGAATGCAAGCTTTGGACACACACAGGTGAGCGAAAAAACAAACTCATTAAATAGCTAAACTAGTAGTATCATATCAAATATATGAAACTCATTGCTGGCTCACAAACTATGTATTCTGCATTCAGCACAAAATTCAGGCCTGTTCTGCCTTCACATCATGAACATACTGGACTACCTGAAGCCTGACAAATTTCCAGACAAGTATATCCTCAAACGGTACACAAAGACTACAAAATCACAACCAACCTTTGATACAAGTGACTACAACACAACTGCATTGGATGGAAGCTCAAGACTAGCGAAGCGAGACATCTTGCTGCAGCTAAATTTGATGGTTAACAAGAAAGCGATGAGATGTGACCAGCAATATGACAGAGCCTTCTATGTTCTCAAGAGGCTCATGGAAGAGCTTGATGCAATACATTCAGCAAATAGAGCGGATGCTGATGAAAGGATGGCTGAAGAGGATGCTGAAATTGAAGATGACCTTCATTATTATGCAGCTGAAATGCTCCAGGCCGCTGCTCAAGCCCACCAATGCAAGCAGGGTGTTGACCAATTAATGCAGCGACGACAGCAAGAGACGATGAAACTGCCGTTGTACTCTGAAACAAAGGGCAGGAAGAAAATTTCTGCAATAAAGAAAAGTGACAAGAGAGCTCAAATAAAGGCACCACCTGCAGGAAGAGTCGTCATGCTTGATGAGAATGGAGTGCCACTTGGACATAGGCAATGTAGTGTGTGCAAAAAGGTTGCAGGACACAAAAAGCTCATCTGTCCAACACTCTTAGAAAGAAACGATGCCAAGGAGGTCAAGCAACCCAAAGTTAAAAAACAACAGCCCAAAGTTATAGAATAAAACAAGGGACCACACCCACAGAAAGCAAGCAGCAGACTTTGTAGCATATGCAAGGAGTATGAACCACATAATGCAAGAACATGCCCGAAGCGCGCAGATGCTGAAAAGACAAGCAAAAAGCCAGAGAAGAAACAGAAAGCAAAACCTAGAGCCAGCAACAAGAAAGTGGTGGAAGATGAAGAGGAAGACGAAGAGGAAGAGGAAGTGGAATGTGAAGAGGAAGAGGATGATGAAGAGGAAGAGAACGATGAAGAGGAAGAGGTACATGTCAAGCAAAAACCACTACCACCAAAGCCTAGGAGGAGCGCAAGGCTGATGAACAGTTAGACTAGGTTAATTAAACAAAGCAAACTTATGTCATGTCAATGTGCAGAATGTTATTCCACTTTTGAAACAGTATTTTAGGAAAAGCTTACTTGAACTTTAATTGTTGAAGTTTCAACGAAATTATACAGTAGAAGTTCAAGTAAGCTTACGGCAGAAGTTCTAGTATAGTATGAGAGGAGGTGCTGGTGATGTATTGCATGAAAGAGCAATCAGTAATAAAATGAAAAATATACATTGTGAAGTTCAAGTAATATTACTGCAGAAGTCCTGGTATATTATGAGAGGAAGTGCTGTGCTGGTGATGTATTCCATAAAAGTGCAAGCAAGAATAAAAATGAAAAATATACACTATGAAGTTCAAGTAAGATTACAGTGGAAGTTCTGGTATATTATGGCAGGAGGTGCTGGTGTTGTATTCCATAAAAGAGCAAGCAGCAAAATAAATATATAGTTTGAAGTTCAGGTCAGCTTACAGAAGAAGTTGTGGTATATAAATCGGTGTAGGAAAAAAATATGCTTACAAAAATAAGTATCGCCTTATGAACTAAGGTTAGCAAGCCTAAGACAACGCGTTCATATTTGAAGTTCTGTTTAGATACGTGCAGAAGTTCATGTACAATGCCGACAAAAGATAAAGAAACGTAAAGGAGTGTATGAGAATATTTTTGCACAAAGTTATAGTTGAAATCCATTCGCAGTTGAAAAATCACAAAGAAACACATATAGATTCTATGCAAAAGGCTACATATTGGTTGAGTTGAAAAATACCAATACATTACACAACACAGAAAATCCTCTCCATCTGAAACCAGCAGCCTAGCTAGATCTCAAGAAGAAGTTCAAGTCAAAGATCATATGTTGGGGCCCAAAATTAAACAATACAAAAAAACAAGCAGTTCAACCATAGCCCAAAGAGAAGTTCAAGTACATCTGTTGGGGAAAAACATACAACACATGGATACTGAAAACGATGCAGTACATTGAAATTCACAAGCCAAATCATTCTTCACACCAAATACATTTGTCGTCAATATCATAAGTAATAGTGTTGTAGCTATAGATACACAAATTACTAAACCATTCTTACAACCAAATCTTTACGAAACTGTTCCAATCATTATCAAACCTAAATCTTTACGAAATCAAATCTACACTGAAACTAATGCTTCTATTTCATGGGCCCAAGGACCGGATCTCGGCAAGAAGCTTTGTACGCACGATTTCATTCTTCTCGCTAAAGATTAGAGTGTGCATGAACTCGGTCTTCCAGTCATCTGCAGCAGCCTGCCAACAAGAAATGAAATGATGGTTTAGTAAAGGATAACTAAAACCACAGCAGGAGCAGCCTGCAACCGAATTTTTTGCATTAAACTTTGGAACTGTTGCAGCGAAAAAGTCATAATCCAGGCAGTACTGTGCATTCACAAAAAACGGAATTAAAACACCTCCCAAATGCCACTACACCAAAACTATAGCAAAAAAGGGAGATAGGGGTGCAAAGAACTAAAACCTGTATGAAGTAGGGACTAAGTACAACCCTGTTAGCACAAGAGAAGATCTTAGAGGTCTCCGGCTTATCCTTCCACAAGTTTATGAGATAATCCATTATGTCTCCTTCCATCTGCCGCCCTTCACCGAAAAGAGTATAAAGGACACGTCCTGTGAGGTCAATCACATTCCCAGGGATGGTAAACATGTAGGAGCTTGTGCTGCAGATTTAGAAGGATGGGAAAAAACATTAGAAGTTCAGATACAATAACAAACAGAAGTTTAGATACTATAACTCAAAGGCAAGGAGAGATGAACAGAAGTTCAGGTACTATAACAACAGAAGTTCAGACACTATAACTCCAAGGCAAGGAGAAATGAATAGAAGTTCACATACTATAACAACAGAAGTTCAGAACAAAGTAGCATATCTGGCAGCAACAAAAATAAGAAGAAGAAAACTCACTTAGAATACTTATTCAGACCATCTTCACTAAGCACATACTGTCTCAACTTTCCGAGCCTCGGATAGATGAGGGTAACTGTATTTATTTAGGGGAGCGACAGCAGAACGCCACTTCAAAGGCAATCTTGATGCTCTCTTGGAGGAAGTTATGTTTCCAGACTCAACTGTCGATTTCCTCCTAGTGATGATAGCATTCTTCCCACCTCTCCCAGCAACAATACCAGCAGCAGATTTACCATTCTTCGGGTAAGCAATCTTCTCAAAATCATCATCCGACGAAATCACCTCTCCTTCGACTGCTTCGACAGAACCAACCTTCCTGGACCAAGGGGTATTTTGAGCACCACAAATACCAACAGCCTCCTTCCCCAACTTGGACGGAATAAAGGTTCGAGAGGTATCATCTTCTCTCGGAGTTGTACTCATCGATTCCTCCCTAGGCTGGTATTCCTGTGACCCGAGGAATGAGTAGTGGTAATCGGTCAAGTCCAACGGCTCCACTGTCAAAGAAAAGGAAGAGCAAAAGACCATTAAATATAACTGAAGTTCAGGTACAACACAATGTACAGTCCAACTATTATAGATGACATGGTCACTACCCAAGCAGACCTAAAAAATGCATTGCATTTAAAAATAAATGAAGTTCAGGCACAACCCAAGGCACAGTTCAAGATAAACTGATGAATTGGAAAACATTCAACTACAGCTAACAAAAGAATATAAAGGTATCATCTCTGAAGTTCAAGTAGAAGAAATGCTCGTGTCCAAGTAAGCAAATGAAAGGAAAAAATACTGAAACAAAATACACAAGCAAAATAAAAAAGATAAAAATGAAGTTCATGTAGAAGAAATGCTCCTCTCCATCTGAAGCCAGCAGCCCAGCCAGATCTCAAGCAGAAGTTCAAGTTCAAGAAAAGATGAAGTTCATGTAGAATAAAAGATGCAGTACAGGTAAGCAGTCCAAGTTTCAAGACTTACATGTATAGTAGCCAAACAGACCTTGGAAGTCTGTCTCAAACAGGTTAGAAGAAGCAATTGAGTACAACCACGTCTTCCTGATATCCACGATATTTTCATGGGAATCATTTGCAAGAACCCCATCATGAAACGAATTAACATTCGTAAGCATGAAGAATCCGCAGTCGATACTGCCATCAAACACAAAAAAGAACAGTGTTAGAACAAAAAAGATAGCCAACGAATAAAAGACGTCACAGCTTACGTACAACTACCGTTAAACATAAGTGATAGAGAGAAAGTGGAAATCATACTTGTTATTCTGCTGGGGGACATCAATCCAATCCAAAGGGAAATGGTTAATATTAATAGGACTGAAGGGTGTCTCCCTGTCGTTGCTGGCATCGTTCCAAAGCTTCTTGATGTTATCAGTCATCCACCGAAACAGGCGTACCGCACAGTCATCGTCTGGTCCATAGTGGGAGTCGAGAAGCTGGAACCTTGAATTCTTCAAGTCAAGAAATATCGAAACCCAATGACCAATAGCACCCAAGTGAGCAGGAGTTTCAGGCGGGTCAAAGTGGGGAAAACAACCTGAAGCAATATAATGACACGAATCATTAAAAACTAAAAATTAATATCAAATGGTGCAAAGAAAAATAAAACAATATAAACAGAGTGGATTGCAGTGCAAACTAATACAGAGACAAAGAACAAGATATTGCTTACAGAATCATGTGCATCCATGCTATCTGGACCAGTCGCCAAGAAGTACTTCCTCACTCGGGAATCGAAATGACCTCTGAAAATCTTGTCCTAAAATAATGCAGACAACACCAACATATGAAAATACAAAATGAGACAAACAAGTTTTAACTAAAATGGGAAGGAACAAAACAGAAAATAAATCACTATAAGGTTGACTTACACAAACCCAATACGGCAGGATGAGTTTATCTGATCCCTGGTATTTCGCACGTAGACAATAGAGTGCAACCTCAGCTACATTAGATCGAAGCATTCTGCGAGGAGAAAAAGATATTGCGACATCTTCAATAGAAGCTTCACACTCATTGTTTTGGAACATAATCTTTGATCTAAAACAAGCAATAGAAAGTAAAAGAAGTTCAGAATCAGCAACTCAAGAAGTTCATCACACATATAAGCACAGAAGTTCAGCTACATCACAACAGGCAGTACAAAAAGGCTAGATGTTCAGCACCAGAGAAGTAAATAGAAGTTCAACAACACATAGTAAAGATGTTCAGGTATGAAACCACAGGCAATTCATAGGGGTAGATGGATGTAAATTCTGACCAGCTGCACTCACCTCTTAGAATTATCATTCTTAATCCTAGTTACACTTAAATAAAAGTCATCAACCTTCTTTCAGACGACAGCAAGGTCACTATCTGCTCAGCAAAAGAAATAGAAATTAAGAGCAACATTCAAGCACATAGATCACGACAGTTTAATTAAGAGCAACATTCAAGCACCACATTCAAACACAAGCACATCTCAGCTGCTACACCAGAAAAGATAAAACCACAGGATTATAAACATCACAACCCATGCATTATAAACCTTCCCACACATAGAAACAGGTTCACTTAACTTTATTTACAAACCACACGACAAAGCACAAACCAGAAGTTCAACTTTTACAACACAAGAAGTTCAGAAGGATATCATGGACCAAAACGAAACAACAAAAGGGACGGGGATGGGGAAAGAAGAGAGAAGCATGCTCCTCTCTTTATGGATTCTTGCCTAGACCAGTCGCAGCACTGGAATGATCAACCTCCTCTCCAAAGCTATCGCTTTCAGTCTCTTCATCGTCATCTCCACTAGACATTGCAGCGTCATCGGCAAGGACACCAGCAGCAGCTGGAGCAGCCGGAGAATCTGAAACAACAAAAATTGTTGGTTGTGCTGCACTAGGAAGAGCTGGAGAACCAGCATTAATAGCAACTGATGGCTCTGCTGCAGGAGACTTCTCCGGGCCTGCAGCAGCACTACCACCAGTCTCAACAGCAGCCTCGACGGGATCTTTCTCCAAAATGATATCTCCAGCTGTCTTGCCCTGCTCAGCATCAGAAACCTCAGCTATCTTGCCCTGCTCAGCATTAGAAACCTCAGCTGTCTTGCCCTGCTGAGCATCAGAAACCTCAGCGCCAATGGACGATTGAGGTTCAGTTGGGTCCACCCCGTCGGAGCAGTCGGTGCCTAACACGGACTAGTCTGCAACCTTCTCTGGAGGAACACTAGCATCATCATTCTGCAGCAAGAACAGAAAGTCATTACAAAGGGGCACATAGTGATAAAATGCACAAACAAGTTGAAAGTGCGTTATGTCGACTAGAGGGGGGGTGAATAGGCGATTTTTATGAATTCTTCACTGAGGAATTTGCCAGTGAGGAAATTCCTTAGCGAAGAACTACTTGCAGCGGAATAAGTACTCAAAAGTATGCATAGCAGAACACAAGCATGGTCATCATGATGAAATGAAGACAAGCACAGAGTACAGAAAGCGTAAACACAGGATAACACAGGATGAAGACAAACAGACTGAAGAAATTGAACTGAGGAAATTGAGAAAGTCTTCAGTCAAAGTCTTCAAACACAGATATGACAAGCACACAACACAGTAATGAGGAAATGAAAGAGTTGAGGAAATAGAACCAGTAAGCTTGGTGAAGACAATGATTTGGTAGACTAGTTCCAACTGTTGTCTCAGTTGTACATCTGTTTGGAGCGGCTAGGTATTTAAACCTGAGGACACACAGTCCCGGACACCTAGTCCTGAACACACAGTCCAGGACACCTAGTCCTCACCGTATTCTCCTTGAGCTAAGGTCACACAGAGCACGCCCAATCACTCGTGGTAAGTCTTCAGGTGACTTCCAAACCTTCACAAACTCGGTCACTCGGCGATCCACAATTCCTCTTGGATGCTCTAGACCATGACGCCTAACCGTCTCGAAGAAGCACAGTCTTCAAAGGTAACAAGCGTCGGATCCATGCAGGATCAATCTCTTCAGTGATGCTCAATCACTTTGGGTTTCTAGGTGTTTGGGTTTGGGTTTTTCCTCACTTGATGATTTTCGCTCAAAGTCCTCGGAGGATGGGATGGTCTCAAATGACAAGTTTCAGTTTCTCTCGGAGCAGCCAACCAGCTAGTGGTTGTAGGGGGCGGCTATTTATAGCCTAGGGAGCAGCCCGACATGATAAGACATAAATGCCCTTCAATGATATGACCGTTAGGTGGGTAGATATTTTGGGACAGCTGGCGCATAGCACAACAACGGTCGGAAATTTGAGTATCAAATTCCTCAGGGCTATCATGTTCCTCACTGTGTAGGTAATCTGCACTGGCGAATTCCTAACTCCTCAGTCAGAACAAATTCCTCCGAGACCAGAAGAACTTCGTCTCTGTCACTGAAGAATATGACTGAACTGTATGAGATTTCCAAAGGCTTCACTCGAAGGGATTGGTAGGTGTAGGATATTGAGTTGAGCATCACATGGAAATTTTTCCTTAGTATTTCCTCGACCCCCTTTAACAGTACGGTGTTTCCTATGACTCAAGAAAGAGAAAATGAAACTACGAAAACAAAAGTCTTCACGCTTCATGTTCCTCAAATGAATACCAAGTCTTCAAGGTCACACCAATTTCTTCACTTTCAAAGTCTTCAGAAAGTCTTCAGAAATCCAAAGTCTTCAGTCGAAGAACTTCATTTTTTGGGGTCAACTTTCACTGTAAATATCAAACTCCTCATAGACTTATAGACCTGTGTACACTCATAAACACATTAGTCCCTTAACATATAAGTCTTCAATACACCAAAATCACTAAGGGGCACTAGATGCACTTACAATCTCCCCCTTTTTGGTGATTGATGACAATATAGGTTAAGTTTTCAATGGGGATAAACATATGAAGTGTAAATACTGATATTGAGGAATTTGATTGCAAGATATAGAAGAACTCCCCCTGAAGATGTGCATAGTGAGGAATTTGCTTTTGAAGCAATGCACACTTGAAGAGTTGAATCATGGAGATCTCCCCCTATATCTTGTAATTCATACACGCATTTGACATAATATATGAAGAATTTGAAATGCATGCTGAAATATGGTGACTGATGTAATTTAGCATGCGTGCAATAACATTAACGAGGAATAAGCATGCTGAAAAAAACTACAGCAAAAGTATCAGGCCACCATAGAGTTTAAGTTTACAACTCGATCCAGCAAAGTCATCAGAAGAACGAGAGTTGTAACTTAGCAAAAAAAGGCCCATATAGATAGACCCGCTTGAAGACTAACTCAAATTTCTCCCCCTTTGTCATCGAATGACCAAAAGATTTGAAAATGAGGACTAACGCCCCTGAAGAATATCAAGTTGATGAAGGAGCGCTAGCGTTGTTGGGGTCGTTTGTTGATGTAGGGCCTGCCGCAGTGTCGTCCAAGTCTTCATGCTCGTCGGTGTCACGTGATGAAGAATAGGAGCTGGCCACCAAGGACGGAACCTTGACCTTCTTGTATTTCTTCGGTGGAGGTGCAGACCAGTCAAAGTCCTCCTTGATACTCATTTTCTTCAGATCTTCTGCGCTATAAATGTGCGACAGAACAGCCCAGGTGCGGTTGAGGGTTTCATGAAGGTAGTAATGTTTTTTCTTCACTGCATTGTGGGTAGCAGTCATGTTGTGAAGAATTGAACCAAACTGACGCTTGACCCATTTGTGATTGCGATCAACCTTCTGGTGAAGACTGAGGAGAAGCTCACGGTCAGTCATCACCCTGGGATCTGTGCCATGAGGATTTGGCTTGGTTGCGTTGGCGGCAGAGTCATGGGTGACAGAGTCATCATTGGTGGAGTAGGATGCAGCCTTGCGAAATTGACCATCCAATGGACGAATGCCTTCATCAATAATAGCAGTAGCCTTGCCTTTTCATCAGCTGAGGAAAATGTCCGTTTGAGGACTTCAATCGGGGGCAAGTAGCTGCAATGGTTCAGTGTATCAGCTTTGTAGTTGAGTGAAGACCTTGTTCTGATGAATCTCATAATCCATGGAGCATAAGGCTTCAACTCAAACGGTGACATTGCGACATTTGCCAGAGTCCTCATGAAGAAATCATGGAAGTTGATGGGAACGCCATGAATGATATTGAAAAGCAGATTCTTCATGATGCCAACGACTTCTTCTTCATTCGAGTCGTGGCCCTTGATAGGACTCAATGTCTTCGTCAGAATGCGATAGACAGTCCGAGGCACATATAACGATTCCTTCACAAGGAATTTAGTTCTTGGGGCCTAACCTGGCTTCAATGGCTTCACCAGCACTTGCATATAGTGATCGGTAAGCTCAGGTTCACTGTAGACGCAACGAGCAGCTTCAAGGGGAGGACTGAGAGGCAAAGCACGAAGCAATTCAGTAGCTGGTGCCTTGTAGTGAGTATTTTCAGACATCCAGTCCAGCACCCATGAATTCACATCTTCAGAGTCTCCGGTGATGTGCAGAGTTGCATAAAATTGAAGAATGAGCTCTTCATTCCAATCACATATATCAGTGCAGAAATTTAACAGTCCAGCGTCGTAAAGAACACTGAGGACTGGCACGAAGCATGGCAGAGATTCCATATCCACGTGAGGAATATGCTCATGATCGAAGACTTTGTCTTTGTTGAACAGCACTGAGGAATAAAAATTTGCCTGGCTGGCAGTCCAGAAACGCCTCTTCCTAATGCGAGCAGAGTCATAGGGGTTGTAATCAGTGAAGAATACGTGCTCGCCGAAGAAATCATTAGCCTTGAATTTTTGCTTCCTTGAGAATGGATCCTTTGGCTTGGGCAGAGGAGTGTCAGTCAGTTGCATTACAACCTCAGGAATCGCAATCTCAGGTTCTTCAGGTTGAGGAATTTCTGGTTCCTCTTCAGTGGCAGCCTGGGTCTTCAATTCTTCATTTTCATTTTCTTCAGCACTAGTGGCTGGAATTTCTTCATGAGCTTCATTAGATCCCATTTGAACTGTAGTTGCTGGGGACCGAGGAATTTGTTGCAATGGTGTGAAGAGTGGAGAGTTGGGGTGCTGACTTTCCCAAAAGTCATCATTCATCACTGGTGTGGTACAGCCAATGTCCATGTCTTCATCTTCTATTTCTTCAACGCCGGCCTCTTCAGCAGTAAACTGAGGCATAGGCGAGGAAACTGTGGGGGTTGAAGGGATTTTATCCACTTCAATTTCTTCATCCATCTGCTCTGACGAAGCAGCAGAAGGATTATCTTCATCAGATCCGCTAGGGATCACATATTCTTCATCAAAAGGGACGATTTCCTTTGATGGCATGGAGGAAACAGGAACAGCATCAATTGGATTAGCAAATGAGCTTGTCAATTTCTTCATCTTCTTCGGTGCTAAAGAATCTGAAGGAGTTGATGCTTTCCTTTTCTTCACTGCTGCACGCTCTGCAGCCTTGATCTTCTTCACATCTGATGCAGATGGAAGGATTGGAGTTGGAGTAGGCGTAGGAGGAGCAGAGGAATGTGGTTGATTTTCTTCAGGCACAACTGATGCAGTTGCCCTGACCTTTTCATTTTCTTCAGGCGCACCACTAGTGGATGCCCTGGCAATTTCATCAGCGGCTGGAATGCAGTCATCAGCCCTGGAACTCACATTTTCTTCAGCAGCCTGAATGTCATCAGCGGTGCTGGCATGTTCTTCAGTTGGCTGAGCAGATGCTTCAGTCTGAGGAATTTCTTGTTGCGATGGGGCTGCAACATTGGAGGTGAACTTCTCAGTCAGTTTAACCTGACCTTGGCTCCTTTCCAATCAGCATAGTAAGTATTGAAATCATCGCTGAGGACTTTGATTTCAGACTGAATCTTCACAAGTTCATCAGTTGTCATAGAGACAACGTTGCTCTTCAGGAATTTCTCCTTCCTGTACTGCGCTTTCTTGATCTGCCTGGCCTTCTCAAATTTCCATTTCTCTTCTTGGATGAAGGCAGTCAGCATATGACGTTGGCCAGGAGTCAGCTTGAAGTCAGGCATAGGAGTGTTTGGGTCCTTGTGCCAGAGATCAATGTAATCGAGGATCAACTTTGGATCCAAAAGTAGAGGCACATTTGTGCCCTTGGCTCTAGCGGCCCTGACTTGCCTATCTCTGATGATTTCAGCAAGTTCTTCATCATCAGCTTCGTCTTCTTCAGACGGCACTTGGAAGGCGACCTACTTCTTGTGAGGACTTGGGCGAGAGCCTCATCCAGCAGTGGTCTTTGTCTTCAGCAGAGAGGGTCCTCTTGAAGAATTTGGTGCAGCTGAGGAACTAGCTGAAGCTCCTGAGGCAATAGAGATGCCTGTAGTCCTTTGGCACGTGGCAAGATGCACAGGTGCTGAGGATTTGGTCGGAGCATCTGAGGACTTTGGAGGATCAGGAGCAGCGTGAGGAACTGGCCGTGAGGGCATTGAAGGTGAAGCACTTGGCTTGTGCGCAGGCTTCTTTGACATGGCCTTCTTAGGCTTGACACAGGCCTCAGCAGCAGCAGAGTCTTTGTTGAATTTCCTCACTGGTTCTCTGGCTTGTCTAGCCAGCTTGGCCTGGCGCTTGGCCCATTCATCTGGATAATCCTCACCATGCTTGAGGCTGGTGGAATCAGCTTCTTGGCCAGGTGCCAACGGAGGTCTTGGGCATGGAGGATTGAGTGCGAATTTCTTCATGTACTTGGGAGTCACATACCTGTACTCCCTCCACTCTCTTGCCCATCTCCTCTCTATCTTCTGAATGTGCACCTTGCGCTGATTTTTATCTTCCTCAGAGGGTGTGCAGTACCCAGCATAGATGTCCTTAGGGATTTCAAATGCAGTGTTGATCTCAGGCCTCTTTCCTCCTTTCTGTGGTTTCTTTCCATCAGCCATTTTCTTCAAATGAGGAATTTGAACAATTGAATTCTCTGAAGAAGTATGCAACTTTTCTTCGAGGAACGCTGCAAATGAGTTAAGTTGATGAGAACCTAGTGATTCAGCAGCGGACATGAGTACCTGTGAACAGAGTATAGTTGCGAGGAATTTTAAGAGGTCATATGCGTTCTCAGAAGATTTTTCAAAAAGAACAAGTTTGAGGAATTTGACCAGATGAGTCTTGAAGAATTTCACTAAGCGTTCTTTGTCTTAGGTTCCAAAGTTGTATAGATCGAAGATCCACACAATTGAGGAATCTTGAAGAAAAATTATTGCTTAGAGAAACGAATCAAGAACAGATGACATGTGAGGTGTTTAGTGTGTGAAGAATTTGAAGAATAAACACCTTTGAAGATTTTGTAGAAATCATTTGAATCAAGGAGGGCAGTAAAAGTAACTTTTAATTACCCTAAACGAAGAACACGACGAACTGTGAGGTAGAGATGAGAAGTTCGTCTGTGCAGATCTTCCACGCCCTAACTCGGCGGAGGAAGACGGCTACGGCGGCGGCGGAGGGAAGAAATCCGCGGCCGGCGCGAGTACGTCGGCGACGAGGTCGAGGCAGTGAGGCTCTTCCTCACCGGCGACGATGAAGTAGCGGCGGCGCTAGGGTTTTGAGAAGCTCGAGCTGGAGAGAGGTCAAGCGGAGTAAAGGAAGTGAGGAAGGGGAGAGGGGGTATTTATAGCCACGGTGAAAAACTGTTCGCCCGAAGAAATTGGACGAACATGCCCCTGACCCTTCTCATTCGCTTGACATGTGTCACCCAGGTACTGAGAAGTGGAGATCATGTTAGATCGTGGGTGAATAGATAAGTATTTCGTGGGATGCGGAACGGTTTGAGCGGCAAAGCCGAGAATTTGGATAAGATAAGTTAAAAGTTCCGTTTGCAAATTCTTCAGCTGACAAGGACAGAGTGAAGATTTTGAACGAGTTTCAAATAGAACGCACATGAAGAATTTGTGAATAGATTGGGGTGAGTATAGCATAGAGGGGGAAGGGTCGGATCACATTCACTTAGCAGAAAAACCAACTTGAAGAATTAGCCATAAGTGAATGCTGTAGAGGACATAAACTCATATATATATATATATATATATATATATATATATATATATATATATATATATATATATATATAGCCAATGAAGAAAAACAACGGAGAAGGTGAAGACAATGCAAAGTTGAAGAACATGAACAACTGAGGAATTTCAAAAACTGAGGAAAAACTCAAATGGAAGATTTTCAACTTTTGTGGTGGCGTGACCCACCGTATAAGAATGATGATTTCAGACACCGCGTACAATTGTCGTAGGGCTCTGAGAATCAAATTCTTCATTAATTTCTTCACACTTAGAGTGTTATTCTTCATTGATTGAAGAAAAACGTTTCTTCATGTGTTGCACATCTAAGTCATCAAATTTGCATAAGTGTTAGGATGAATGTGCTTTGTCTTCGAGTGCTGAACTGTGTTGTGAGCAATCTTGATGGCACTCTCATTGTCACAGAAGAGAGGCACATTCTTCACGTTGACGCCGTAGTCCTTGAGAGTTTGCTTCATCCACAACAATTGAGCACAGCAAGAACCAGCAGCAATGTACTCTGCTTCAGCAGTTGACAGTGATACTCAGTTCTGTTTCTTCGAGGACCAACAGACCAAAGATCGTCCGAGGAAATGACATGTATCAGATGTTGACTTGCAGTCCACACGATCACCAGCATAGTCAGAGTCAGAATATCCAATGAGATCAAAAGCCGAGCCCTTGGGGTACAATAATCCAAGTGTTGGTGTGTGAGCTAGATATCGAAGAATATGCTTCACAGCCTTATGGTGTGATTCCTTCGGTGTAGCTTGAAATCGGGCACACATGCAAACACTAAGCATAATATCTGGCCTAGATGCACATAAATACAATAAAGAACCAATCATGGAGCGGTATACCTTTTGATCGAAGTCAATACCATTTTCATCAGTGCACAGATGGCCATTTGTGGGCATCGGAATTTTGACGCCTTTGCAATCTTGCATGCCGAATTTCCTCAGTACATCCTTGAGGTATTTCTCCTGAGATATGAATATGCCATTGCGATGTTGACGAATTTGAAGACCTAAGAAGAATTTCAATTCTCCCATCATAGACATTTGATATTCTTCACTAATCATATAGGCAAATTCATCACTATAACGTTGGTCAGTACAGCCAAAGATAATATCATCAACATATATTTGGCACACAAACAATTCATCATCATAAGATTTAGTGAAAAGAGTAGGGTCGAGTGAACCGGGTTTGAAGCCTTTCTTCATGAGGAATTCCTTCAAAGTATCATACCACGCCCGAGGGGCCTGCTTGAGGCCATAGAGGGCCTTATTGAGTCTGAAGACTTTGTCAGGATTCTTTGGATCTTCAAAACCTCGGGGTTGAGCAACATATAATTCTTCCGCAAGCTTACCATTGAGGAATGCACTTTTCACATCCATTTAGCATAAGCAAGTAATATGCGAATAGCCTCAAGTCTAGCAACAGGTGCAAAAGTTTCATCGAAATCAATTCCTTCAACCTGTGTGTAGCCTTGAGCTACAAGCCGTGCCTTATTCCTCACCACAAGGCCATTTTCATCTTGCTTGTTGCGGTAGATCCACTTTGTGCCAATTATATTTTGCTTGCGAGGATCTGGACGTTTAATCAGTTCCTAGACGTTGTTGAGCTCGAATTGATGTAATTCTTCTTGCATGGCCTGAATCCACTCAGGCTCCAGAAATGCTTCATCGACCTTAGTGGGCTCTGTGATAGAGACAAAAGCATAGTGCCCACAAAAGTTAGATAAATGTGAAGCTTTTGAGCGTGTGAGAGGACCTGGTGCTTCAATGTCATCGATGATCTTTTCAACTTGTACTTCTTTTGCAACGCGAGGATGAGCTGGTTGTCGTCGAGGAATTTGATCAGCATTTTCTTCAGGTGCATTAGCTCGACGTTCTTCACGTTCGGGAATGAATTCTTCAGTAGATTCTTCGGTAGGAATGACATCCTCAGTAGCCTTGAACTTGATAGTTTTCTCAGGTGCTGGTTCATCTATCACAGAGGGTAGGTGCTCTCTTTGCGAGCCATTAGTTTCATCGAACCGCACATCTACAGTTTCAACAACCTTGTGAAGAACGTTGTTGAAGACTCTATAGGTGTGCGAGTCCTTGCCGTAACCAAGCATAAAACCTTCATGTGCTTTCGGTGCAAATTTAGCATTGTGATGAGGATCTCTAATCCAACATTTAGCACCGAAGACTTTGAAATAACTCACATTGGGTTTCTTGTCAGTGAGGAGTTCATAGGCAGTCTTCTTGAAGAATTTGTGAAGATATACCCTGTTGATGATGTGGCACGCACTATAAATTGCCTCAATCCAGAAGTGACGAGGCGTCTTGTACTCATCAAGCATAGTGCGAGCCATCTCAACAAGAGTTCTATTCTTGCGTTCCATGACGCCATTCTGCTGAGGAGTGTAAGGAGCAGATAACTCATGAGTAATACCAAGTTCATCAAGATAGTCATCAAGACCAGAATTCTTGAACTCAGTTCCATTGTCACTTCTGATGTGCTTGATCTTCACACCAAAGTTGGTTGAAGCCCTCGAGGAAAATCGTTTGAAGACTTCCTGCACTTCATGTTTGTAAGTGACAATATGTACCCATGTCTAACGAGAGTAATCATCAACAATAACAAAGCCATAGAGAGATGCATCATTTGTGACTGTAGAATAATGGTTAGGACCAAAGAGGTCCATGTGAAGCAATTCGAATGGTCGAGTGATAGGCATGATAGTCTTCGCTGGATGCTTAGCCTTTGTCATCTTCCCAGCTTCACAGGCTCCGCATAAGTGATCCTTGAGGAATTTGACATTCTCAATGCCAATGACATGCTTCTTCTTCGCAAGCGTGTGCAAATTCCTCATGCCTGCCTGACCAAGTGTCGATGCCATAGCCAGCCTTCTGAAGCTTTTGCAAGTAGGCACACGCTGGTTGTGGTCCTGTAGAGAAATCAACAATATACAAGTCTCCTCTCCTAAAGCCTTCGAAGACTTTGGAATTGTCAGCTTCCATGATCACAACACAACGATACTTGCCAAAGACAACAACCATATCAAGATCGCAAAGCATTGAGACAGACATGAGGTTGTATCCTAAGGACTCGACAAGCATGACTTTGTCCATGTGTCAATCCTTTGAGATCGCAACCTTACCTAGACCCAATACCTGACTTTTGCCTTTGTTAGCGAAGATGATATGCTTCAGATGAGATGGTGATAAGGGAACATCCATCAATAGATTCTTGTCACCAGTCATGTGATTTGTACATCCGCTATCGAGGACCCACTCAGTGGCTTTGGGTTGATCATCCTGCAGATGAATTAGTGCAGCTTACGAACTCATATACTTCATAAGTGAAGAATATGACATCAATTCATCAGATCAATTTCATCAAGTAATAGAACAGATAAAGCAGTATGAGGACGTGAGAAATGAAAGTTCATTTCTTCATGATTAGCCTGCGTCCTTTCAGGCACTTTGTCAGGTCCCCAGCAAATTCTTCAGACGTTAAAGTACGTCTGGAGACCTGACCCTGCATAAGAGATTAGTTCTTTTTCTTCACCACCCACATCTGAAGGGGTGGCAAAGAGTTCATCACTCTGCGAGCTCCATACGAGAAAGGTGGCATAGAAGCCAATCCATTTCGTTTCACATAAGAGGATTTAGGGTAAGCATATGAATAAGCAGAGAAATTCTTCGAGGACTTATGAACATAATGATTAGAAGAATAATGCTCATATTCATAGCCCTTAGCTCTTCCCTGCGAAACAGAGTTGTTAGCACGATGATGTTCATATGAGGACTTTGATCCTTTTGAGGAATATGATCCACGTGAGGAATTCGATCCGTATGAGGACTCTGATCCATATGAAGAATTTGATCTGGGGTTCCTATTCTTCACAGGTGGTGTCATGAGGACATTCACCTGAAGACTTTCAAGGCACCTTTTGGGAACCCAGATTTTCTTCATAGGAGAACCGTTCCTGCAGTTAGTGCCAACATATCTAGCAAATACTTCACCATTCTGATTTTTAAACAGTTTATAGTTGGAGTCAAATGACTCATCAGAAGAATGAGAAGATTCACATGTAAAGCCAGATAAATTAGATGGATCAACTGGAGGTCCCTTTGCAGTAACCCATGAGGTTTTGGAGTACTGCTCAGGCTTCCAATATGTACCATCAGCATTGAGTTTCCTCTCAAAGGCAATACCCTCTTTCCTAGGGTTCCTGTTGAGGATCTGCTTTTTAAGCACATCACAAAGAGTCTGATGCCCTTTGAGGCTTTTGTACATGCCTGTCATGTACAATTCCTTCAGCCCTGCATCGTCAGTGATACTAGCAATGTCCTCAGATGAGGAATTAGTGATAGCAGAGATAGTTGAAGAATTTGTAGCATTAGAAGCATTTGAACATTCAGGTGAAGAATTAGAAGATTCGCGTTCAATGCATTTCAAACATGGAGGAACAAATTCTTCCTGAGCAGTGCTGATTTGTTGAGCAAGTAATGAATCGCGCTCCTTCTGAAGATCTTCATAACTCACTCTTAGCTTTTCAAGATCTTGCTTTCTCTGAAGAAATTCATAAGAAAGCTTCTCATGATCAGATAAGAGAGTGTTATGATGACCTTGAAGGTTGTCAAATCTAGACTGAAGTCTCTGAAGATTTTCAGTCAAGGTTTTAGTGCGATCCATTTCTTCATCCAACATATCATCACTTTTATCTAGCATGTTTTGAACCTTTTCCAAGGCCTTTTGTTGTTTAGTGGCAATACAAACAAGCTTGGTATAGCTAGGTCCAAAATCATCATCAGATTCATCATCACTAGACTCGGATGAGGAACATTCGGTTACCTTGGCACCTTTTGCCATGAGGCATGGTGCAGAAGATGATGGTTCAAGTTCAAAAGTCATCGTTTTGAGTGATTCCTTGAAATACTCAAACCAGGGATCATGACAAGTTCGATGACCTTCATAGACGTCAGAGATTCGGTCCCAGATAAGCTTCGCATTGCAAAGATGCATAATGCGCCAGAATTCATCTCTGGATAGGCAGAAATAGATGATATCCTTCGCCATGATGTCAAGTCGAGTGTACTTGCGAATATCATCAGTGTCCGCCATCTTGCATAGATCGGTAAGACCAATCTCAGTGATGGTCCACAGCTCGCTGTTCATTGCCATGAGGCGCTTCCTCATCATGGACTTCCACTTGGGATAATCATGACCGTCAAAGATGGGGCATGTCACTTTCTTCATACCTGCGGTCGACATAACTAAAACTCCAGGCGGTTAAACCAAAATCACATAGAACAAGGGAGTACCTTGCTCTGATACCAATTGAAAGTGCGTTATATCGACTAGAGGGGGGGCGAATAGGCGATTTTTATGAATTCTTCACTGAGGAATTTGCCAGTGAGGAAATTCCTTAGCGAAGAACTACTTGCAGTGGAATAAGTACTCAAAAGTATGCATAGCAGAACACAAGCATGGTCATCATGATGAAATGAAGACAAGCACATAGTACAAAAAGCGTAAACACAGGATAACACAGGATGAAGACAAACAGACTGAAGAAATTGAACTGAGGAAATTGAGAAAGTCTTCAGTCAAAGTCTTCAAACACAGATATGACAAGCACACAACACAGTAATGAGGAAATGAAAGAGTTGAGGAAATAGAACCAGTAAGCTTGGTGAAGACAATGATTTGGTAGACCAGTTCCAACTGCTGTCTCAGTTGTACATCTGGTTGGAGCGGCTAGGTATTTAAACCTGAGGACACACAGTCCCGGACACCCAGTCCTGAACACACAGTCCAGGACACCTAGTCCTCACCGTATTCTCCTTGAGCTAAGGTCACACAGACCTCGCCCAATCACTCGTGGTAAGTATTCAGGTGACTTCCAAACCTTCACAAACTCGGTCACTCGGCGATCCACAATTCCTCTTGGATGCTCTAGACCATGACGCCTAACAGTCTGGAAGAAGCACAGTCTTCAAAGGTAACAAGCGTCGGATCCACGCATGATCAATCTCTTCAGTGATGCTCAATCACTTTGGGTTTGTAGGTGTTTGGGTTTGGGTTTTTCCTCACTTGATGATTTTCGCTCAAAGTCCTCGCAGGATGGGATGCTCTCAAATGACAAGTGTCAGTTTCTCTCGGAGCAGCCAACCAGCTAGTGGTTGTAGGGGGCGGCTATTTATAGCCTAGGGAGCAGCCCGACATGATAAGACATAAATTCCCTTCAATGATATGACCGTTAGGTGGGTAGATATTTTGGGACAGCTGGCGCATAGCACAGCAATGGTCGGAAATTTGAGTATCAAATTCCTCAGGGCTATCATGTTCCTCACTGTGTAGGTAATCCGCACTGGCGAATTCCTAACTCCTCAGTCAGAACAAATTCCTCAGAGACCAGAAGAACTTCGTCTCTGTCACTGAAGAATATGACTGAACTGTATGAGATTTCCAAAGGCTTCACTCGAAGGGAATGGTAGGTGTAGGATTTTGAGTTGAGCATCACATGGAAATTTTTCCTTAGTATTTCCTCGACCCCCTTTAACAGTACGGTGTTTCCTATGACTCAAGAAAGAGAAAATGAAACTACGAAAACAAAAGTCTTCACGCTTCATGTTCCTCAAATGAATACTAAGTCTTCAAGGTCACACCAATTTCTTCACTTTCAAAGTCTTCAGAAAGTCTTCAGAAATCCAAAGTCTTCAGTCAAAGAACTTCATTTTTAGGGGTCGACTTTCACTGTAAATATCAAACTCCTCATAGACTTATAGACCTGTGTACACTCATAAACAGATTAGTCCCTTAACCTATAAGTCTTCAATACACCAAAATCACTAAGGGGAACTAGATGCACTTACACAAGTAAAATAAAAAATGAGACAAATGGACAAGCAAAATGGTACTTTATTTTCACTGCCATGAACCTCATCAACTAATACATCAATCGCGGGAGCAGGTTCATGCACAGGGGCAGGTTCATGCACATGAGCAGGTTCATGCACAGGTGAAACATCCTCCTCAACCCTAGCACCATCATCAACAGCCTACAAAAAAATCATGTAGAACACAAATACCTAATTAGCAGAAGTTCACATTACATAATCAAAGAAGGTCAGCTATGACCACTGACACATAATGGAAGTCCAAATACAGTAAACATAGCATGTCAGATATCAAACTACTCTAATAGAAAAGGGGACAAAAAGGGCCAGTTATAGAAATCATAGAAGTTCAGGTGTTGTAGCCCATGAAGTTCAGGTACTATAAACAGAGAAGGTCACCTAGGAAACACTAGTACTGAAAAGAAAAAGTTTAGGACACATGAAATCAATAAGGGTAACCTATGACTAAAAACAGTAATAACTGAAAGCTAACAATGAACATTAGTGCAAAGAAATATCAAAAGTCAACATAAACAAACCTCTTCAGTATGCTCCACGTGGCCTCCTTCACGACCCAAACGAACAGAATCTTGCCTCTGAATCTGTCTCACAACAACACTTGCCTCATCTTCAAAAGGCTTGCAACGAGCATCCTACATTTCCTTGAACGGCCCAAAGCTAGTCCGGAGGTGGGAAGTGCTCTGACGAAGCTCATCAAGAAATCTAGCTTCAATTAACAAAACCTCCTTCCAAGACTCAACATCAAAACCGTGGCCGGGAGGAAGAATCCCATCCACGCGACTAAGACGCTCAACAGTTGTCGGAACACGGGCCAACTCCCCACAAACAGTTTCAAGAAGACTGTCAATCCTAACCAGGGAAACATTGGTGGCTTCAAACAAACTCTCAGAAGACACGCCACCTGCAGCACTCACACGGGCAGAAGAACCTCCTGGATCTACAGGGGGGCACAAGTATTAACATCCAAGGAGAATTCAAATCTTGGGAAAGGTCCACTACCTAGGCCGGCGGCACGAGGCATAGTAAGAACAGGACGTTCAATACGCCTAAAGGACACAACCTCAGCCTGTGTCTTCCACTGCATACAAAAACAAAATTCAATGCGTCAGAAAACCAATGAAGGAACATGGAAACAAAAATATAGAAGACAGTACCAGAAGTTCTAGTTAAACTACTAAGGAAAGAATGATGCATAGAAACACTCACATGCAGTTTCCCAAACACCCAGTTGCCTGGGTCATCATCACCCTTCTTCACCAAGTCAGCCGCAGCAAGCTCAAGAAGTTTGGCCTGATCCATGAAATTGATGCGAGGGGTCCTCAAGTCAGGATTAGACGTCTTGCCAATGATAAGGCAGTCCATATACATAAGAAGCGGCACGATGGCACAGCCTGTGACAGCTTTTCCTTTGCTAGTCCCTTGCTGATACCTAACAACAGTACTTTGAATATCATCAACAACCAACTGGCAGTAGTCCATATCTGCCATATCCTCAAACACAAGATTCTCAGCCATTGGTGCCTCCCTGGACACTCGTGTAGACGTACCAGGAATAACCACCTTCATGAAAAGAATCAAGTAAAACACATGCAGAGCCAAATCATCCTTCTTCTCATCCTTCACAAGTTCCCCGAGGATATTCCGCATATCCTTTGTCTTGATGTCGTCACTCCTAGCATACCCAAGCTTACCCTTCAGCCTCATAACAGCATCATCAAACCCATCATTCGAGGGCCTAGGAGGGGTACGATTACCTAGAGGGAATCCAAACAGATGGTGAATAGCATCACTTGTAATACGCAGAACCTTATTCGTCTCACCCATGTCCGGTATCATGGTTGTAGGGTCAATCCTTGTGTAGATGTTGCCCATCAAAGGACGAGAAATGTTGGAATCAACCTTCAAGTCAAACACACAACCAAAACCAGCCATGATAACCCTCGTCTTGTGCCTAAGTTGTAGCATTTTCGCACACGTCTTGACCTCTTTCAGTGAGCAGCGAACCGTCTTGTTAAAACGTTTCGCGTCATCTCCTCCTTGGCCACCTTCTTCGGGTGCTTTGCCTCCTCTCTTCCTCCTCCCAGGCCGCTCCACAAGCTGATACTGAAAAAAATACAATGACAAGGAAGAAAGGCAGAACAATGAGATACACAAAGCTACACAAAAATTCCACTAATGGCTGCATACGCAGTACATTTCAGAAGTCCAACTATGTACACAAAGGCAGTACAACCATGTATGACCAGAAGTAAAGATGCTTTCAAAATGTTGGAAATTTACATAGCAGAAGTTCAACCATGTACACCAAGGCAGTAATAAAACATGTATACCAACACGTTAAGCTAATTTCTTCATGTATATATCCAGAAGTCCAACTATATCTACATAGTCAGTAATACCATATAAGCCAAGCAGTTAGCTAATTTATTCATCTATATGAAGCAGAAGGTCAGCTATGTACACCAAGGCAGTGCTACAAACACAAAAAGTACAACAAATCTACAAATGCTCTCAAAAGCAGTAAACATGAGAGATTCATACCTGATTAGCGGCAGCATCATCATCATCTTCATCCTCGTCATCAGCGTTGAAATCAGCATCGTCCTTGTCCTCTGGATTAACACGAGAACGCTTCTTGACACCCTTGTTGACCTTTGCAGGTGCAACCTTCCGCTTAACGCCACATTTCTTCCCCCTACCAGATGCACCAGCACCAAGCGAAGAAAGGTGTAGGTGCGGCAGTGGCAAGCACACGAGGACTATGGCGTGGCATACCACCGAGGGCTAGCCCTTCCTCTTCAGCAAGTTCTGCAGGCCTTGAAACACGTGGGCTCCTCCGAGGAGTAACTTCACCAACTAAATGCTTCCTCGCAACGGTCTTCTTGATTTTCTTCTTAACAGGGACAACCATGCCATCAGTGCCACACTACACGTCTTCCTCAGCAACAGAGCAATGCCCAACCTTGAGCTCAGCAACATCAACAGATTTAGGAACATCAGAACCTTTCTGAAGGCGGGCCGCCATCTTCTTCTCAAAATCTTCTTGCTTTTTCCTATTGCGTTGGTCCCCTAGAAGAAGCTGAAGAGGCACATCCTCAGGTTGCATGATAGGTTCAGTGCCATCAACAGACTGCGACTGCGTATCTGACATCTGAACAGAGCACAAAGGCTTCGGAATGGAATCACAACCTTCGACTAACGGAGCCCCCTGCTCGGCAGCAGTAGTGTTTTCTGATAAACCCATCTCAGATAGAACTTCGTTGATGGTGTTCACAGCTTCCTCCTCTGTGGACACATCTGCAAGAACACAAAAAACATAGCAAAAAGGAAAAATAGTCAGGAACAAAAAAACACATGACAGGAACAAGTTAAAAAACATGGCTCGAGAATTTAAAATAAAAAGAAAAGCAGATGCACATACTAGGTGAAGCAAGAGCTGCAGAAGCAAGATCCTCGAGGCTTGAATTATTCTCAAGGCTCGAACCAACCTCAGCAATCACAGTCAAAGGAATAATGGGTGATCTAGCCGCATCAGATATTGGAGCATCAGTATTAACTTCTGAAGCTCCATCTTGACCGCAGGCATTTTTTCTAGAACTATTCGATTCATCACCAACTACAAAAAATGCAAGTAAAAAGGCAGTTGAGTTCTAATCCGCAATCCTACACCAAAGGGAGTTCTACTTTTACATCAATGTACAATACCCAGAAGTTCAACAATACCTAACAAAGCAGTAAACACAATGAACAATCTACAATTTACATACAAAATATAGAACTATCTACACCAGAGGGGTTACTACATATAAGATGAATGTATAGAAGTTCAACAATATATAACAAAGTAGTAAAACAAATGCGCAGAACAGAAGTTCAACCAAATTTCATTACAAACAAGCAATATTTAAAACCAGAAGTTCAACTATGTGAACCAACCAAGTAGCACATAAAAAAGATGTAACATGAGCACAAATACTTTTTCACAGGCAAACTAAATACCAATACCATGAAAATGATCACAAAAAAAAGAAAGATATACACTATAAATATGAAAACATTTGGGAAGTCCAACAACACTTGGTGACATAGTTCACCAGCAATTCATCAAATAAAAATCAAGCAACACTCTACTTACTTAAACTAAGGGTAAAATGCATACACATCACCTTTGCTAGAAGTTCACACTTTTAAGAATGGGCAGTCCAACAAGACAACCAAGTGAAGATATGTGTAGACATATATAACAAAACTTTGACTTAAAATACAAGATGCAACTACATTAAAATACCCGGAGAAGGTTTTGAAGCCATGACAACACAACCCACTTGATGAATGGTACTCCAAACCCTAGATCAACCTACAAAAATAGAGGAGAAATTACATACAGTTAGCAAGTACAGAATCATACAACAATACAAAAAAGCAACTAAATCAAACCCTAGGTTGAAACAACTAAAACACATCAACAATTATGATAGAAGAAGAGAAGCACATCTAGGCAAGCACAACAAAAAAGTACTCATAAACTAATGAAAGCATGTGACAGACACAATCTAGACTACGAAATCAATTGCACTAATGCACTTAAATGCATCAGATCCAGTATCAACCATAGAACCACACCCTTCTTACATGCATCTAACTGGTGAAATCACCGAAGGGGAAAATGAAATACACACAAGTCTGAAGGGAGAAATAGCACACAAGCATATCATAGATAAATCTGACCACGGGGGAATGGAATCCACCCACCACACGCACAAGAACCCTACCTAATCGCCAACCCAACCATCAGAAGAAAGGGGAGGAGGCGGATGCGAGAGCACAGAAGAAACAGAGAGGCCTCGTCAGATCTGGCGAACACTAAGAGCAAGGATTGGGGGAGGGGGAGGGAGCATTTGTACCTCTCCAAACGACCCCCGCATGCACGAATCCAGGGTGGTTCTTCCACCCCCACGAAGCCACGCGCACCTTGCAACCGCGCAGGCAGTTGCTGCCCTCACTTCAGAGCAGAACAGAGCGGGCTGGGCGAGGGAGAGTGGGGTGTGGGGGAGAAATAGGAGCGTCGTAGGCGCCAGTTACTACAGGCACGACCGCAGGGGACAGCGGCGGAGAAATAGGGGGGAGTTGGAGGCACCAGAGCAACAGAGAGGGAGAAGAGAGCCAGCGAGAGGGAGGGGGTTTTCTGACAGGTGGTGGCGAGGGAGACATACACTTAATGTCTCTCTGTAGTGGGGTGTTGTAGTGCCGTGGTAATTACAGTTTTACCCCCCCCCCCAACAACTAAAAAAGTAAATGCATCTATTGATAAATGAATGCACCATTTGAATGCATCTATTTTTAAAAGTTAAGATCACATAACAAATCTGCTGGTATCCTTAAAACCAAAAATTCATTGCAAGCAGAAAGGTCAAGTACTCTACCAAGGGAACAAAAATACATACACAAATAAGCACCTACAAACAAGAGAAAGAATTTCAAAAAATAAAGAACAAAAGTTCAAGTACACTAATCAGAGAAGTAAAGGCATTTGAATAAATAAACACTAAGAAACAAAAAGAAGAAGTTCAGATACAAAACCAGATGAAGTCCTAATATAGATACTGGGGTCACGGATGTGACGGACTTGCCTCCGCATGTGACGACGCGGCATGCCACGTCGTCGCCTGCTCCGGCTCATTCCTGTCTCGGCCTCGCAGGGGAGGGGAGGGGCGGTCCCGACCTCCCTTCTCGACCTCACGCTACTGCATTGCTGCGCGCTAGGTTTTGACAGGACGCAATGCGGTTATTCTGTTTCCACCCCCATCGCACGCACCCCAGAGCCACACCCCTAAGATAGATAGTGGGGTCACGGATGTGACGGAGATGCCTCCGCATGCGACGACGCGGCACGCCGCGCCGTCGCCTGCTCCAGCTCATTCCTGTCTCAGCCTCGCGGGAGAGGGGAGGGGGGGTCCCGACCTCCCTCCCCCCTGCTCGGCCTCACGCTACCGCATTGCTGCGCGCTAGGTTTTGATAGGACGCAATGCGGTTATTCTGTTTCCACCCCCACCGCACACACCCCAGAGCCACACCCCTAAGATAGATAGTGGAGTCACGGATGTGACAGACTCGCCTCCGCATGTGAAGACGTGGCACGCCGCGTCGTCGCCTGCTCCGGCTCGTTCCTATCTCGGCCTCGCAGGGGGAGGGGAGGGGGTCCCTCCCCTCTCCCCCCTGCTCGGCCTCGCGCTAGGTTTGGACAGGACGCAATGCGGTTATTCTGTTGCCACCCCCACGGCACGCACCGCAGAGCCACACCCCTAAGATAGATAGTGGGGTCACGGATGTGACGGACTCGCCTCCGCATGCGACGACGCGACACGCCACGTTGTCGCCTGGTCCGGCTTGTTCCTGTCTTGGCCTCGCAGGGGGAGGGGAGGGGGGTCCCGACCCCCCTGCTTGGCCTCGCGCTAGGTTTTCAAAGGATGCAATGCGGTTATTCTGTTTCCACCCCCACCGCACGCACCCCAGAGCCACACCCCTAAGATAGATAGTGGGGTCACGAATGTGACGGACTTGCCTCCGCATGCGACAACGCGGCACGCCGTGTCGTCGCCTGCTCCAGCTCGTTCCTGTCTCGGCCTTGCATGGGGAGGGGAGGGGGGCCTCCCCTCCCCCTGCTCGGCCTCGCGCTACCGCATTGCTGCGCGCTAGGTTTTGACAGGACGCTATGCGGTTTTCACTTATTAAATAATTAAAAACCAAAAAATATCAAAATTTATTGACGAAGTTCAAGTTGTAAAGTCACAGAAGTTCAGGCGTTTGAAAAAACATTAGATGCATACGTCGAAAAATATGGAAATTTTACAGGAGCAAAAAACTAGTAAGTTCAGGTTAAATACGTACTAAAGTGTTAACATTGTTCGAAGTATGCAAACATGTTACAAAAAAATAAAAAAGTATGCGTGCATACTTGGGACTAATCCCATGGTTGCACACTAGACAAACTCAAAACCAATTCAAACAATTCAAAATTACAAAAAAGCGAAGAAATATAGAGCACAATGTTGTACTGCCTTGCAACGCGGAAACACAAAAGTTCAATCACTGGTACAATAGAAGTCCAGCTTCTACTACAGACCTTGGAAATAAGAAGTTCAAAGAGTGATGATATAGAAGTCTGGGGTTATCTAAAACCTCGAACTAGCATATAGAAGTTCAGGATAGTTAATAACTGAAGTCCAATAAACTATTAGATAACAAGGACATACTAGAAAAAAAATATGCATATCCATCGGCCAAACAATTCAATGGTTGCTCATGTGACTCAGTCATAAAATCAAAACCAATGCAAGAATGAAAAATGACAGTAAAAAGGAAAGAAATACAGAGGACTTGCTGCATAACCTTGCAAAATAAAGGAAAATTAGAAGTCCAGGTATGAACAATGCAGAAGTCCAGCTTGTACGACGACCATTAGATGGCACAGACAACATGAACGAACGAATTCGTCCGAAGCATAAAATCATCTGCGCCTGATTAGAACACGTCCGCACACCCTTTTAAATGATCTGCCAACTACCTTTCTATAAGAAAAATGACCAGAGGGAAAATCCAAAAACCGCAAAAAAACCCGTGCAAGAGCCGCGGGAGTGCCAACATCAAAACGCCAGAAATCAAACAGTATAGACCCTCCCGAATGAAATTGACGATGTAGTAAGCCTTGAATTTCACTATAGTACGCAAATCAGCGAGCAAACTTGACAGGAAAACAAGAAATCGCCGATGGCGGAGGATGCATCTCGGGCGGATGAAGAACACGGCTAGTTTCAAATTCATTTCAAATAACAAAAATTTGTGCAACAAAATCGTACCAAAACACAATTTCCATCATGCCAGAGCTTCGACAATGCCCACATCATGCATTAAACTTGCAACAGACGCAAGTTGATCATGACCCGAGAGCAAATCCGTCAATGAGCGTGATTCCTATTTAGAACGCGCGTTTAGTTGCTAAAAAGTGTCCACATTACACTTACATCACAAACAACATGAATGATCAGAAAAACTCGCGGTAGAAGGCACAGTTGCGAAGATACCCCGAAGGTCGAGTTCATATAGAGGGAAGTTCAGGCGAGTTACTCAGGCAGTTCAGGTTGTGATCAGAATATTATTCTGATCCCGTGATCAGAATAGTGTTTATGTATATATATATATATATATATATATATATATATATAATGTTCAGCAGCTGCGTGTGGTCAATTTTTTTAACCTGTTAGTGTTTTGGATTTGGCCCCAACATCATGCTCCTCTAGTGAGCTAAGAGAGATTTCTGTATGCGGGCTGCACAGACTACCATTTTTATAGTTTTTAAAATATCACCTACTTGTGCTTCATGACGTGTAACATTATTGTTAGTCCTGTTTTGCCATGTACTCCCTCCGTCCCAAAATAAGTGACTCAACTTTGTACTAGCTTTAGTACAAATTTAGTACAAAGTTGAGTCACTTATTTTGGTACGGAGGGAGTACAAAATAGTTGGTCTTGCTCGCTTCACTCTTGTAACTATATTTTTGCCCTAGTCATGTGTACTTACAGAAACATTTTAGGATGAAGTGACATACCCACAAAGATCTACGAGCAGTGCGGCCTGGCCGTTACCAAATGATTATGGATTGGAATTGGAATGTGCTGATGTTCTTGAGCACCAACTAGAGGTGGCAAGACAACGCGTACATGATTCTAAACATGCAATCAACAAGTTGAGACTGGAATTGCAGGTATTAGATGTAAGAGTCAAAAAATTGAAACAAGACACTAAGGTAACCACGAAGGAACTGGAGATTTTGCAGACTGAAATTTGTGCTATCTGAATCCGGCCAATCCTATTTTCTAAAGAGATTATAGTTCAAATGGTAAGTTCTGTTGATGCATGTCAGTGATGTATGAGACTTATTTGCCCAGTGTATGTATTGTGTTGTTTGTGTACGTTTTATTATTACTGGTGCCGAACTATAATGCCTAGTGGGCATAATCTGCTGTAATTTCTTTATTGTATAGTGTAGGATTATTCTACGTTTCTATGCCTTAGTCTCTTTATTGTATAGTGTATGTTTTTTTAGAGGTGATAGTATATAGTAGGATAATTCTTTGTATATGTTATATCGTTGAAATGGGGGACAACATGCCCAAACATTACCTGGACGCCCTCCGAACGAACAAACATGTGTAGTCAAAGCGGACCTTAATTGGGCTGGTCAAATTAATATTTAGTGGATTCCAAACGATGTGGCCCACCGTAACAACGGCTCTTAGCAGGCCGTTAACAGGCTGAAAGCTTGATAGGGCCGTATAAATGGAAATGGCCCGCGGGCCTCTAGTAGGCCGAAATAAATGTCAAATTTTTCCCGGCCCTTTTACTTTACAAGCCAGTAAGAGGTCGAAAGTGTTTTGGGCCAGAAGAGGCCCAATTTGCAAACTAGGCTTTTAACAGGCCGAAAATCGTGTCGGGCTAAAATTGCGCCCCGCGGAACGTGGGCTGCTAATGGACCCAAAATTAGGTTGCACAGCCAAAGACCCAACTGTTGTGCGGGCCGTTAACAGGCCGAAATACAAAATGGGCTAGGAATTGGCCCATTTAACGAATGGGCCGAGGAAAGGCCTAAAGTCACAATGGGCTAGAAGTTGGCCCAACTGCAGAATGGGCCGAGAAAAGGCTGAAAGGCGTACCGGGCCGTTAATGGGCTGGAATTGACAATGAGCTGGTAATAGGCCGAAAGAAGGTCGGGCGTAATTGGGCCCAAAGACCTAGCGGTCCGTTAACAGGCTTGAACTGACGATGGGCTGGAAATTGTCAAATCTAGAATGGGAATTCGATGGGCCGATTCTGTGTAACTTGTATGGGCCGTGCTTGTGAATGGGCCTGACTCAAGTAGGCCGCTAATGGGCCGGCCCACTTATTTTGACAGGCCTGGCCTTTTAACCTAAACGGGCCACTATTGGGCCGATCCATGTGTCGACGTACCAATAGGCTCGTCCCGTCCACTGGCTTGATGACACTTGTCCCAACGCGGAGCTGACACGTGGATACTAAGGCGAATCAGAATTTTACACGTGGAAAATCCTCATTGGCCCAGGCGGTTAACGGGTTATTAGATCCAAACCGGAACCCGATAGCTTAACGGCGACCGTAATGGTGGATGCCACATGTCGGTTACCCTTGACGAAAGCACTTCCATGACACGCCATTTATCGTCATGGAAGTGGACATTTTTGTGATGATAATTTTGGTATTGTCATGGAACACTTCTACAACAGCATAGGTATGACTATCTTGATTCTGTCATAAAATCGTCATGGATGTACATGCATGACAGAAAACGTGACCCACTGTGACAAAAACGTATCATCATGGAAGTGTATTTTTTTGTAGTGACTCCTTCCAGAAGGCCATGGGCACCAACATCCGTTTCAGCACGGCCTTTCACCCTCAAACAGGTGGCCAAGTTTAAAGAGTCAATCAAATCCTTGAAGACATACTAAGAGCGTGTGTCATCTCTTTCGGTATGAAGTGGGAAGATTGCCTCCCGTTTGCCGAGTTCTCCTACAACAACAGCTACCAAGCAAGTTTGGGCAAGGCCCCTTTCAAAATTCTATACGGCAGAAAGTGTCGTACTTCGCTCAACTAGACCGAGACGAGTGGGCGCCAACTTCTCGGCAATGACTTGATCATAGAAGCTGAAGATATGTGTAGAGTCATCCGTGAAAACCTCAAAGCTATGCAATCGCGCCAGAAAAGCTACTACAACAACAAGCGCCGTGACTTGGCTTTCGAGATTGGAGACCATGTCTATCTCCTAGTCTACCCCATGAAGGGTACTCAATGCTTCTGTATCAAAGGGAAGCTTGCTCCAAGATATGTGGGTCCTTTCAAAATTGTTGGCAAAAGAGGCGGCCTTGCCTACCAACTCGAGCTACCTTCCAACTTCTCAAATGTGAACGATGTGTTTCACGTGTCACACCTTTGCAAGTTCATCAAGATGCCCGAGCGCACTATCAACTTTGAAGAAATTGACCTCCAAGAAGACTTATCTTATCATGAGAATCCCATTGCCATTCTTGAAGAAACCGAGCGCAATACTCGTTACCAGTCGATCAAGTCCCTCAAAGTTAAGTGATCTCATCATTTCGACCGAGAAGCAACTAGGAACGTGAGGATCATCTCCGTTTCGAATATCCCAATTTATTTCGTTCTTAGATCTCAGGACGAGGTTCTTTTGTAGTGGAGGAGAGTTGTAACACCCCACATGTAATCCTTCCAATTTTGTAACATATCCAAACTTGATATTGATCTAATTCCATGTGGGTTCCTTTATTGTTGGCTTCATTTGTTTTGCTTTGTTGTTTTACTTATCGCATTACCATGCTCACCGTTGTTATGTTACATTGAGCCTTCATTGTCATATAGCATTATGTTGTTGCCATGATCATCTTGTGCATTGCCCCTTATATATGTTGTTTTTTGCTTTAGTTGATGTATGTGGGCATCACTCCTTGCCATCTCTCTCTAGTCATGGCCATGCATCATCACCCCTTCCTTCCTACTCTTTCTTTCATTTTTTTGCATGTTGTATTATTCCCTTCTCCAATGATGTTCAATATTTTCCGATAACTATTGGATCGTGTCCTAAACCTCTCTGCCAAATTTCATCTTATTTGAAGTTGATTTGGTTGGGCTAAAAAATGCCTCAAGTTCGAATTTAATTCAAACTTGATTCATTTTTCTGCCTCTAAAAATGTCCATCTCAATTTTATCAAATTCTGCATAACACTAGGGTCATGAGGATATTTTCATATCCATCACACCACTCCCCTATCCCTCTGTGATTTTTCTCTTTTCTTTCTGTTTGAAGAAATAGGAAAACAACAGTAGCAGGAGCAACACAGTCGCAGGAGCAACAGTGCAGCCCAGCCGGGCCATGGCCCAGCTCGCGCGGCCCAGCTAGGCGCCCTGCGGCCCAGATCCACCTCGTGCTCTCTCCCTCCCTTTCCATTTCTCACCCATGCGCCCGTGTACCCCCGCTAGCTCGCCTCCACGTGTCGCCCCAGCCCAGTGTGCCAGCCTCAGGCTACAACGCACCCGGCGGCCACCTATTCGTCAACCTCTCACCGCGCACGCACATGACCACGACCGAGAACGTCACCGCCGCGTCCTGCCGCCCTAGCCCCTTTTAAGCCCTCTCTCCCTGTCCTAGCCCTTCCAAGGGTTTACCTCACCCGTTCACCGCCGCCGCCAGGTGAGAGAACCACCAGATCCACCACCCGCCGCTCGTCCCGAGCGCATCCGAGGGCGCGACTTCGACGCAGGTGTGCCATTTGTCATTGTCCGCCCCTGCTACCGTGTCCATAAAGTTTCTCGTCGTCGTCTACGTCCACGACATCGACTACCTCGCCCAGGAGTGCCAAGTCCTCGTGTCTTTTTCCTCGTCTTTGATTCAGGCCGCTGTACATGTTCGACCGCCTCCGTCACCGACCCCTACCTCCTTCCGCCGAGCCGAGCACGCGAGCGTGTTCGTAGTGAGCATGCGCACCTCCCCATTCCATTTTGCCCTCTTTGGCATGCTCTAAGCGCGATCGCCGCCTGTGCCCGAACTCGTCGCCATCAGGCCTCGTCTCCGGCGAGGACCCGACCTCGTTCGCCGATGCTAGAAAGTCCGTCGAGTTCCCCTCCGTGCTTAGGTCCTTCTCCCCCAAGATTTTGTCGTGTTTAGCCATCGAGCCGTTGTACTGGCTCCATCGTCGTTGCCTCTGTCCATCGTCGCTGGCGCCGCCTCCATCAACGTCCAGTGCTACAAGTTGCACACGTGCGTGCAGGATCTTCCCGTGCTTCCAACCACAGCCTCCGCCGCTCCGTTTGGTCGCTGGAGCAACTCCGGTTAGTCCCACCACACCGTGCCACGCGCTGATGACCTCCCCTGTTTCCTCTGTTTTAAATCCGCCGCGAGCCGCTGCCATGTGGGTCACTTGGGGACCCACTAGTCAGCCATCCAGGGGACCAGGACACACCTATCATCCCATGGAGCCCCTTTTTTTATTTTTTTGCAGTTAATTCTAGTGCACCCATTTATGGACAGAGCCCAGTTTCCACTTCGGGCAAGTCTAGATCTGGACATTCCAAATCTGGTTATTTTCCATTTCTGTCTTTTTCCTTTTCTGGAAGTATTTTGTAAATGCAATTGTGGGCATATTTCTTATATGAACATATGCATATGCTAGAAGAATCTAACTAATCCATCTGTGCCATTAGTTTTGTCATTTTAGCAAGTTTTAGAGCATGTCATATTTACACAACTTGCTGTTTTGTTATGTTTGTGTGAATTTATGCAATCATCATCTGAGCAATCTTTGCACATGAATTGGAGCATAATCATGCCATATTGCTGCTAGAATTTATTTCATGCCATTACATGTACTGAGGTGACTTCCACAAGGTTGTTAGCATGCTAAGATAATATTGTTGTTTTCTACTTGTTGAAATCTGTTGTCTGAAACTGCCAGTAATAAAACTTACCATATTGTCTTGTTGGTTCCCACTAATCTATAACTATTTTCAACATGATCAGTAAACATCTTTTGTTATTCATGCCATGCCTTTTTTACCATGTAATACTACTGTAGAATGTTGTAAACTTGCCCTAAATATGCCATGATGATGTTATTATCAGTTTTGAATTGCATATTGTTTTGCCTACCGCTTGAGATCAGTGCATCCGTTTTCGATGATCTTTATACCCATTTCTATTGAAATCTTCCATTATATGCAGTGACATACTTGGATTGCCAAGTATTTTCCCATATCCGTCTTGTCTTCATCGTTTCTTTTCCGACATCGTAACCTTCGTTCGATAGAACCATAGCCCCGTTCATAACCTTCTTCATATGCATTCATGATAAAATTGTATGTATAACATGTTCGTTGCCATTCCATCGTTGTTTATTTGGGTGCTTGTTCTTCTTTGGGTAGTACCGGGAGACGACTTCGAGTCCGAGGACCCTGCTGAGTACGTTCACGAGGAGCAAGGTTTCGATACCACTGAGGATGTTTCAGGCAAGATGATCATTACCCCCGATATCACTACTATGTTTGCTTGCTAGTTGTTTCGTTGCTATCACTATGTCACGCTACCTACCACTTGTTTGCCAGCCTCCTAAATTGCCATGATAAGCCTCTAACCCCACCTTCCTAGAAAACCATTGTTTGGCTATGTTACTGCTTGCTCAGCCCCTCTTATAGCGTTGCTAGTCGCAGGTGTAGTGCAGGTTGTTCCACGTTGGGACATGAATATCATGGGATATCACAATATCTCTTATTTAATGAAATACATCTATATACTTGGTAAAGGGTGGAAGGCTTGGCCTTTTGCTTGGTGTTTTGTTCCACTTGCCGCCTTAGTTTCCATCATACTAGTGTTATGTTCCTTGATTTTGCGTTCCTAACACGGTCGGGGTTTATGGCCCCCCTTGACAGTTTGCTTTGAATAAAACTCTTCCAGCAAGGCCCTACTTTGGTTTTACCATTTGCCTAATAACAACTAAAATTTGCATAGGGAGTAATTAACCCGCGGATTTTTAATCAACAACCCTGGCCAGTGCTCCTCATGAGTGTTGGTCCAAAAGGGGCAGACTGCGGGGCCACGCCGGGGTAACTCGAGGATTGGTTTTACTCGTAAGATGACCTATCTGATCGTGGTCTAATACGAGATACGCGGGACTCCTATTTGGGTGTCGGCACGTTGGGATGTCTTGCTAGTTTTGTTTTACCATTGTCCAAATGTCTTGTGCACCGGGATTCCGAGCTTGATCGGGGTGTCCCGAGATGGAGATTTCCTCCGTGGATCGTGAGAGTTTATAATGGACTAAGTTGGGACACCACTGGAAGGTTTAATCTTTTCGGAAGCCGTTCCCGCGGTTATGTGGCAGATTGGAAATTTATAATATCTGGTTGTAGTGAAGTTGACACTAAACTCAATTAAAATACACCAACCGCGTGTGTAGCCGTGATCGTCTCTTTTCGACGAAGTTCGGGAAGAGAACACAGTGGGGTTATGATTGCAACGTAAGTAGTTCACGATCACTTCTTGATCATTACTAGTTTGCGACCGTTATGCATAGTCTCTCATCTTATACTTGTACTCGTAAGTTACCCACAATACAAATGCTTAGTGCTTGCCGCAACCTCACCACTTAACCATGCCATAACCATCTTAAGCTTTGCTAGTTTTGACACCGTGGGTAATAAGATTGTTGAGTGCCCGTGGCTCAGCGATTACTACAAACACAGCTGCACGTACCACTGAGACAGACACAGGAGATGACACCAAGCTCCAGTGGGAGTTTGACGAGGACCGTGGGCATTTCTACATCCTGTTTCCAGACGATCAGTAGTCACTCGTAGTTGGATAGATCTCGGGATCTGTAGTAGGGATGCTCATGTCATTCTATCGATTGTTTTCGTCCGTAGTTGGACCCTGCCTTCATTTGGATGATGTATGAATGATTGAACTATATTGTTGTAGACTTGTGCGAGTGTAAGCCTCTATCTAGTATTCTCATCTATTCAGTAAATGATATGTGCGAAGATATTACCATACTTGCGACGGGCTCAATATGCGCTTATGCCCCTAAGTCGTGCCTCAGCACATGTGGGATATAGTCGCATATTGGGTGTTACAAGTTGGTAATCAGAGCCATACCGACTTAGGAGCCATTGCTTGATCGAACTGCTGACGTTGTTAACTCTAGAAAGAAAACTGTTTTGAGTCCTAGATATATATATCAGAGAGTAGGATTTCTTTTTACTCTTCATCCCGTTCGTTGCTCTGGTGAGGACTCGTGACGTAGGTGTTTTGGTTCCATTACTCTCCTTTTTTCACTCAATTTTTTTAGGATCACGCGGGTATTGTGGAATCGGTCCGATATCATTGTGATGGGAACTCTATTCTTGGTGCCTCCTGACATTTAGGGGCTGTGGCAGTGTCTTAGGGAGTTGAGCTCTGAGGTGTTGTCGTCACTGTGTTTATCGTTGCAATTCCGGAATACCGGAGGACGCTGACATCGAAAGCGTTTCTATGTTACTAGTGGTGAGAGTAGTTTCGTGCCACCTAGTACTAGGGAGTGTGATCAGATGTATTGCCACAACTAGTATAGCGGATGTTCTTTCGAAGGTCTGAGGTACATGATTTCCGAGGTTCTTGGTTATGTGTTGAGGAGGCAGTACATTTGGAGCGTAGAATTCTACTAGGAGTTTCGTGATATATTTTGCTCCTTGTACTTGTTGTACCAGATTGCATAACCAAGAATTTCGGAAGTTCTTAGGTGGGAATTCAAGTAGTATCCATGATTTCTTTCGGACAGATGTATGATTCGAGATTGGGGTCCAACGTCTAGTGGTTCGTTTTTCACGGTCGATTTACAGTGGTCGCGAGGCATCTTAAAGAGTCCTTGGCTATGACGATTCGGGGTCGTCTCGTTTGTCATTCGTGATGTCCGCTCTACGTCGTGCCCATGGGGCCTCATCGCGAACACTTTGGACGAAATCTCTGTCATATGTTTGTATCCAGCTATTACCTTGTTTGCTAATCCAATCATTCCAAGTGGCCCCTCATTCAAATGGTCATATCATATTAACTTTGGAATGCATTCGTTCAATCTCTCTGTTCGGATGCTTATTGTGAAGACCATATTGAACTTCTCTAGCCTTTGATTCAAATTATCTATCATTTCAATAGTGGTTCTAACGGATGTCATCTTCTTCAGGATGGCTCCTGCAACTCACTCTAACCCGGTTCGGGGTGAAGAAGGCGAGCAAGAACGCCCACCCTCCCCACCTCCACCTCCGGAGGCATGGAGAGCTGTGATGGCAGCCACAAACGCCAATACCCAGATGCTACTTCAGCTCTTACAAGGGTACCAGGCAAATGAAGGCAACCAAGGGAATCAAGGCCAAGGGCATTTCAACAATCAACCTTAGTTCGCTACCCTCAATCAGTTTCTTGCAAATTATCCGAAGACGTTCAGTTCTCGTGTCGAACCCATGGATGCCGATGATTGGCTCGTGGACATCAAGAAGCATTTCGAGTGCAGCAATGTCATACATGAGGACTACGTCAAGTTCTCTTCCTTCCAGCTCAAAGACCAGGCAGCTGATTGGTGGCAGTAGTACAAAGACTCCAGAGGGGGTGGAGTGATCAGCTGGACCAACTTATGTCAGGATTATCGAGATCATCATATTCCAGCAAGTGTTACCGAGGGCATACATGAGCAATTCTGCAATTTCAAGCAAGGTAGCATGTCTGTGTATCAGTATAACATCAAGTTACAGAATCTTGCTCGCTATGCAAGGCAAGACGTCCGAGATGAGAAGATCATGGTCTATCATTTCAGGGTGGCCTTAGAGATGAACTTTGGCTCGCTCTCATTCTTGTGGAGCCGACTCAGTCTGATCAGTTCTATAACATGGCTCTCAAGCAAGAAGTAGCCCAACTCAAGTGTGAAGCTTCCAAGAAGAGACTCAGGGATGCAATCCACTCTTCTTCTTCCTATCAAGTGGCCGCAAAGTAGCATAAGTTTTGGCTTCCTCCACCTCCTCCATTTTGTCCTCCCTGTCAGCAGAAGGAGTCAGGTGGTCGTGGTTCTACCCACCCACCCAACCAAGTGTACCAGCAGAGGTCTCAGGCTTCAAGGATAGGCGATCCTCCTCCTCGCCCACTTGCAGAGGTCACTCATCACAAATGCGGTATGAAAGGCCACAACTCCAACAAGTGCTTCAACCAGAGGCGCCTTCCGCCTCCTCCTCCTGTCCGGCCAGCAAGCAATGCAGTTGTCAAGCACAATCCCAAGTATGCAAAGGTGAACATGATGAATTCAGCTCAAGCAGAGGATTCTTCATAAGTGATCATGGGTAACCTTTCAGTTAACTCTATTCCTACTAGAGTGTTGTTTGATACTAGTGCATCATATTGTTTCATGTGAACATCGTTCTTTACCAAGCATGATTTTGCTTTGGCATATCTGGATAGACCGTTAGCAGTTGTTTCCCCGGGTAAGCACATGAGTTCTCGTTTGGTGGTTCCGGATGTCACCTTCAAGATGAGCAAATCCTTTTCTAGCTTCTTCGATTGTTCTCAGCAAATTTGATATTGATCTTATCCTCGGCATGGATTGACTTTCTAAACACAAGGCTTTTCTTAATTGTGCTGACAAGGAAGTCAAATTGACTCATCCTTCTAAAGAGGTGATTATCTTTGCGGCTCGTGATAACACTATTCGGCTATTCTCTCTCAATGAGCAAGGCGAGATTGATGCCATATCTCAAATTCAAGTGGCCTGTGAGTATGAGGATGTATTTCCAGAAGAATTGCTAGGAATGCCTCCTAACCGAGCTGTTGAGTTTGTCATTGAACTCGAGCCCGGGACAGAACCCGCTTGAAGACGTCCTTATAAGCTTGGGACAGAAGAGTTGAAAGAATCAAAGAAGCAGCTCGATGAACAAGAGCATCTTGGTCTGATCAGACCAAGTTGATCTCCTTGGGGATGTGGTGTTCTTTTTCTCAAGAAGAAAGATGGCACGGAACTACCTTGCGTCAATTACCGCCCATTGAACAAGAAGACAATCAAGAATAAATATCCACTTCCCAATATCAATGAACTATTCAAGCAACTCAAAGGTGCCAAGGTGTTTTCCAAGCTTGATCTTCGTACGAGGTATCATCAAATCCGAATTCATGAAGAAGACATTCCAAAAACTGCTTTCAGGACAAATTTTGGCTCTTATGAGTAACGGTGATGTCCTTTGGTCTTGCAAATGCTCCTCCAACCTTCTCGAGAATGATGAACTACGTCTTCAACTCCTACACCAATGGATTGGTCCTGGTGTATCTCAATGATATCCTGGTTTTCTCCAAGAATAGAGAGGATCATGCTAAACATTTGCGATTGGTGCTTGACAAGCTCAGAGAGCATCAATTCTACGCAAAATTCTCAAAGTGTGAATTCTGGATTCATGAAGTTCTTTACCTTCGTGACATAATCTCTACCAAGGGTATCTCAGTAAACCCTGAGAAGGTTGCATCCATTGTCAACTGGCAGCCTCCTCGGAATGTCAAGCAGCTTCGGAGCTTCCTCGGGCTTGCATGTTATTGTAGAAGATTCGTGGAGAACTTCTCCAAAATTGCGAAGCCTCTGTATAGCCTCCTCTAGAAGAATGTCAAGTATTCTTGGACTCCTGAGTGTGATGTTGCCTTCAAGACACTCAAAGAGAAGCTCGTCTTAGCTCCGGTCCTTACTTCTCCTGATGAATCCAAGCCCTACCAATTATTCTGTGATGCATCGTTGAAAGGTCTTGGTGGAATTCTTATGCAAGACAAGAAAGTTGTGGCTTATACTTCTCGGTAGTTGAAGCCAAATGAGAGGAACTACCCCACTCATGATCTTGAGTTGGCGGCAGTTGTCCACTCTTTGATCACCCAGAGACATCTATTGTTGGGCAGACAAGTTGAAGTATATACCTATCACAAGAGCTTGAAATATATCTTCACGCAACCCAACCTCAATCTCAGGTAAACTCATTGGGTCGAGATGATCCAATAGTACAATCCAAGCATCAAGAACACTCCAGGCAAGGCAAATGTAGTTGCAGATGCTTTGAGCAGAAAGGCATATTGCAACACTCTTATTCTCAAGCCATTCCAGCCTGATCTTTGTGAAGCATTCTGGAAGCTCAACCTTCAAGTTGTTCCTCAAGGCTTTCTTGCCAACCTTCAAGTCACTCCAACTTTGGAAGATCCGATTCATGAAGCGCAACTCCTTGATATCATGGTGAAGAAGGTGAATGATGGTGTTGCCAAGGGCCTTTCCAAATACAAGTGCTATTGCATTGATGAAAGAGACACTTTGTTCTTTGAGGACCAGATTGTGGTTCCAAAAGGTGATCTCAGGAAGGTCGTAATGAATGAAGCTCATAATTCCCTCCTCTCGATACATCCAGGCACTTCCAAGATGTACCATAACCTCAACCAGACATTTTGGTGGACACGAATGAAGCGAGAGATTGCTAAATTCATGAAGGAATGTGATGTCTGCCGCAGAGTGAAAGCAGAACACCAGCATCCAGCAGGACTCCTCCAATCCCTACCTATTCCCGAGTGGAAGTTTGACCATATAGAAATGGACTTTTTCACCAGCTTTCCCAAGTCCAAGCGAGGGAATGATGCTATCTTCGTTGTCATTGACAAACTCACAAAAGTGGCTCATTTCTTCCCAGTCAAAGAATCTATCACTGTAGCTCAGTTGGCAGAGCTATACACCTCCAGAATAGTCTCGTTGGATGAGATTCCTCAATTGATCTCCTCAGATCGTGGAAGAATTTTTACTTCCAAGTTTTGGGACTCCTTCCAGAAGGCCATGGGAACCAACATCCATTTCAGCACGGCCTTTCACCCTCAAACAAGTGGCCAGGTTGAAAGAGTCAATCAAATCCTTGAAGACATGCTGAGAGCGTGTGTCATCTCTTTTGGTATGAAGTGGGAAGATTGCCTCCCGTTTGCCGAGTTCTCATACAACAACAGCTACCAAGCAAGTTCGGGCAAGGATCCTTTCGAAATTCTATATGGCAGAAAGTGTCGTACTCCGCTCAACTAGACCGCGACCGGTGAGTGCCAACTTCTCGATAATGACTAGATCACAGAAGCTGAAGATATGTGTAGAGTCATCCATGAAAACCACAAAGCTGCGCAATCGCACCAGAAAAGCTACTACGACAACAAGCACCATGACTTGGCTTTCGAGATTGGAGACCATGTCTATCTCCGAGTCTCCCCCATGACGGGTACTCAACGCTTCGGTATCAAAGGGAAGCTTGCTCCAAGATATGCGGGTCCTTTCAAAATTGTTGGCAAAAGAGACGACCTTGCATACCAACTCGAGCTACATTCCAACTTCTCAAATGTGCACAATGTGTTTCACGTGTCATAACTTTGCAAGTGCTTCAAGACGCCCGAGCGCACAATAAACTTCGAAGAAATTGACCTCCAAGAAGCCTTATCTTATCATGAGCATCCCGTTGCCATTCTTGAAGAAACGAGCGCAAAACTCGCAACAAGTCAATCAAGTTCCTCAAAGTTAAGTGGTCTCACCATTCCGACCGAGAAGCAACTTGGGAACGTGAGGATCATCTCCGTTCCGAATATCCCGATTTCTTTCATTCTTAGATCTTGGGACGAGATCCTTTTGTAGTGGAGGAGAGTTGTAACACCCCAGATGTAATCCTTCCAATTTTGTAACATATCCAAACTTGATCATGATCTAATTCCATGTGGGTTCCTTTATTGTTTGCTTCATTTGTTTTGCTTTGTTGTTTTACTTATCGCATTGCCATGCTCACCGTTGTTATGTTACATTGAGCCATCATTCTCATATTGCATTATGTTGTTGCGATGATCATCTTCTGCATTGCCCCTTATATATGTTGTGTGTTGCTTTAGTTGATGTATGTGTGCATCACTCCTTGCCATCTCTCTCTAGTCATGGCCATGCATCATCACCCCTTCCTTCGTACTCTTTCTTTCATTTTTTTGCATGTTGCGTTATTCCCTTCTCCAATGATGTTCAATATTTTCCTATAAATATTGGATTATGCCCTAAACCTCTCTGCTAAATTTCATTATTCCCTTGGCGGTCACGCTACACAAGGTATGGGCAAGGGGGTCACTCCGTCTGCACCCCCTCCTCCACAAGGTCTGGGGTGAACCATCGCCCTCCGGCCACCCCCGCCGCCGAAGCGGCCGCGACCCAGGCGCCTCCTCCCGGACGGGTCGACCAGACCGCTGCGCTCGACGGAACCGCTGGCCCTCGAGCACCACCGCCGCGCGACCCGGCTGCCCAGGTGGTCGTCCCACAACTGTGTGGATGCGACACCCCCACCGTCGCTGCCGCTAGCACCGTCAGGAGCCGGGCGACGGTGCGGTCGATGTCATCAAAATCTATGCCAAGCACTACCACGGAGGCTATGGCGCGAGCTCAGTTGCTGCTGAGGTTTCCGCCAGCGGCCGAGCAGATGGATGAATGGCGTGCCACCATCCAGAGCCTGGTCGGTTTCGCCGAAGCTGGGGGCTCGCGGAGAGCTGGCCCACCATGACCTCCCCAAGTGACAACAACCGCCCGCACTGCTGGCCAAACGGAGGGGGCCGTCCCCACGGTTCAGTCCCCACCACGGCAGCCGGAACGGGCGCAGCTGAATCAAGACCCCGATGACGTCTCGATGGCCTCTCCTGACCCTCGAGCACGTCCAAGCCAACATCGAGCCCCGGAGGATAGGTGGCAGGGAGACGTGCGCGTCGTCATCGATTGGCACCATAGCGACGCCCACCAGATCAACGGGTGCGGCGGCCTCAACGTCGACGAGCCCGCACTCAATGTTGGCGGGTGCCTGCCTTTCGAGGTCGGCTGCCCTGCCTTTACACAAGAGCTACGGCAAGTCTGTTGGCCGTCCGTTCGCACATTCAAGACGGAGATACCTGAGAAGTACGACGGGAGGCTTAACCTGGCAGAATTCTTGAGCATCTACACCATCGATATTCAAGCTACCAGGGGAAGGGATGAGAAGGTGTTCACCAACTACTTCCCTTTGGCCCTCAAGTCCAACGTGAGGTCTTGGCTGATGCACCTGCCGGAGAACTCCATTTCGTCATGGGCAGACCTTTGCCACGAGTTCATTGGTGCCTTCACCGGTGGCCACCAAGAGCCCGGCAGGCCCAGGGACCTGCAACTTCTCCAGTAGAAGGAAGGAGAAACACTTTGTAAGTATTTACAAAGATTCAGCAAAGTTCATAGGAATATTCCAAATATCCATTTGGCAGTCGTTATAGCGGCCTTTCAGTCTAATGTGTGCAACCGTCGCATTCGTTCTAAGATGAATGCGTGGTTGCCCAAGACTGTGAAGGAGCTATACACACTAGTGGATAAGTGTGATCGGATGGAGGAAGGAAGGAAATTGCCCGGAGATGAAGATTACATCAATGTTGATTCAGAGGATGAAGATGAATCAACCAGTCAGAGGAAGGGCAAGAAGCGCAGTAAGAAACCGAGAGATAATGCAGTGATGACTGTGGAAGGTTCATGCACACCTAGTACCGGCAAGAAGGCCAAGGCTGAGGCCCCCGGCAAGGAAGTTGCTACTTGCACAGCCTGTCGGGAAGCCGCTACCGCCGAGAAAGCAGGGAAGGGCGATGGGCCGTACTGCAAGATCCATCGGACCAAGGGCCATGACCTTCAGGAGTGTTACCAGTTTGAGCAGCTTGTCAAGAGACAGAGGGCAGAATATGATAAGCATGATAAGGAAAAAGGTTAGAATGCTGCTGGCGGAGAGGGCCGAGATGGTGAAGCAAATCGCCCCAGCAAACCCTTTTGGAACCAAGGAAAACCCGCCAGGGGTCAAGAGAAGGAAATATGTGATGATGTGAGTGATGGAGGGAATGAAGAGGAAACAAGTGAGCAGGAGTTTCAGAAGGCCACTGACGCCATATGCATTGATGGGGTGCACCGTTGGACGCCTCTCACCGCCAGCTCAAGCGATGGGCACGAGAGATCAATGTTGTGGAGCCAGCGCCAGAGGCCCGGAAACCGCTCAAATGGTCCCGCACGCCAATCTTCTTTGATGAGGAGGATCACCCTGGCCGCACCACTGCGGTAGGGTGCTTGCCGTTGTTGGTCTACCCAACAATCCGCAACCTCAAGGTCACAAAGATGTTAGTGGATGGCGGGGCCGGGTTGAATCTGATTTCCCCAGCAGTTATCAGCAAGCTTCAGATTGGAGAAGAAGAGCTGGAGGTTAACGACACGTTTCAAGGAGTTAACCCCAGCAGGAGCCGTCCCAGGGGGAAGATTACGTTGCCGGTGACATTTGGGGGAGAGCTGAACTATCAGACTGAGAAGGTTGTGTTTGATGTGGTTGACCTTCCCCTGCCGTAAAATGGGATTCTTGGGCGCCCGGCCCTGGCCAAGTTCATGGCAGCGTCCCACTACGCTTACAACACCTTGAAGATGCCAGGGCCACTGGGAGTCATCACTATCCCATCAGATGAGAAGGATGCAATTATCTGTGTAGACAAGATGTACCGGGATGCGGTCGCAGCAGAGGAAGCGACAGTGACGGCTCCCGCCAAGGAAAGAAAAGGGATTGTAGGACCTCCGGCAAGGAGTTCAGAAAGCGTGCCCCCTCCGAGTGCATGGCATCCCTTGATGACGTGCCGGAGTGTTGCAACACCAAGAGATCCAAGGTTGGTGCACCCCAAGTGAAGAAGTTCCCCGCAAGGCTGCCTGGCGTTGATGGTACCTTCACCATCAGCCCCACCCTTGATGACAAATAGGAAAGTGCACTCGTTGCATTCCTACGGGCGAATATCGATGTGTTTGCCTGGTAACCATCTGATATCCCTGGTGTTCCCAGGGAGGTAATAGAGCACCACCTTGCTGTCTGCCCACATGCCTGACCTGTCAAGCAGAATGTTCGGAAGCAGGCCTTGGAGCGGCAGCAGTTCATTGCCGAGGAAATCAAGAAACTGGAGGCAGTTGGTTTGGTCAGAGGAGTACTACATCCTACATGTTTAGCAAATCTAGTGGTAGTGCGGAAGGCGAATGGGAAATGGAGGCTTTGCATTGATTTCACAGATCTCAACAAGGCTTGCTCGAAGGACCCGTTTCCCTTGCCGCGCATCGACCAGATTGTGAATTCCACTTCGGATTGTGATTTGCTCTCCTTCCTGGATGCATACTCCGAATATCACCAGATCTTCATGTCCAAAGAAGATGAGGAGAAGACATCGTTCATCACTCCATGTGGTATGTACTGCTTTGTCCACATGCCATTCGGACTAAAGAGTGCCGGGTCCACTTTTGCAAGGGCAGTCCAGATTGGTTTTGAGCCACAGTTGCACAGAAACATAGAAGCCTATATGGATGATATAATGGTCAAAACCAAGGACAAGACCACTCTTATCCAGGATTTGGAGGAGACATTTGCTAACCTGCGCAAGATCAACTTGAAGCTTAATCCGGAGAAGTGCGTGTTTGGTGTCCCCTCCGGCAAGCTGCTAGGTTTCTTCGTGTCCCATCGGGGGATCGAAGCTAACCCCGACAAGATCAAGGCCATCGAGCAGATTCAAGCACCAAGGATAGTTAAGGATGTGAGGCACCTGACGGAATGCATTGCCGCACTAAGCAGATTCATTTCCAAGTCCGCCGAGCATGCCCTGCCGTTCTTTAAAATTTTGAAGACAGCAGGGCATGTGAAGTGGACCCTAGAGGCATATAAGGCGCTACAGGAGTTAAAGGCTTACCTATCATCTGTGCGTACCTTGGTTGCACCCAAACCCCAAGAGCTGTTGTTGCTTTACTTGGCGGCAACCAACCAAGTGGCCAGTGCGGCCTTGGTAGCATAGCAAGAAGTGGATGAGGCAGAAAGTGGATAGGTCACGACAGAGTCAGAAAAGGATCAGAACAGCAATGAGCACGACAACGAGAGCAACCCCAAGGACGCGGCAAGGAAGAAAGTGGTGCAGCGCCCAGTGTATTTCGTTAGCTCCTTGTTACAAGGGGCTAGATCGAGGTACTCTGGCGTGCAAAATTTGATCTTTGGTCTAATCATGGCCTCAAGGAAACTGTGCCACTACTTCCAAGCCCATGAGATCACGGTTGTCACTCGTTTTCTGCTACAAAGGATAGTCTGAAACCTTGAGGCTACCGGCAGAATAGTGGAGTGGGCTTTGGAGTTATCCAGCTTTGGTTTGAAGTTTGAGAGCACATCAATTATTCAGAGCAGGGCGCTGGTAGAGTTGATTGCAGAATGGACGCCAATCCCTGATGAGGAAGTGACAGAAACATCTCTCCCCGGCAAGGAATCACCCCAAGAATGGATTATGTACTTTGATGGTGCTTTTTCCCTACAAGGTGCAGGGGCTGGCGTGCTTCTCATTACCCCCTCTAGGGTGCACTTGAAGTATGTCGTCCAAATGCACTTTACCTGGGAAGAAGCCACCAACAATACAGCTGAGTAAGAGGGGCTCCTTGCCGGGCTCAGGATTGTAGCAGAATTGGGAATCAAGAAGCTGATATTCGAGGAGATTCACAGCTTGTGGTGAGACAAGTCAACAACGATTATCAAATCCCTTTGATGAAAGCGTACGTCAAGGAAGTGAGGAGATTGGAGGAGCATTTTGACGGGTTGCAAATGGAGCACGTACCCCGTGCGGAAAATAGCATAGCTGATCACCTGTCAAAGTGTGCTGCGCAGAAGCTTCCTGTGGAACCAGGAACTTTTGTTCTCCGTCTCTCTCAGCCCTCCGTATCGCCAGCCACAATGGCCCGGAAAAGGAGAAAGTTGGACTATGGTAAGCCTCTCTCGGTCGAGCCGTCTGCTCCCAATAGAGACCCTGCCGGAAACAAGTCCTCACAGCCTGCCGGACTACCCCCTCCAGCCGGGCCTATGGACCCCGTGAACGAGGCTGGTGCTCCCGCGACAGAGAGGTGCCTCTAGTCCTCGTTGCCGAGCCCTAGGCTCCAACTTGGGCAGGGCACATCGTCCGCTTCCTCCAAACTGGAGAACTTCCCGGCGACCAAGATGAAGCCGAGAAAGTAGCCCGGAGGGCCAGTATGTATCAGTTTGTCGATGACACTCTGTACAGAGTTAGCCCAACAGTGTGAAATTGAAGTGTGTCTGCCGGGAGGATGGAAAGGAACTGCTAGCTGAGATTCACAGAGGAATGTGCGGCTCACACATTGGATTAAGCACATTAGTTGGGAAAGCATTCCGGCAAGGATTCTATTGGCCCACAGCCCTCCAAGATGCGTTGAGCTCGTCACGAAATGTGAAGCCTGCCAGTTCCATTCCAAGAGAACACACTTGCCTGCCCAAGCCCTTCAGACAATCCCTTTATCATGGCCATTTTCAGTCTAGGGGTTCGATATCCTCGGCCCCTTCCCCAGAGAAATCGGGGGCTATGAACTCTTGTTCGTTGCCATCGACAAGTTTACAAAGTGGCCGGAAGTGACTGCTGTGAGAAAGGTGACTGTTTAGTCGGCTATCAAGTTCTTGAAAGAGTTGGTGTGTCGTTTTGGAGTTCCGGCAAGGATCATCACTGACAACGGCACCCAGTTCACGAGCCACACCTTCATGCAATATGTTCGTATCCTCGGATGCAAGATCTCATTCGTCTCTATGGCACACCCCCGGAGTAATGCACAAGCTGAGAGGGCGAAAGCTGAAGTGCTACGTGGACTGAAGACAAGAACTTTTGATACGCTGCAGAAGCACGGCAAGCGGTGGATCCAGGAGCTACCGGTAGTTCTCTGGTCCCTCAGAACAACACCTAACCGAGCTACCGGGCAAAGTCCCTTCTCCCTGGTCTACGTGGCAGAAGCAGTTATCCCCACGGAACTCATTTAAGGGTCCCCTCGAGTGCTTGCCTACGATGAAGTAGTGCAAGATCAGCATCGACATGACGACGCTGTGCTACTCGAGGAGAACAGTCTCCGGGCTGCTACGCATGCTGCACGCTACCAGCAAGCCCTGCGTCGCTATCATAGGCGCAGGGTTCATGCCCGGTGTTTTGAGGAAGGTGACCTTGTCCTTAGGCGCGTTCAGTCTGCCAAGGGTACAAACAAGTTGTCACCGAAGTGGGAAGGCCCTTCCGGGTGGTACGAGTCACCAGAGCCGGCGTAGTCCGTCTGGAGACCGGAGATGGCACTCAGTTGCAAAACTCATGGAATATTGAGCATCTCTGTAAGTACTACCCGTAAGGCGCGAGGCTGTCGGGCACTGCTCGGCAGCCACCCTTTTGTACAGGCCTTGCCTCAGCTACATGTAACCCCTTGTACAAAGCCGGGGCGATGACCCCGTGCAAGAGAAAATAAAGAAGCGCTGTAGGGGGCCCCAACTAAGATTGCATGCATGCATGAGCACACCAAGATCACTGCATAAGCATTTCATGAGCATTTGCATATGCATATAGATAGGATTGCATCCTACATTTATTCTCATCTACATGGAGTTGTAGGTTCCTTCCGTGAACTTGGCTTTGACAAAGGACGAGAAGATTGCACGGCACAATGATCCCCGGCAAAGCCAAACAGATAAGTTTTACCTCTTGTCCGTTAGTGTTCTGTAAGGCTATGACTTTGCATGAGAAAACCTCGCCTCTCTTTTGAAACTTAGGTGCTCCCATCCATGACTCGAACGTTGCTTCAGTCAGGATGGTCACAGTAGCCTTTGGTAAAAAGGAGCTGGTAGGGGGCTGGCCCCTCTGTCTGATCCCCGGCAGACGTAGCTCTCCGGCAGACAAAGAGGGTGCCGGCAAGATATCATGCCGGGGAAAACTCATTTACTTTTATTAAAGAGGCACTCCACCTCTGCATGGACATACACATGCATGGGTTCCTGGCAAGGCTCATCTTTTTCATTCATATGCTGATACAAGCGCAAGCGTTACAGAACACAAAGATGGACTCGAGGGATTACATTATTTGAATTAAAATTTGGCGATTGCCTACAAGTTTAAGATTGAAAAAAGATAAGTGCCCCGTAACCCCTCTTTTCCTTTCTCTGCTCCTCCTCTCCAGGATATTGAGGCAGGAGGGAGAGAAGAATAAAAGGAACGCTTAGAAGGAGGGAGCAACGAAGAGATCAGTGAAGCGGCCACCTGCCGTGACCCCTCAGACGACACACTCCTAGGAGCTGCGCAAGGTGATGGGCAAGGCCCGTTGCCCCTCCCAAGGGAAGTAGGGGGGCAGAAACGGTAACGGCATCGCCCACAACGAGCATGCAACGCTACCGTCATCTCTACATGCTAGGAGGGGGCGTCTTCTCCGGTGTCAACCCCCAACTCTGCCACTAGAAGGACTCGAGGCATGCCGCGCCCCACTTTGGCAGGCAGGAAGGCGCACCTCCCGTCGACAATAGCCCCAAGACCTCCGGGAGGGACAGTGCTGGGATTACCAACGATCTCCAGCCCCGTCTCCCGGCCGAGCCTTGAAGAGACCAAGAGATTCGCCACGCCAAGGACCAGGCTCACTCCCCGTGCGGCAACACCAACATAGGGCAACAATAACCCCAAGTAGAAGACTGGGGGCTGGCCCCGGGCTCTTCTCTTTGGCATCACCAGCGGTAGCCGAGAACAAGAGAAGAAGAAGAGAAATGCGAAGATGGGTGACTCCGCCCTCCTCCGCCCCTCCTTTTATAGGCGGGACTAGGAGGGGGGCTGCTCCATCAACGGGCGGCCACCGTCTTCTTGCACCAATTCAAGACGACCGGGCCCTCGCCTTGGTGCTCTCCCGCGCCACACGCCTCCATTACCTACCCCGCGCGATGCATGCAGCATACGCGGCTAAGGATGAGGTCGCGCTGTGGGAAGAGTAAATTGGCGGTTTCTACCCCATGCGTTAAAGTCATTCACGGGCCATGACTACAGTGGCCCCACCACTATTGGCTTTACACCACGCACGGGGAAATCAGAAACCGTCCCGAAATCAAGGCTAATGGAGCAGCAAAGGAAACCTCAAGGGGCCAACCCCTTCAGCGATCCTGCCTGTGCACTTATTAGGCCCTACCCCGACAACGCTCAACATCGCGTTCGGGGCAGGCCCGGGGGCTTCTGTCGGTTCAACAAACCCTGTGTCTGTTGCCCATACTGTGCACAGGCACAAGGTCAAGATTGAAGCACCAGCTTAAGTCAGAGATTGAAGAACCAAGAGATTTGAAGAACCAACATGCAGTTCAGAGGGACCAAGATCAAGCCAGAGGAGCAAGGTATCAGCAAGAGAAAGGCCTCCCTTGCCGGGCAGGCGAGCCCGGCAAGGGACGAGGCCACCACCAGAAGCAAGTAATCAAGGCTCCCCGACAGAGCCTGCCGGGGCTCGCGGGGGCTGAACCACCCCACCAACCACTCAAGCACGATCCACGTCATCAATCAGTGCGGTGTCAAGCCGCAAGGTGATTAAGTGGCAGCCATTCGCCACATGGCAACCATTTCCTACAGAAGAAGCCTATAAATGACACCTGTCCTGCGACGTGTCAAGGGAACAGGCGCGGAGCTGGCGAGATAGCCCGGCAAGCCTTGCCGGGCAACCAGTGCTGTGACACTAAGTGATGCATTTAATGCACCCTTTAGCCTGCAGAGTTAGGTATGATAGCACTGTTTGCTATCATATCAGTGGATAATGACCACTTTGCCATTGTGGTGACCCCTTAATCTATAAAAGGAGGCCCATGGCACCCGTAGGAAGGGTTGGAAAATTGAGGAACCCACACCACCATACGCGCGTAGTCGCAGTTGCCCTACGGCGACCCTGCCGGGCAAACTGTACTGTGTTCCACCATTCCCATTTCACCATCAATCCACTAAAGCAGGAGTAGGGTCATATGCCTCGTGGCGGCCCGAACCTGGGTAAATCGCTTGTGTGCTCCCTGCCGTGCTGCGGTGCACTGGTCTGCTCTTTGTGCAATGCGCCGCCCCCCTGCCGAACCAGCAAGGGGCCTCTTGGTCCCATAGGTTGCCGTGGATATCTCGCGACACATTCAGAAAATGATTACGACAAGCTTGACCCCAAAACTGCGCACAGTGAAGGTCTTGGCACTAGAATCTATCGGCCCATCCTGGAGCAAGTTGTCAGTTTCCTGAGATGCTTTCCGTGCCTCGAGAAGCTATATATCAAGGTGATGTTCCTTTCCTGTTAAATGTTGACCATAAGGGAGTTCAATTTGTGACACCTTTTTCCAACTTCACAATGACAATGTACTACGATTTCTGAAGGATTCTTTTGGAGGATTTCAGTGCATACATGTTCACCCCCCCATATTGGTTGCTTGATCCATATGGTTACAATCAATAAGCATTTCTCCTTTGGATTCATCTGTACTAGTTTTCTTAGGGAAACTTTCATCCACTCCAACCTCTTGTGAAGAAGGCTACATTTTTCTAGAATGTAATCAAATGCCCATGTTAATCATGTCAGATCGAATATGGCATGTTAGTGCATTTTACAAATCCTGCAAAACCAAATAGGCCTGTAGTACTGTTCAAAACTGCATGTAAGCACTAACACGTTTTCTTCTGTTGCAGATAAGATTAGGCCCAGTGGTGGATAATGTGATACAATATAACAATCACATTGAATGCCTAGATCTAAATCTCTTAGAAATTACTTTGAACTCCTACAGAGGGACCTTACCGAAGATTATATTCGCCAGATTCTTTGTTCTCAGAGCAAGGGTGCTGAAGGTAATGAGGTTTGCCCTACATTTATTTCGCAAAAATGAATGGTTTGTTGATCAGCGCTGGCGCCTGTGGCAGAATGGAATAGGCTCCAAAAATGCTAAATTTCATTTTGGAACTCCAGATGACAGAGTAATCGGAAGTCATCGTGTCAACCCCAGACATGACTTCTCAGTGCCTGACCCCTTTGCAAAAATTGTGAGGTTTCCAAACCATACTTAGAAGTGATAATATTAGTTTGAACCTCTCTGATATCCATGTTCAGTGGATCAGCGCGGGCGTTTGCAGCTAATGAGCTGAATTTCATTTCTAATAACAGTTTGAACCTTGTAATCTTCGAATTTGGCCATATAACTCTGGAATTTGAACCTTGTAATATTTCGAGCTTTTGTGGTACAATCGTTGAAATGGCATCGTATGACACTCGTATATTGGTAGCACTATTTTGACCTTAATATGCAATGGTCTTAGATTTTATTAACCATTCGCAAATGTATTTACTTTGTCAATCTCACAGCACACGATCTGTATAGCTAACTCGACTGCGATCTTCGACATTATTGCACACAGTTTGTTTCTTTCCACCGTGTGCCCTGTAGAGCGCAGAATTAATTATCGCACTCGAGTGTCCATCATCACCCTTCGTGTAACTTTGACCTCATCACCCACGGGTAAACTTATGACCGAAGTCATTCCACACACTTCGTTTTTACAAAGCCTTTTGCCAATAAACGCCCATGATTTGTCCCTCTTCTAGCCGACGCGTGGCCAAACTAGCCGAGCGGGAAGCTTGCGGTAAACTGCGCGGTAGCGTGGGAACAGGCTCATTGACGATACATTTGGCGCCTCTTCGAGCCCACGCGTGCGGTGAGGTGTTGTCAAGCGTGCACTGGAATCCTCCGCTATGAACGCCGTGACAAGACGTGACGATTACAGGCCGGCGGGCCCCCATTTATTGCAGCGGCCATTTAACCCTTGTGTCTCTTCAACCCTTCGATCGCGCCCCACCATTGCAAGAAGCACACCCACCACGAGAAATTCTTAGAGGGTATCCTGCGCGGCTCCGATGGCGCTCCGAGCGGCTGCCGACGACGAGCAGCAGTTCACCATGCGTGCCGTGGTGGACACCCATAGAAGGTTCATGGTCCTCTTGGTGGTGTACACCAACGACCCGGTCTGGGTGGAGCACTCCATCCACATCATGGAGCTGTTGCTTGCTGAGGAGAAGTATAAGGTGGTCGGGTTTGACCTCGAGTACACCCGCGCTCGTGCCGGGTCTCATCCCAAGGTCGTCGTCGCCCGGATGTGCATGTGCCACCACTTCCTCATCTACCACTACTACCTGGCCACAAGGCCTTGCGAACGTTTTGCCAGGTTTGTCAACAGCCCCCACTACATGTTCGCTACGGTGGACATCACCAACAATGTAAAGGCGCTCGAGAATTCGGGCATTGCCTGCCAGAATCTTGTCGACATCTAGGGCCAATACAAGATCTGCGACAGCAAGGAGCATGAGAAGGACTCAATGGTTCACCTCGCCGAGGCCATCATCGACCGCTACTACAGAGACATGAAGGATTCGTGCAACAAGGACAAGCGTGCCTGGCACTCGGCCTGGATGGAGAAACTCGACAAAGCTCACGTCATGTACGCGGCCAAGGAGGCGTACATGAGCTACGACATGTACAGGCGGATCGTTGACATGAGGAAGTGCCTCCTTCCCCAAAATGGCCACGGATCCAGCTGGAGCAGAGCAATGGCAAGCGTCATCGCAACAATAAGTAGATGATTAGATCCTCGTTTCTCCTAGTTTAGTATGCATGTAATTGCTTACTTTGGTGTGTGGAAATGTTATGTGTGTAGTCACTTGTGTAATTGTATGCTTAATTTGGTTATGCAATGCTGTCTTTTTAAGTATATAGGTTGATGCTTGTCGGATGTGGGGTTCCAGCAAACCCTTAAGGTTCGAACTCTGGGGTGCGCGCAAAGTCTTTCCCTCCTACCGATCCATGCCCTAGCTCACTAAGATCTCGCGGACGAACTCGATGAACTCGCAACACAGAAAGACACGAGATTTATACTAGTTCGGGCCATCGTTGTGGTGGAATACCCTACTCAGTGTGGTGGTGGTGGATTGCGTCTTGGGCTGATGAAGAACAGTACAAGGGGAAGAACAGCCTCCTGAGGTTGAGGTGTTCTTGCGCTTGATGAACTTGTGGGTGAGTGCTGGATGAACTGCTCGATCCTCCTCCTACTGTGGTGGCTAGCTCTACTTATATAGGCCCTGGTCCTCTCCCCAAATATTGAGCGGGAAGGGAGCCAACAACAGCGGGCAAATTTGAAGGGGGACAGCTAGTACAAGCTACCCTGACAAAAGCGGTCTTCGCCTGCAAAAGGCTTTGGTGGTGACGCCGTCTTGGGCTCCACGATGACCTCCTTCTTGCCGTCCTCCTGGTCTTGGTCTCGTTGCACCGATAAGGCAACCTTTGCCTGATGCCTCGGTACTCCTCACCTGCGCTGGCCTCCTTAGCACCAAAGAGGAAACAAGGACGCTACGTGCGCTGGCGCCCGCCTGGCGCCGATCGTCATGGCTCACGTCACGAGAGCCTCGTGAGGTTTGCCCCTCCTTGATATCTCCGCTCCTCATGAGCCTGCCTGACTAGGCCACTACTGAGGAGGTCTTGCGTCGTCCACCTCGCGAAGCTTGGCCCCTCGCGAGGGTCTTGAATGCCTTGTTGATGAAGATGGGCCGTACGGCCTGCTGACTTAGCCACGCCGTGGACCGCAGGCAGGCAAGTCTGGGGACCCCCGTTCCCAGAACGCCGACAATGCTCCGTAGACAGAGCATAGATGTGGTGCGGACAAACAAAATCACATCGCACATGGACTAAACAATGGAACCCGTCGGTGATGTTTTCATCAATCACTCACAATTGTATACGAGCAATCATTTTCTCACAACACACACGGCTTGGTAGCAGCAATCGTTTGTGTTGTTATCGGTCTTCGCACACGTTTCCGATTACAAACCTGTTTGCAAGGAGCAAGTTGTCAGTTTCCTGAGATGCTTTCCGTGCCTGGAGAAGCTATATATCAAGGTGATGTTCCTTTCCAGTTAAATGTTGACCATAAGGGAGTTCAATTTGTGACACCTTTTTCCAACTTTACTATGACAATGTACTACGATTTCTGAAGGATTCTTTTGGAGGATTTCAGTGCATACATGTTCATCCCCCCCATATTGGTTGCTTGATCCATATGGTTACAATCAATAAGCATTTCTCCTTTGGATTCATCTGTACTAGTTTTCTTAGGGAAGAAGGCTACATTTTTCTAGAATGTAATCAAATGCCCATGTTAATCATGTCAGATCAAATATGGCATGTTAATTTGGGACAATAGGAACCGACCAGGGGGGATGTTAATGACATCTTATTGTTTAATGAGATCATTGGGAACCTGGGTTTGCTTTAGCTGCCCTTGAAATGCAGAGCTTATACTTGGTCTAACATGCAGGAGCAGCCTCTCATGGAATAGTTGGATTGGTTCTTTACAACTGCAGACTAGATCACTGCATATCCAAACACAGTTGTGCTACCACTTGCAAAAACATCCTCTGACCATGTGCCTTGTTTTGTTTCCATTGACACCACCATTCCAACATCGAAAGTCTTCCATTTTTAGAATTATTGGGTTGAAATGTCAGGGTTTTCCGATTGTGTGAGGAATTCTTGGGAGGCGCCCATTGCTGCCGGTTTATCTGCCCCTGCCACCCTGTGTGTGAAACTTAAAAGGTTGAGATTTGCCCTCAAGAGATGGAGCACTAATCTCTCCTCTCTTAAGAAGCTTGCTACCAAATGCTCAGAGGTAGTTCTGTATTTTGATTCTTTGGAAGAGATCAGACCACTGACTAGACCTAAGTTCAACTTCAGGAAAGTTGTCAAGATACAACATGAGAGGATTCTGAAACTACATCATATCTACTGGAAGCAGAGATGTACTATAAGATATATTATGGTTGGGGAAGAGAACATCAAGTTCTTTCATGCCATGGCTTTAGAGAGGCTCAGATGCAATTCAATATCTTACTTACAGAGAGAGTATGGCTCTTCAGTCAGTGAGCATGATCAAATGGCAGGTATTTGATGGAATTCTTTATGGTCTAGAATGGGCCAAGCACATGGTATCTCCATGGGTTTTGACCTACCATCACTTGTACAACCAGTTCAAGGGCTTGAGGAGTTAGTATCACCCTTCACCGATGAGGAAATTTCTGATGTGCTCAAGGATTTGCCTACGGATAGGGCACCTGGCCTAGATGGTTTTAATGGTATGTTTGTTAAGAGATGTTGGCAGATCATTGAGAAGGGCATCAGACAGTTAATTAAGGAGTTTTATGACGGGAATATTAGTCTGCAGAACATAAATTCTTCCTTCATTACCCTCATCCCCAAGATGTTGGCGCCCCAGTGCCCCAATGATTTTAGACCTATATCCTTACCCAACACTTGCCTCAAATTCCTCACTAAACTGTTGACTAATAGACTGCAGAAGGTAATTCTCAAATGCATTCATAAAATCCAGTATGGTTTTCTCAAGCATGGATCTATCCATGATTGTTTAGCATGGAATTTTCAGTATATCCATTAATGCAAGCAGTCCAAGAAGCCTATCATCATTTTAAAATTGGATTTTGCGAAGGCTTTTGATACAGTGGAACATGAGGCTATCTTGACACTTCTTCATTTTAAAGGGTTCCCTCCCAAATGGATTGGTTGGGTTAAGGAAATTCTGTCTTCTGGTGATTCTCAGGTGCTTCTTAACGGACTTCCAAGCAATCATTTAAATGCAGGCATGGGGTAAGGCAAGGGGACCCTTTCACCCCATTACTTTTTGTCCTGGGAGCTGACCTCCTACAGTCTGTAGTTAATAAGATGTTGCACGATGGCCAACTGACACTTCCTATTGAGTGTCATGATCCTGATTTCCCAATAATTCAGTATGCCGACGATACAATCTTGATCTTACCTGCAGTAGAGGATCAGTTAGTTGTTCTGAGAGACATGCTACATGTTTTTGCTGCCTCTACAGGACTTCGAGTTAATTTTGCAAAAACCATGATGGTCCATATAAATGTTCCAGAGGCTGAAGCAGCCAGGTGTCGCGTGAAACCACGGCCACCTATGGCATCAAGGGTCCCTTGCTGGTTCGGCGGGGGGATGGCATGTTGCACAAAGAGCAGAGGAGTGTGGAGCGACACGACAGAGATCACACGTGCATTTTTTACCCAGGTTCAGGCCACCGTGAGGCGTAAAACCCTACTCCTGCTTTGGTGGATTGATGGTGGAAAAATGGTGGTGAGCGCAGCGCACTTCCCCGGCAGGGTTGCCTCAGGGCGAGAGCAGCTACGCGCGTATGAGTGAGTGAGGGGGTGGATTAGCCAACCAAACGACCAACCCTTTCTACGGTTGCCTTGGGCCTCCTTTTATAGACAAAGTGGTCACTAAAGTGGAAAATCAGTCATTATGCACTGATTAGATAGCAAACAGTGCTATCTTACCTAACTCTGCAGGCTGATAGAGCGCATTAAATGTGCTGCTTAACGTCACATCTCAGCTCACACGGCAGGCCCTTCCGGGCCTTTTTTGCCTGCTTCGCGCCTGCTGCCTTGACACGTCGCAGGACGTGTGCATTTGGAGGTTTTTCGTGTAGGAAGTGGCTGCCATGTGGTGAATAGCAGCCACTTAGATACTTTGGAGCTTGACACCGCATCGATCGACGACGTGTGTCATGATGAGGTGGTTCTGCCTCCGCGAGCCCCGACAGGCCTGCTTGGACGGCGCAAAGGCTTGCTTCCGGGGTAACCCCATCCTTGCCAAGCTCGCCTGCCCTGCAAGGGAGGTTTCTTCCTTAGCAACATCTTGCTTCTCTGGCTAGTCTTGGTCCTCTTGTGATGCATGTTGGTCCTTTGCAGAACTGATTCCTTGTGCTTCAATCTGACCTTGGTGCTGCAACCTTGTTCTCGTGCCTGTGCACAATCTGGGCAACGGAAACAGGGTTTGTTGCACCGACAGAAGCCCCCGGGCCTGCCCAATCGCGCTGCTGGGCATCGTCGGGGGAGGTCCTAATAAGTGCACAGGCAGAGGCGTGGAAACTGCTCGCCCCTTGAGATCTTGCTTGTTTCTTCATTGTCTTGAGTCCGGGCCAGTTTCCCGCGCGTCGGGTAAAGATAATCACGGTGGGGCCTCCCTTGTAATGGCCTGTCAATGACTTTGACGCACGGGGGAGTAACTGCCCATTCACTCTTCCCACCACACCTTATCCTCAGCCATGTACGCCACATGCATTGCGCGAGGTAGGTAACGGGGCGTGTGGTGTGGGAGAGCAGCAAGGCAGGGCCCCGGTCTTCTTGAATTAGGGGAGGAGGGCGACGGTCACCCGATGGGGGATCAACCCTCTCCCTCGATCCGCCTATAAAAGGACGGGCGCGAGAAGAGTGGAGGCATTCATCCTCGCATCCCTTCCCCCCCCCCATCCTCTGCCTTCTGGTGGTGATGCTAAGAAGGAGAACCCGGGGCCAAGCCCCACTCCCTAGCTTAGATGTCACAGCCCTAGCTTAGTCCTTGCCTGTCATTGCATAATCATGCATGCATCATTTTAAATTCACAGAAATTGAATTGAGGGAATTTTCGAAGCCTCAAAATCCTTTTAAAAATGATCAACATTAAAATCTTTTCAAATGAGCCCAAGAAAATGTTCCTGTTAATCTTTGAAAATATTGGCAAGAGCTAAAATTCAAACCAATATTTTTGGAATTTCAGAAATGTTTAATTTGGGACTTTGAATCAAGCCAATAATTATTTGAATTGGATTTATATTTACCATGTATAAAATATGAATCCAATAACCATGAAAACCTATGAGTCGCTTTGAATATATTGTATCAAGCCACACAAATATTTTAAGAAGCTACTAAAATGATTTGGTCTGTGAGTGAAATCAAAACAGAATTGAAATATTAGAAAACAGAAACAAAAATGTGAAAAAGAAGGAAACTAACCTGGCCCAGCTTACCTGCACTGTAGCTGGCTCAGCCCAGCCGACCCAAGATGCCAGTCATCTTCAACCCCGCCGACCAAAGCAGCTGCGTGCTGGACGCACGCGCGCATCGATGCCACCTCCTGCTTCGCGCTGGAGGCTCATCCTCCTCCCTTTTCCCGGGCCTGGAGATGCCTCGACCCCCTCTGTCCTTCCCCCTTCCTTGGCCCTCTCCTCCCCTCCATCGCTCGTCCTCGAGCTCGGCCGGGAGCAGCCATGGCCGCCACCAGTCATCCTCGCGGCTACCAGCCACCCCTCGCAGCCCAAACGTACCCCCGAGCTTTGTCCACATCTCCCCGCAGAAGCCCACGTCCCCGGAAGTGCTGCAACATCGCCATCGGCTGCCTCTTCTTCCTCAGATGCCGACACCACCGCCGTTGATTCGCTCCGTCCAGTGCGCCCTATCCTCGCTGCCGCCTCTGCTGGAACCGCCGTGAGCCATCGCCCCTTCTCCCCCTCTCTTCCGCGCGAAACAGCCCTCCAGCCAAGTTCCCCACCGTGGCCAAGCTTCGGTCGCCGCCGTAGCTTGCCGCCGGCGTTATTTCCAGCCACCCCGCGGCCTCTCGTCCGGTCCAATGGATGCGGGCAAGCAGGAGCTCCTCGCACATGCCCTCGGCACGTCCAGCCAATGCCACAACGCGATTCCGGCGTGTCTCCGCCGTGCCGGATGGTCACCGGCGGCCTCTTCCCGGCTGTGCTGACATGGCTGGCTTAATTAGACACTAATCACCGCCCCGTGCCACTGACGGTGGGCCTACATGTTATTAAACTCGGGCAGTTTAGTCTAGGTTTAGTTAATTGGTTTAGCCACTTTGTCCATGACATATGGGTCCCCCACATCAGGTTTGACCCGGGCTAGTGTCGTTGACCTACTGATGTCATGTTGTCGTCATGCTAACGCAATTAATAGTTTTCTGGAAAAATAATTCCAAAAATTAGTTAAACTTCAAAAAATCATAGAAATTACAACCGTAACTCCAAATGAAATAATTTATATATGAAAAATGATCAGAAAAATACAAAGAATCTACTTATGGCATTTTCATGCATGTTTGAACCACTTAGAGCTGTTGTATATGACAATTTGAATTAATGGCATTTGAAATGCCTTACATGGAGTTTGAATTTGAACCTTGGGTTCAAACCAACTTCATTTAAACTGTTGCTAGCTACATTAGCTCAAATCACAACATATTCCCATATCATGATCATGCATAATATTGTTGCATTGCATTGATTGTGTTCCCTCTTATTCGTCGGTGTTGCTCCCTCTAAGTGGACGTTGTTTCGACGTTGTGATCGTTGACACCCATGAAGAGCTGTTACTATCTTCAGAAGTGCCAGGCAAGCAAACCCCCATTGTATATCGATACAATCCCGCTCTCTCGCTCTTGCTCTTTGTTACTGCATAAGGACAACAACGATTCAACTGTTACATGTTGCAGTAGTTGATCCCATTCCTCTGCATGACCTATCTTTGCCACAGTAAATAGATGAAACCCACTAGCATGAGTAGGAGTTGTTTGAGCCATGATGTGCCTACTCATTTGTGCTTGCTTGTTATGCCTACTATGCTTAGAGTTGTGTCGGGTCTGACTGATCTGGGATGGATTGGAATGGTGATGAACATGTCCTACTGTTGAGAGCTAAGTGTGTGAACACGATTTGGTAAAGGTATCGATGAGAGGCCATGTAGGAGTACATGGTGTGTTGTTTCATTGGAACCGTCCCTAAGACCCGAGTTCTGTGTGTCTGATTCAAGATCAGCTACTACCATGCATTGGGCCAGAAATCAATGGACCCTCTCGACTTACTAATTACCCTTTCCTCTGTCCAGGAGTTGCAAGAAGTTTCTGGTGTTTGTAGTATACAGGAGGCCGTGCATAGCGTTGACCCTAGGGGTGGGCTATGATGCGGCAGGTACGTGGCACGATGTACCGAGACGCCCAATTGGTGCCTCAGGAACCTTGCACGCATCGTTTGGATCCGTAGTGGACACCCCTGCCAGATCTCCTTGCGGATGGAACCCGAATAGGCGATAAACCTGGACTAGAGACTTGTGTGGTTAGTTAGGTCGTGGCCGACACCCTCGCTGGGCTTCTACTTGAAGGTTGTCGAGTACATGTCGTGTAAGCGGCGATAAGTGGTGGAAGCGTGTGTGAAGAAGTACACCTCTGCAGGGTTATCAAACTATTCGAATAGCCGCGTCCGCAGTAATGGACTACTTGGTTGCTCATGCAATTCATAGACAAGTGAAAGTTGATACTCTAAAATGCGTAAGATAAGCGTGAGTGCTATGGATGGCCTTCTCGTAGGGAGACGGGAGCAGATCCATAGTGGTTTATTGTTATGGTGAATATGTGGACTCGTGTGCGCCACCTCAAAAGAGTTACCAGCAGTCGTAGTACAGGATAGCCACCGAGTCAAAGCTGGCTTGCTGTAGTTAAACTCCACCACCCCTTTGTTGATACTGTTTCATATGTAGCTAGTTCTGATGTAAGTCTTGCTGGGTACATTTGTACTCAAGTTTGCTTAATTTATGTTTTTGCAGAGAGACTTCAGTCTCACTAGTAGTTCCACGTGGACTTCCACGTTTAGCTTGTTACCTCAGCTACGATCTTGTACCCTTGGGAGGGTCTTGTAGAAAGTCAGGCTTCTTAGCCTATTTCATTTGTAGTTGTCTGTACTCACACATGTTGTGCTTCCGATGCTTGCATGCTCTGTATGTTGGGTCATGTGACCCCTGTTTGTAATAAATGCTATGTGGCTCTTCTGGGCCTTTATCTATATGTGTTGTTGTGTTATGTTGTGATGCCATGTTGTACAGCACATACTTGCATGTTTGCATACGTGTAACGTGTATTGCTTTGTGTGGGATCCGACACCTAGTTGTTTATTCTTGGTAGCCTCTCTTATGGGGAAATGTCTCCTAGTACTTCCACTAAGCCATGGTAGCTTGCTACTGCTCCGGGGAACACATGGGATGACCGGCATGTGTCCTTCTTTGCTCCTGTGTCTATCCCTACGGGGAAATGTCACGCGGTGCTTACCAGAGTCCTGCTATCTTGCTACAACCCAGTTTCACTCGCTGCTGACCGACACGTACATTGCTGGGTCTTGTATGCATGTCCCTGTAAGTTTGTGCCACCTTGGGTTACAACTAGTCATGTCGGCCCAGGTTCTCTGTCATATGGATTCTAGCGACACTATCATATACGTGAGCCAAAAGGCGCAAACGGTCCAGGGCCAGGTAAGGTGGCACCCGTGGGGATACCGTGTGTGAGGCCGCAAAGTGATATGATGTGTTACATGCTAGATCGGTGTGACTTAGGATTGGGGTCATGACAGCTTTGGTATCAGAGCCTGACTACCTGTAGGATTACCAAGCCAAACTTGTTGAAGTTGAGTCTAGAAATGCTTTAGTTATATAAGGGAATTGATTGTGGAGGGGAACGGAAGGCTCTTTTTACTCCTTTACCTTATGCCCTTCTGATATGAGTCAACCTCTTCTTTTCTACTGGGATTAAGAACTAGGCTTCTCGTCTTTCTATTAGGATCGCGTGTTACTAATCCATAGACTTATAGGATTGATGGTTTCAAGCCTCAGTTTAGTTTCTACTACTTTTGTATGCTGACCGTTGATCTCGGAACCTTGATATTGTGATGTTAAGTGGTTATGCCACCATTTTGCAGGATGTCTCAAATCTTTTTGAGCATTTATAGCCATTATGTTGTCCGAGTCATCGCAGGTTTCTAAATAGTCTGATGCATTTGCAACTCCCTTCTTTCCGTTCCCAATGTCCTTTTGGGCCAGATTAAGCACACTAATCGGTGTGTTGAGGTACTCCATTGCCTCGACGTATATGTTGAAGCTATTATTATGACACTAGGGTATCTTAGAGAACCACCTAGTAATCTAGCCATGTTTGGTGTTCCCAGTGTGATGATTCTGGCCATCATTCTCGAAAGCATCCCGTGATGTTATTTAGTATGTAGGTATTCTATTCCTGGGTTCTTGAAACCAAGATTCACTCTACTTACTTCGTGTTGATAGTGTTTGCTAGTTCCTTTAGGATATTAGTAACCTTTGCGATAGTCCTCGAGGTCCATGGTATATCGTCCTTCCAATACCATGAACCAAATGCCAAAAGTTCTTTCGAACCAAAAGATCACAACGAAAGTGCTCTTGATGAGTTCTCCATTATATTTGTGACTCTGCCAATCCTACCTATTTGCATGTGTTAACCGGAAGAAATATGTTGAACTTGTTCGACATACTAATCTATGCATCCACAACTCAGAAAGTTATATGTTCCTTGAGTTGCCCACTTCAGCTGTATCCCGACCATCTCTATCAGTTGATAAAAAAGGGTAGTTGTGCATTCTTGTTATCGATGCCTATTATTCTTGTGGTCCGTCAAGCCATTCTATTCCGGAATGACTAGGATAAACAAACTCCAATACCTCATTCATATCCAGGATTGGGTCAAAATAGTTGTGCTCCGCAGATCAAAATGCCACTCCAGCTTTTGTTCTCCTCTAACCTGGAGTATTACCCCCCTTATGGCAAGATTGTCATGAGAATTGCACCACCTCTTATGAATTCTTGACACAGTGATACTTCTCACCATCATTATTCATTACTCGGTCCCCATGTTGTTGTAACCGGAATGCCGACAAGTGAACTGTGATGTGTGAAATCAATACTTCTAGCAACTAAGTTGCTTGGTAGTTAATGGTTTGGTGAAAGAAGAGACTTCCTCAAATTCACGTGCACTTGATAAGTTGCCGCTGCGGATTCAAGAAACATTGTTTTTGCTTCCTCTAGAATCGTCCCAAGTCAGTCATGCACAGGTGCAAAGTCTTCTCTAGTTTGGAGACTTGCAACCTTCATTCTATATGTATCCCTAGCACACCAAGCCACCGATTGATTTGTTCAAGAAAAGGAGTCTGTTGTGCTAATCCTAGGTCATGCACATGACTTCGTTATCTTCAATGATGGTTCCCAACCAGAACTCGGAAGTGTTTTGTTGGAAGACTACTATGTGGTCATGCTTGTCTGGGACAGCGTGTTCACATGTGTGTAGCAGAACCAGCTCATGTTTTGGAGCTTACCACCATAGTTCATTTCCCGAGAATCCACAACGTTATCTCGTTGATTTGTGTTGCAACTCTTCTTTGCAGACATGTTGATTCTGAAGTATCCTGTTACTAACCAGATCTGAATCTTAGGCAGATATGATGGTTGGAACATCCCCAACATTTGCATTTTGTTCCCATCTTGCACCTCCAATGTGCCAATTTCCCATGGGCTGCCCTTCTCAATAATTGTTGTCTAGGATCATCTTCAAAAGTGGACTTACCATGGGTCCCATCCATTTCCGATGATAAGCAAAAATCATCCATTGCGTTGTCTTCAACAAGGTAGTCCACATCATCCATGCTAGTCTGAGTATGACGTTCTCTCGAACTCCGTTAAACGATCGTTTGTAATTTGCCTTAGGCTGGTATGAAGAGTTCCAGTGATCTATGTATCAAAAGTAATTCTTTTTGCCACTTAAGGGAATACTTCTACGAGTCACCTTCCCTAAGGTGCCCCGTTATGGAATCATGGAAATTCTATCCTCACTATCTTGGAACCATGCACCATCCTACTTAAGCGTGGGAGTGTTGCCTACCCATCTGTTCTCTCCATTCCTCTGGATGTGTGTTGTGTCTCAACAAAAGTGATGATTCAACGTCGTATTTTGTGAGCTCTTTGTGAGTTGCTCGATCTTTGAGAAGATCAATTCTTGTAGGGTTCCTCGTTCCTTTTGTCGTCATGTTGGATGAAGATCCCGGAAGCAAAGACATCAAGAACAAGATGTTGCAAGGAATCAACATCTTCGAGAAGGGCAATTGGATTGAGAAGATTGTGTTAGCTTGTGTCCCCTCTGTCTTCTTACCTCACGTCTTGAATCTCGGGACGAGATTCTTGTTTAGTGGGGGTGAGTTGTCACAGCCCTAGCTTAGTGCTTGCCTGTCATTGCATTTGCATCCATGCATCAATTTAAATTCAAGGAAATTGAATTGAGGGAATTTTGAAAGCCTCAGAATCCTTTTAAAAATGATCAACATTAAAATCTTTTCAAATGAGCCCAAGAAAATGTTCCTATTAATCTCTGAAAATATTGGCAAGAGCTAAAATTCAAATCAATATTTTTGGAATTTCAGAAATGATTAATTTGGGACTTTGAATCAAGCAAATAATTATTTGAATTGGATTTATATTTACTATGTATAAAATATGAATCCAATAATCGTGAAAACCTGTGAGTGGCTTTGAATATATATATTGTATCAAGCCACATAAATATTTTCACAAGCTACTAAAATGATTTGGTCTGTGAATGAAATCAAAATAGAATTGAAATATTAGAAAACAGAAACAAAAATGTGAAAAAGAAGGAAACTAACCTGGCTCAGCCCAGCCGGCCCAAGATGCCAGTCATCTTCAACCCCGCCGACCAAAGCAGCTACGTGCTGGACGTGCGCACGCGTCATTGCCACCTCCTGCTTCGCCCTGGAGGATCATCCTACTCCCTGTCCCCGCGCATGAAGAAGCCTCGACCCCCTCTATCCTTCCCCTTCCCTGGCCCTCTCCTCCCCTCCATCGCTCGTCCCCGAGCTCGACCGGGAGTAGCCATGGCCGCCACCCGTCGTCCTCGCGGCTACCAGCCACCCCTCGCCGCCCAAACGTACCCCCGAGCTTCACCTCCATGCCCACATCTCCCCACCGAAGCCCACGTCCCCGGAAGCGCCACAACATCGCCATCAGGCTCCTCTTCTTCCTCGGATGCCGACGACCACCGTCGTCGATTTGCTCCGTCCAGTGCGCCCCCGTCCTCGCCGTCACCTCTGCTGGAACCGCCATGAGCCACCGCACCTTCTCCCGCTCTCTTCCACGCGAACCGCCCTCCAGTGAGGTTCCCCGCCATGGCCAAGCTTCGGCCATCGTCGTCGCTCGCTGCCGGCGTTGTTTCCGACCACCCCGCGACCTCTCATCCGGTCCAATGGATGCGGGCGAGCAGGAGCTCCCCGCACATGCCCTCGGCACGTCTAGCAGATGCTGCAGCATGATTCCGGCGTGTCTCCGCTGCACTGTATGGTCGCCGGCGGCCTCTTCCCGGCTGTGCTGACATGGCTGGCTTAGTTAGCCACTAATCACCGCCCCGTGCCACCGACAGTGGGCCCCGCATGTTAATTAAACCCGGGAAATTTAGTTTTGGTTTAGTTAATTGGTTTAGCCACTGTGTCCATGACATATGGGTCCCACGCATTAGGTTTGACCAGGGCTGGCGTCGTTGACCTGCTGATGTTATGTTGTCCTCATGCTGACGTGATTAATAGTTTTCTGGATTAAAAATAATTCAGGAAATTCCAGAAAATTAGTTAAACTTCAAAAAATCATAGAAATTCAACCGTAACTCCAAATGAAATAATTTATATATGAAAACAGATCAGAAAAATCCAAAGAATCTGTTTATGGCATTTTCATGCATGTTTGAACAACTTAGAGTTGCTGTATATGACAATTTGAATTAATTGCATTTGAACTGCCTTACATGGAGTTTGAATTGAACCTTGGGTTCAAACCAACTTCATTTAAATTGTTGCTAGCTATATTAGCTCAAATCACAGCATATTTCCATATCATGATCATGCATCTTGTTGCATTGAATTGATTGTGTTCCCTCCTGTTCGTCGATGTTGTTCCCTCTCAGTGGATGTTGTTCCGACGTTGTTATCGTTGACACCGATGAAGAGCTGTTACTATCTTCAGAAGTGCCAGGCGAGCAAACCCCCATTGAGCGTTTCAATACAATCCACTCCCTGGCTCTTGCTCTTTGTTACTGCATTAGGACAACAACGATTCAAACGTTACATGTTGCGGTAGTCGAACCCTTTCCTCTGCATGACCTGTCTTTGCCACAGTAAATAGATGAAACCCACTAGCATGAGTAGGAGTTGTTTGAGCCATGATGTGCCTACTCATTTATGCTTGCTTTTTATGCCTGCTATGCTTAGAGTTGTGTCGGGTCTAATTCCTCTGGGATGGATTGGAATGGTGATGAACATGTCCTATTGTTGAGACCTAAGTGTGTGAACACGATTTGGTATAGGTATCGATGAGAGGCCATGTAGGAGTACATGGTGGGTTGTTTCATTGGAACCGTCCCTAGGACCCGAGTTCTGTGTGTGTGATTCAAGATCAGCTACTACCACACGTTGGGCCCGAAACCAATGGACCCTCTTGACTTATTAATTACCTTGTCCTCTGTCCAGGAGTTGCAAGTAGTTTCTGGTGTTTGTAGTATATTGGAGGCCATGCGCAGCGCTGACCCTAGGGGTGGGCTGTGATGCGGTAGGTACGTGGCACGGTGTACCAAGACGCCCGTTTGGTGCCTTGGGAACTGTGCACACATCATTTGGGGCCGTAGTGGACACCTCGGCCGGATCTCCTTGCGGACGGAACCCGAATAGGCGATAAACCTGGACTAGAGACTTGTGTGGTTAGTGAGGTCCTGGCCGACACCCTTGCTGGGCCTCCGCTTGATGGTTGCCGAGTACATGTCGTGTAAGCGGCGATAAGTGGTGGAAGCGTGTGTGAAGAAGTACACCCCTGTAGGGTTATCAAACTATTTGAATAGCCGCGTCTGCGGTAATGGACTACTTGGTTTCTTATGCAGTTCATATACAAGTGAAAGTGGATACTCTAAAATGCGCAAGATAAGCATGAGTGCTATGGATGGCCTTCTCGTTGGGAGACAGGAGCGGATCCATAAGGGCGTATTGTTTTGGTGAATATGTGGACTCGTGTGCGCCACCTCAAAAGAGTTACCAGCAGTTGTAGTACAAGATAGATACTGAGTCAAAGCTGGCTTGCTGCAGTTAAACTCCACCACCACTTTGTTGATACTATTGCATATGTAGCTAGTTCTGATGTAAGTCTTGCTGGGTACATTTGTACTCACATTTGCTTAATTTATGTTTTTGCAGAGAGACTTCAGTCTCACTAGTAGTTCCACGTGGACTTCGACGTTTAGCTTGTTACCTCAGCTATGATCTGGTACCCTTGGGAGGGTCTTGTAGATAGTCAGGCTTCTCAGCCTTTTTCATTTTTAGTTGTCTGTACTCGGACATGTTATGCTTCCGTTGCTTGTGTGCTCTGTATGTTGGGTCATGTGACCCCTGTTTGTAATAAATGCCATGTGGCTCTTCTGGGCCTTTATCTATAGGAGTTATTGAGTTATGTTGTGATGCCCTGTTGTACAGCACACACTTGCATGTTATGCGTACGTGTAACATGTATTTCTATGTGTGGGATCCGACACCTAGTTGTTTATTCTTGGTAGCCTCTCTTATGGGGAAATGTCTCCTAGTGCTTCCACTGAGCCATGGTAGCTTGCTACTACTCCAGAACATAAGGGATGATCGGCATGTGTCCTTCTTTGCTCCTGTGTCTGTCCCTATGGGGAAATGTCACGCGGAGCTTAGCGGAGTCCTGCTAGCTTGCTACAGCCGGTTTCACTCTCTGCTGACCAACACGTGCATTGCTGGGTCATGTATGCCTGTCCCTGTAAGTTTGTGTCACCTTGGGTTTACGACTAGTCATGTCGGTCCGGGTTCTTTGTCATATGGATGCTAGCGACACTATCATATACGTGAGCCAAAAGGCGCAAACGGTCCCAAGCCAGGTAAGGTGGCACCCGTGGGGATACCATGCGTGAGTCCGCAAAGTGATATGATGTGTTACATGCGAGATCGGTGTGACTTAGGATCAGGGTCCTGACATTAGAGCTCCGTACGGGTTCCAGGAGGGCGCTCGGGCGGCACGACGATAACACCGGAGGTAGCGACTCTGGTGTGCTCGTCGCCAGGTCGCCCGCAGCTTCAAATCTAGTGAGAGGCGACACGAACGACACCATGCCGAGGCTCATAATGGGCACAGGGCATGGTAGTCGATCGTGGGCCATTCCTCCTCTTCTTGCGGCGCCGGAGAGGGGTCACAGAATGGGTCCGTTGTCAGCAAGGATGAACCTGACCTCCCCGGGTGCCGTTCGCTTGTTGTGCAAGAGGGCTCTTTGCTCCCATACACGTCTCTTGGATGTGCGGTGGTTTCTGATGTCAGGGCCGTTGGGGACGACCATGCTCTCCGTGGGATTAGCCACAGAGCATGGTACCCAACGTGGCTGCCATGCTGGGGTCATCGGATGGCGGTGATATGGAAGGCGGCGACAACCCATGACGCGTCAAGAACGGGGACGACCGTTTCGATGAGTCGTGTTTTCCGGTGACTCCGCCTTCCCTATCTGAGCCTCTAGCAGTGTCACCAGCCGCACCTGCCCTCCGGTTTCTTCCTCCTTGCTGGGAAATAGCGCCATCCTTATCCTGGGGAGGCGACAAATCCTAGTTGGGTCTTCCCTTCGCCCTCTTCATCTTTTCATGTAGGAGATGGACAAGGGCAAAGGCATCACGAGGCACTTATCTTTTTTTCAATCTTAAATTTGTAGGAACTTGCCAAATTTTAGTTCAAATAATGTAATCTCTTGAATCCATGTATGTGTTCTGTAAGGTATGTACTTGTTTGATCAGCATATTAATGAAAAAGATGAACCTTGCCGGCGACCCGTGCCTGTATATGTCCATGCAGAGGTGGAATGCCTCCATATTTAAATAAACGAGTTTTCCCCGGTAGGCTATCCTGCCGGTATCCTCTATTTTTGTTTCCGGAGAACTAAGACGAACAGGCACAAATTGAGAAGAGGGACTGTCGCGGGAAACCACGGCCACCTATGGGACCAAAGGTCCCTTGCTGGTTCGGCAGGGCGGCGGCACATTGCACAAAGAGCAGAAGAGCGTGGGGCAGCACGACAGAGATCACACGAGCAATTTTACCCAGGTTCGGGCCTTCATGCGGTGTAAAACCCTACTCCTGCTTTGGTGGATTGATGGTGGAAAAATGGTGGTGGTCGCAGCACGTTTGCCTGGCAGGGTTTCCTCAGGGCGAAACGACTACGTGCGTATGAAATGTGAGGGGGTGGATTCACTAACGCAGGGTCCAACCCTTTCTAAGGTTGCCTCGCGCCTCCTTTTATAGACTAAGGGGTCACCACATAGGCAAATTAGTCATTATGCACTGATAAGATAGCAAATAGTGCTACCATAACTAACTCTGTAGGCTGACATAGCACATTAAATGCGCCGCTCGACGTCACATCGTCGCTTGCCCGGCAAGCCTTGCCTGGCTGTTTTGCCTGCTTCGCGCCTGCTCGGTCCACATGTTGCAGGACGGGTGTCGTCTGTAGGTATTTCCTGTAGAAAGAGGCTGCCGTGTGGCAAATGGCTTCCACTTAGTCATGTTGCGGCTCGACACCGCATTGATCGACGACGTGCATCGTGGTGAAGTGGTTTGGTGAGGTGGCTCCGCCTCCGCGAGTCCCGGCAGGCCTTGGCGGGGCATCTTGGAGGTTTCCTTCCGGCGCGACCCCGTCCTTGCCAGGCTCGCCTGCCCAGCAAGGGAGGCTTTTCTCCTGGTGGTTTCTTACTTCTCTAGCTCGGTCTGGGTCCTCTTGATCTGTATATTGGTCCTTTGAAGATCTTGATCTCTTGCACTTTGGCCTAATCTTGGCGCTGTAATCTTGCTTCCGTGCCTGTGCACGGTCTGGGCAACGGACCCAGGGTTTGTTGCACTGACAGAAGCCCCCAGGCCTGCCCCGAACGCGCTGCCGAGAGTCTTCGGGGTAGGCCCTAATAAGTGCACGGGAAGGGGTGCGGAAGAGGCTGGCCCCTTGGGGTCTTCTTTGCTTCTTCATTACTCTTGAGCCCGGGCCAGTTTCCGGTTTTCCCGTGCGCCGTGTAAAGCCAATCGTGGTGGGGCCACCCTTGTAATGGCCCATGAATGACTTTAACGCACGTGGTAGAAACTGCCAATTCAGTCTTCCCACCACGCTCTTATCCTTAGCCACTGATGTTGCATGCATCGCGCGGGGCAGGTAACGGAGGCGCGTGGTGCGGGAGAGCATCAGGGTGAGGGCCTGATCTTCTTGAATTTGCGGAGGAGGGTGGTGATCGCTCGTTGAGGGAGTGGCTCCCCTCCTCGACCCGCCTATAAAAGGAGGGGCGAGGGGAGAGCGGAGTCATCCATCTTTGCATCCCTTCTCCTCCATTTTCTACCTCTTGTTGGTTATGTTGAAGAGAAGAGCCTGGGTCCAGGCCCCGTGTCATGGTTCTAAGACTGATAGTAGAATGGGGGGTAGGTATGAGGAGGCAAGATCCCAGCTATGGTGAAGTTGTACACACAAGGTTTATGAGTTCAGGCCCTTCACAGTGGAAGTAATAGCCCTACATCTCGGTGCCCGGAGGCGGTCGACTGGATTATAGGTGTGTGGAGTTACAGGGGGTGCGAACCCTTGTCCCTGAGGAGGGGGTGGCTTATATAGAGTTCACCAGACCCCTCCCGCCCTCAGTTACACAGGGTTTAAGGTACATAAAGATGGGGCATTTCTGGTAACGCCAGTAATAAAGGTACATAAATGACCATTAAGTCTACAGAGTAAATGTCCGACCGTTGCTGTACAGAGTGGCTTTCGATCTTCTGGTCGTCGAGTGACTATTGTCATGGTCGAGTGACATTGAATCTTCCGAGTGGAATGCTTCTGGTCGAGTGGATGATGATATCCCTTAAATGCTTTTGACTTTAGGTCAGGCCTATGACCCTACCCTAGGTACATGTCGTCGTCATTAGCCCCCGAATGGTTCGGGGTTCGAGTGGAGATGGAGTTGAAAATAATTCCGACTCAATTTTTGCGCTTCGGAAGCGTCATGCTGGAACCAATGAATCAACATGATGGCTTCAACTTCTTTTTCAGTCGCCTTGATCCATTCTTAGTTTGTCGAGTGAACTTTGCTGCTAAGTTTCGGGTGTTGATATGGAAAAAATCTTCGGTCTGACAGACTGCTCTGTTGTTCCCGGATCTTGCGGGATTCGAAATTTTGGGAAGCGCGCGGGACAGAGGAGGCCGCAGTAATCGGGACGGATTAGGCAGGGACGCCTCGATATCCACACCACCTTTTTCGCCACGTACCGAGCGAGCACCAGTTGCGGGATTTGACAGGATCGCCCGGGCCCAGTGGTCAGTCACTCGGAAACGATTCCATATAAGGCATTGGATTGGGGAATTCTGCACAGTGTGCCCCAATTCCCCTTTCTTCCTCCTCTGCTTCTCCAGCGCTGTCGCGTCCGTTCTCGACACCACCTCCCGCCCGTGTTCCTCTTGCTTCGATGGTGAAGGACAAGACGACGCCGCTGGAACGCGCGAAGAAGGGAGCGGCGAAGGGGAAGGGGAAGAAGACCGGCAAGAGCGGGTCGTCGTCGAGATCCGACTTGCCGCACGGCTGGGTTCAGGGCGACTGGATCCAGTTCACCATCGAGCTGGATGATCTGCGGGATCTGGCCGAGAGTGGGCTGATCGAGCATGGTTCCTGGAGGCTCCCGGGGGACGAAACTGAGCCACAGCCCGAGGAGGGCGAATGCGTCTTGCTCGCCACCCACGTCGACCACGGTTTTTCCTTGCTCCCGCATCCCTTTTTCGTGCCTTCTTGAACTTCTTCGGAGCTCAACTCCACCATTTCTCTCCCAATACTATCACATACCTTGCTGCCTTTGTCTCATTGTGTGAGAATTTTCTGGGCTGCCGACCGCACTGGGGTCTGTTCAAGCACATCTTCACATGTCGCTCGTAGACTGTGAAAAAAGCTAGCCCGAGTGACGAGAAAACCCAGGTAATCCAGATGTGCGGGGGCTTAGGCATCCAGATGCGGGGGGAGAGCGCTTTTCCTGCGATGACTCTACTTGACTCGGTTAGAGGGTGGCAGTCGACTTGGTTTTATTGCAAAGACAAGTTGACTCCTGGCCACTCGACCGGTCTCCCTCCCTTTTCTTTGGCACGTGTCCAGAAACCCACCACCTTGAAAGTGACTCCAGCAGAGAAAGTGGAGGTGGCCATGTTGATGGAGCGAGTAGTTCAGCGAATTCATGAGGGTGTGACTGGAATGGATTTGCTCGAGGTATTTCTCAGTCGACGTATCCAGCCTCTCCAGGCTCGTGATGACTCGATGTGGATGTACTCGGGGATTGAAGATTCCACTAGGATCCACCCGGAGGACGTAGATGAGAAGACGGTGGCACAGTGGGTGCAAGGCATCACAGGAAACAAGGACAACCCCAGGGGGCCCCGAAGAGTTTTGCCATTCGACACCAACAACCAACCAGACAAGGTCTATTCTTTACTTCCGAGTGTTTTTCATTCTGACTTGCAATTGTTTACTGAGTCGACCATCCTTTGTTCACCTCTTTTGCTTCGCAGATCTATATGGAGACATACTCAATGCCGAACGGGGAGCAAGAGCAGTACCAGGAAGGAGAAGAAAGCGGAGGCGAAAGCATGGATTGGCAGTCTAATGGAGGAGAAGAGGAGGAAAGCGAGGACTCGAGCAGTGGCGAAGAAGTCGAGTCACCACTTCGCAACGAAAGGCGTTCCAAGAACAAGAACGACCCAGCAAGCGTCTGTGGCAAAGTAGCTCTATCGACTGGACAGACTTCCAAGCGCACTCGGACCTCTTTCCCTGTGCCGAATGAAAAGGCTTCAAAGCAGCCCAAAGTTGCAGCATCAAAGTCTCGGAAGACCCTGCCCAAGATCAAGATCGATGTTCCCGTCGCTTCTACGTAAGTGTCTTGTCCTCATCTTTGCTCAAGGACCTGTGCTGTCGACTCTCTTCTTGATTTAACCGAGTGAATCTTGAAACTTGTAGTACTGCTACCTCTGGGACTTCTGCTTACAGAGATGGTGACGAGGAAATGGGGGATGCGGTCACTTCCAACCCAGGTATGACTTTTGCGATCTTGTCTTTATTTTCTCAGCCATTTTACTGGTCGACTGAATTCTGGCGATTGATTCTTTTGCAGCTCCTCCCAATGTCATTGATCTTCTGGATGACAACGAGGATGTGTCGCTGAGGCCTATGGGAAGGAGAAGCAGGAAGACATCAACTGGCAAGGCGCCTCAGTCGACGCCGGTGACGGAACCGGTAATCCAGGAGACCGGCGATGCCAATCGGACTTCTGTGACTTTCGCCGTACCATTGTCCAGTGCCCGCCTTCAGCGTGGACTGCGCAGACTCCAGCCGATCCATCTTCACTCTTCACTGCACATCACGTCCCAGAGGACCAAGTGGGTGCTGCCAAGGAGGCTATACGCCAGGTGTGTATCATGATGGAACTGATGAAGGTGGTCCGCGAGGCTAGCCAAGCTGCTTATGACGCCAGCTCAGCTCTTCAGAGCAACATCCAGGTTGGTTGATCACCGACTGACCCTTTTAGCTTGTCGCTTGTTCTGTTAGGATATGCTACCTGAAAACTTTCCTTGAGGGATCTTTCCATCAGTCTGCGTTTTGCATTTGTACACCCACTGGGTGTTTAACTTACTAGTGAATAATTTTGTTTCTTGGGTCGACTAGGCTATGTCGATTGAGTTTTTGAACCAGTGGGGGCACGCTGAGTGCACCCACTCGGTGTAGTCCACGAGACCATAGTTGACTGCGGGCAGTCGACTGTGGTCTGAGAATCGGAATTTTCTCACTCGGTCGGAACGGGTCATGTCGAGTGGAACCTGAACTTAGTGGGGGCACGCTGAGTGCACCCACTGGGTGTAGTCCCCGAGACCGTAGTCGACTGCGGGCAGTCGACTGTGGTCTGAGAACAATTTTTTTTACACTCGGTCTGCACAGACCATGTCGAGTGGACACTAGACCAGTGGGGGCACACTAAGTGCACCCACTGGGTGTAGTCCCCGAGACTACTGTTGGATGTATGATTCAGCAGTAGTCTTAGAACTTGTTGAATTTATCACTCTTATTGCTCTGAAGTAGCCAACCTTTTCATCTGTCGACTGGCCGTCCTTTGATTACAGAAATCCTGCGAACTTGGAGCTCGTTTTGCTGACCTGGAGCAGAAGCAGATTCAGCTCAATCTCGATCTGGAGCTAGCCAAGACAAACTTGCAGAAGGCCAAGGATGAAGCCGTTGGTACGAAAAACTTGTCGACTGACTTGTTCCTGAACCGAGTGTTATTTACTTTTTCTGAACCGAGCGTTATTTCTTCCAGAAACAATGAACCAGGCTCTGGTAGAGAAGGATCTGGACCTTGCAGCCGCGCAGAAAGCAGCCGAAGAGAAAACTGCACTCGCCGACCAGAAGCTGGCTTCAGTCGGCAAACTGGAGGAAGAGAACGCCAAGCTGAAGACTGCCCTGGATGAAGCCAACAAGGAGGCGACTCGTCTGAAGAAGGACAAGAGGGCTCTGACCGATAAGGTGGAAGACATCGCCCGCAAGAGAGATGACTTGGAGAATTATCTGGGAGGTCTTGCCAAGAAGCTGTTCATCATGCTTGAAGGTGCCTACCCTCGTCCGGCTGATTTGTTGCTGTCGACTCGATATATAACCGTTGACTCATCGCTGCATTGTGTGTGCAGAGTTTTTCCAAAACTTTGAGGAAGAGACTGGGCGAGTTGAGACAAGCTTGGACCCCATCCTCTCTCCTGTGAAGGACGAAGCTGCCATGAACGTGCTCCGACTGGAATCCCGTGTCGCTGGTGTTGTTGACTATCTTGCTCGTCTAAAAGTTGCGGTGTCGCGAATCGACACAACACTCTGGCCAAGGGCGACGCTCCAAAAGGACCTCGAGTCTCTGATGGCTCGACCCAACGAGGTACCTGGTGGGGTGCAGGAATGGAAGAAGTCTTCTGCTCGCTGTGGTGCTGACGTGGCTCTGTCTCTGGTTTGTGTCCACTGCAAGGAAGCGCGAGAAGAGAAGCTAGCAGCAATCAAGGTTGCCAATACCAAAAAGCACGACTGCCAATCTTTCATGGAAACTTTCATTGCTGCTGCCACTCGGATCGCTGACGGTATCGACCTGGACGAGTTCGTCGATCCAACAAGCCCTCCTCCTGCGGAGTGAACAAACTTTATGCCCTGCCTTAAATTTGCCTCGAAATGCCGAGTGATTTTGTAACCGTAAAACTCCTTCGGGCCTGATGCCTGAGTACTTTAATCTGTGGTCTAAAACCTTAGGATTTATCTGAACTTGGTTTATCTCTAAATATGCTTGTGTTTGCCTTCGAGTGGAACTTGTTCTTCACTCAGAATAGTCTTTGTACTTGTGATGCAGCTCTGAGGAGAAGGTAATAGTCGACCTGTACCTCGTCGTCTTTACGGATCAGGATGGAGTGCACATTGTACTTATAGCGTAGCTCTAAGGAGAAGGTCACAGTCGACCTGCACCTCGTCATCCTTGTAGATCGGGATGGAGCGTACATTGTATTTATGGCGTAGCTCTGAGGAGAAGGTCGCAGTCGACCTGCACCTCGTCGTCCTTGTTGATACGGATGGAGCGTGTGGCCAAGTCCCCGAGCGAGAAGATCAGTTCTCACTCAGAACGTGTTTTATACTTAGGCGAGTACTGGACTGCAGCTAAGCCCCCTGAGTGAGAGGGTTGCTCGCCACTCGGTAGGATTTTTTAAACTTAGGCGAGTACTGGACTGCAGCTAAGCCTCCGAGTGAGAGGGTTGCTCACCACTCGGTAGGATTTTTCAAACTTAGGCGAGTACTGGACTGCAGCTAAGCCCCCGAGTGAGAGGGTTGCTCGCCACTCGGTAGGATTTTTCAAACTTAGGCAAGTACTGGACTGCAGCTAAGCCCCCGAGTGAGAGGGTTGCTCGCCACTCGGTAGGATTTTTCAAACTTAGGAGAGTACTGGACTGCAACTAAGCCCCCGAGTGAGAGGGTTACTCGCCGCTCGGTAGGATTTTTTAAACTTAGGCGAGTACTGGACTGCAGCTAAGCCTCCGAGTGAGAGGGTTGCTCACCACTCGATAGGATTTTTCAAACTTAGGCGAGTACTGGACTGCAGCTAAGCCCCCGAGTGAGAGGGTTGCTCGCCACTCGATAGGATTTTTCAAACTTAGGCGAGTACTGGACTGCAGCTAAGCCCCGGAGTGAGAGGGCTGCTCACGACTCGGTAGGATTTTTTTAACTTAGGCGAAACGGATTCGCAGCTAAGCCTCTGAGTGAGAGGCTTGCTCTTCACTTGGCAGGATTTTCTTGTTTGGAACTTAGGCGAAACAGATTCGCAGCTAAGCTAAGGCACCCACTGGGGGATTTAGAACACATAAAAAGGAACAACAATCATTTAGGAGACTGTAAAACTGTGTCTTTGATAATCAAACTAGAAGGTATTTCTTATTACATCTCAACAGTTTGAATGCTTAAGTATAAAAGGGGCAGAGCAGCTCCGCATTCCAAGCGCGTGGCTCGTCTTTATTGTGCTCGACATTGTAGAGGTGATATGCTCCATTGTGGAGCACTTTGGTGACAATGAAGGGGCCTTCCCAAGCAGGAGCAAGCTTGTGTGGTTTCCGCTGATCCACTCGAAGAACCAAGTCTCCCTCTTGAAATGCTCGACCCCTCATGTTTCTGGCGTGGAATCGACGCAGGTCTTGCTGATAAATGGTCGATCGGATTAGGGCCATCTCTCTTTCCTCTTCCAAGAGATCAACTACATCTTGCCGAGCCTGTTCTGCTTCATCTTCTGAGAAAAGTTCGACTCGGGGTGCATTGTGAAGCAAGTCACTCGGAAGCACAACTTCAGCCCCATAGACTAAGAAGAATGGAGTTCGACCAGTCGACCGATTAGGAGTTGTCCTCAATCCCCAAAGTACTGATGGAAGTTCATCGACCCAGGCGCCTGCTGCATGCTTGAGGTCACACATCAATCGGGGTTTCAGTCCTTTGAGAATCAATCCGTTTGCTCTTTCAGCTTGTCCATTCGACTGGGGATGGGCGACTGAAGCATAGTCGACCCGAGTGCCTTGGGAAGCGCAAAAGGCTCTAAACTCATCAGAATCGAAGTTCGACCCATTATCTGTGATGATGCTGTGCGGGGCACCATATCTGAATGTCAACTCTCTGATGAAGCTGACAACAGTACTTGCTTCAAGGTTTTTGATTGGCTTGGCTTCAATCCATTTAGTGAACTTGTCGACTGCTAAGAGCACATGAGTGAAGCCACTCCTGCCAGTCCTCAGAGGTCCAACCATATCTAATCCCTAGACAGCAAAAGGCCAGATGAGCGGAATCGTCTTCAGGGCTGATGCAGGCTTGTGAGACATGTTGGAATAGAACTGGCAACCTTCACATTTGTCGACTATATCTTTTGCCATTTCATTCGCTCGTGGCCAATAAAACCCCGCTCGGTATGCTTTGGCCACAATGGTCCGAGAGGACGCATGGTGACCACAGGTCCCCGGGTGGATGTCGTTGAGGATCACTCGACCTTCTTCCGGTGTTATGCACTTCTGAGCGACTCCGATAACACTTTCTCTGTCCACCCATTACTGTGAAAGCTTTGGATCGACGGACAATCTGACGTGCCTCTTCTTCATCCTCTGGGAGCTCTTTCCTGAGAATATATGCAATTTACGGCACTGTCCAATTGGGTATGACGACCAAAACTTCCATGACCAAGTCGACCACGACTGGGATTTCGACTTCAGTCGGATCAGTAGGGCTCTTAGGTTGTGGGAGCTCCTCCGTGAAGGGATCCTCTTGGACAGACGGCATGTGAAGATGCTCCAAGAACACATTACTGGGAATAGGCTCACGCTTGGAGCCTATCTTTGCCAAATCATCAGCTGCTTGATTTTTCAGTTGGGGTATATGATGGAGCTCTAACCCCTCAAACTTCTTTTCTAACTTTCTCATTGCATTGCAATAGCCAGTCATAGCCGGGCTCCTGACGTCCCACTCCTTCATTACTTGATTAATCACCAAATCTGAGTCGCCGTAGACCATTAGGCGACGGACACCGAGTGAAATGGCCATTCGCAACCCGTACAGAAGTGCTTCATATTCAGCCTCATTGTTGGAGGAATCAAAATCAATCTGAAGAACATAGCTGAGCCTGTCTCCTCGGGGGGATACCAATACCACTCCAGCACAAGAACCATTCAACATCTTGGATCCATCAAACAACATGGTCCAATGCTCCGAGTGAATCTGAGTCGGCTGTTGTTGCTCAACCCACTCGGCGAGGAAATCTGCTATTGCTTGGGACTTGATAGCTTTCTTTGCCTCATACTTGATATCCAAGGGAAGGAGTTCAATCGCCCACTTTGCCACTCGACCATTTGCATCTCTGTTGTTCAGAATTTCTGACAATGGAGCGTCGCTGACGACTGTAATGGAGTGGTCAGACAAATAATGTGCAACCTTCTTCATGGTCATGTAAATTCCATAAACAAGCTTCTAATAATGCAGATATCTCTGCTTGGACGGAGTCAGGACTTCAGAAATATAGTACACTGGGCGCTGAACTTTATAAGCTTTTCCTTCTTCTTCCTGCTCGACCATGAGTACTGTACTGACAACTTGTCCAGTGACTCCAATATAAAGCAGTAAAGGCTCTTTGCTGATTGGGGCAGCAAGCACCGGCTCGGTGGAAAGTAGGGTTTTGAGCTCTGCAAACGCTGCATCAGCTTCAGGCGTCCACTCGAACTTATCAGATTTCTTCATCAGTCGGTAAGGAGGCAATGCCTTCTCACCGAGGCGAGAGACGAATCGACTCAAGGCGGCCAAACAACCAGTAAGCTTCTGAACGTCATGCACACGCACAGGTCGTTTCATCCGGAGTATGGCCCCAACTTTCTCTGGGTTCGCGTCGATCCCTCGTTTGGAAACGAGGAAACCGAGTAACTTTCCTCCTGGAACTCTGAACATGCACTTTGACGGATTAAGCTTGATATCATACCCTCTCAGGTTGGCAAAGGTTTCAGCGAGGTCAGTCAGCAGGTCGGAACCTTTACGTGACTTGACCACAATGTCATCCATATATTCTTCCGCACTCCGACTGATTTGAGTGAGCAGGCACTTCTGAATCATCCTCATAAATGTGGCACCAACGTTCTTGTGACCGAATGGCATTGTGACATAACAAAAGCACCCGAATGGAGTGATGAAAGCTGTTTTTATCTCATCGGGTCCATACAGTCGGATCTGATGATACCCGGAATAGGCGTCCAGAAAAGACAAACGCTCACACCCCGCAGTTGAATCAACGATTTGGTCGATACGGGGGAGAGGGAAATGATCTTTCCGGCAGGCCCCATTGATATGCTTGAAGTCAATGCACATACGAAGTGAGTCGTCCTTCTTGCGGACCATGACAACATTGGTGAGCCACTCGGAGTGGTAAATCTCTCGGATGAACTCAGCTGCCAAGAGCCAAGCCACTTCCTCGCAATTTGCCTTTCTCTTCTGTACGGCGGACCATCGAAGATGCTCTTTGACTGGTTTTACTTTCGGGTCGACTCGCAAACGGTGCTCAGCCAGTTCCCTGGGTACACCCGGCATGTCAGAAGGTTTCCATGCAAAGATGTCCCGGTTCTCACGGAGGAACTGGATGAGTGATAACCCACAAGCATAGGGGATCGCAACAGTTTTCGAGGGTAGAGTATTCAACCCAAATTTATTGATTCGACACAAGGGGAGCCAAAGAATATTCTCAAGTATTAGCAGTTGAGTTGTCAATTCAACCACACCTGGATAACTTAATATCTGCAGCAAAGTATTTAGTAGCAAAGTAGTATGGAAGTAATGGTAACAGTAGCAAAAGTAATATTTTCGGGTTTTATAGTGATTGTAACAATAGCAACAGAAAAGTAAATAAGCGAAGAACAATATGTGAAAAAGCTCGTAGGCATTGGATCAGTGATGGAGAATTATGCCGGATGTGGTTCATCATGTAACAGTCATAACATAGGGTGACACAGAACTAGCTCCAATTCATCAATATAATGTAGGCATGTATTCCGAATATAGTCATACGTGCTTATGGAAAAGAACTTGCATGACATCTTTTGTCCTACCCTCCCGTGGCAGCGGGGTCCTAATGGAAACTAAGGGATATTAAGGCCTCCTTTTCATAGAGTACCGGACCAAAGCATTAACACATAGTGAATACATGAACTCCTCAAACTATGGTCATCACCGGGAGTGGTCCCGATTATTGTCACTTCGGGGATGCCGGATCATAACACATAGTAGGTGACTATAGACTTGCAAGATAGGATCAAGAACTCACATATATTCATGAAAACATAATAGGTTCAGATCTGAAATCATGGCACTCGGGCCCTAGTGACAAGCATTAAGCATAGCAAAGTCATAGCAACATCAATCTCAGAACATAGTGGATACTAGGGATCAAACCCTAACAAAACTAACTCGGTTACATGATAAATCTCATCCAACCCATCACCGTCCAGCAAGCCTACGATGGAATTACTCATGCACGGCGGTGAGCATCATGAAATCGGTGATGGAGGATGGTTGATGATGACGACGGCAACGGATTCCCCTCTCCGGAGCCCCGAACGGACTCCAGATCAGCCCTCCTGAGAGAGTTTGGGGCTTGGCAGCGGCTCCATATCATAAAACGCGATGAGTCTCTCTCTCTGATTTTTTCTCCCCGAACACGAATATATGGAGTTGGAGTTGAGGTCGGTGGAGCTCCAGGGGGCCCACGAGGCAGGGGGCGCCCCCAGGGGGCAGGCGCGCCCCCCACCCTCATGGAAAGAGTGTGGGGCCCCTGGCCTTGATTCTTTCGCCAGTATTATTTATTATTTCCAAAAATAATCTCCGTGAAGTTTCAGGTCATTCCGAGAACTTTTGTTTCTGCACATAAATAACACCATGGCAATTCTGCTGAAAACAGCGTCAGTCCGGGTTAGTTCCATTCAAATCATGCAAGTTAGAGTCCAAAACAAGGGCAAAAGTGTTCGGAAAAGTAGATACGACGGAGACATATAAACTCCCCCAAGCTTAAACCTTTGCTTGTCCTCAAGCAATTCAGTTGACAAACTGAAAGTGATAAAGAAAAACTTTTACAAACTCTGTTTGCTCTTGTTGTTGTAAATATGTAAAGCCAGCATTCATCTTTTCAGCAAAGATTTTGACTAACCATATTCACAGTAACTCTTAGGTCTCATGTTTACTCATATCAATGGCATAATCAACTAGCGAGCAATAATAATAAATCTCGGCACTTTCTCAAAACAATCATGATATGATATAACAAGGTGGTATCTCGCTAGCCCTTTCTGAGATCGCAAAACATAAATGCAGAGCACCTTTAAAGATTAAGGACTGACTAAACATTGTAATTCATGGTAAAAGAGATACAGTCATAGTCATACCCAATATAAATTAATAGTAGTGGATACAAATGACAGCGGTGCTCTCCAGCTGGTACTTTTTAATAAGAGGGTGATGACTGAACATAAAAGTAAATAGATAGGCCCTTCGCAGAGGGAAGCATGGATTTGTAGAGGTGCCAGAGCTCGATTTTGAAATAGAGATAAATAATATTTTGAGCGGCATACTTTCATTGTCAACATAACAACCAAGAGATGGCGATATCTTCCATGCTACACACATTATAGGCGGTTCCCAAATAGAATGGTAAAGTTTATACTCCCCCTCCGCCAACAAACATCAATCCATGGCTTGCTCAAAACAATGAGTGCCTCCAACTAACAACAGTCCCGGGGGAGTTTTGTTTGCAATTATTTTGATTTGATTTGCATAAAGCATGGGACTAGGCATCCCGGTGACCAGCCATTTTCTCGTGAGTGAGGAGAGGAGTCCACTCCTCTTGAGAATAACCCACCTAGCATGGAAGATACGGACAGCCCTAGTTGATACATGAGCTATTCGAGCATACAAAACAGAATTTCATTTGAAGGTTTGGAGTTTGGCACATACAAATTTACTTGGAACGGCAGGTAGATACCGCATATAGGAAGGTATAGTGGACTCATATGGAATAACTTTGGGGTTTAAGGGATTGGATGCACAAGCAATATTCCCGCTTAGTACAAGTGAAGGCTAGCAAAAGACTGGGAAGCGGCCAACTAGAGAGCGACAACAGTCATGAACATGCATTAAAATTAATGAACATTGAGTGCAAGCATGAGTAGGATATAATCGACCATGAACATAAATAACGTGAAGGCTATGTTGATTTGTTTCAACTACATGTGTGAACATGTGCCAAGTCAAGTCACTCGAATCATTCAAAGGAGGATACCACCCCATCATACCACATCACAACCATCTTAATAGCATGTTGGCACGCAAGGTAAACCATTATAAACTCCTAGCTAATTAATCATGGCATAAGCAACTATAATCTCTAATTGTCACTGCAAACATGTTTATTCATAATAGGCTGAATCAGGAACGATGAACTAATCAAATTTACAAAAACAAGAGAGGTCGAGTTCATACCAGGTTCTCTCATCTCAATCAGTCCATCATATATCGTCATAATTGCCTTTCACTTGCACGACCGAACAATGTGAATAATAATAATAGTGCACGTGCATTGGACTAAGCTGGAATCTGCGAGCATTCAATAAACAGGAGAAGACAAGGCAATATGGGCTCTTGGTTAAATCAACAATAATGCATATAAGAGCCACTTCAACAATTTTATTATGGTCTTCTCCTATCGACCCCTAAAGGAAAGAACAAAATAAAACTATTTACACGGGAAAGCTCCCAACAAGCAAAAGAAGAACAGGAATCTTTTCGGGTTTTCTTTTAATTATTACTACAGCAAGAAAGTAAACTAGCTAAACGCCACAACTAATTTTTTATATTTTTCTTAAGGTTTTTCAAACACACAAGAAGAAAGCGAGAAAAAAGGAAAATAAACTAGCATGGATATTATAGTGAAAAAGTATGAGCACCAACAACTAGCAATGAGTGTGTGAACATAAATGTAATGTCGGTGAAAAATCATACTCCCCCAAGCTTAGGCTTTTGACCTAAGTTGGTCTATTGCCACGGCTGGCCTGGCGGATATCCAAAGTGATAGTTGGGGTCGTACTGAGATGCAACAGTTATTGCATCGTGGGCTACAGCTTGGAGGCGAGCTATCTTAGCCCTCCTCTCATACTCGTTCGCCTCCTCCCTGGTTATTAAATATCTCCCCTTCGCCTGAAAGTCAAAGAAAATACGAGCAGGGAGAGCGACGTGATAGGTGCGTCGTCTGTCAAAGATTAGTCGGTACTGGAGGAACTGATCGTTCCTCTCAAGAAAACGATGACGAACCATAGCCTCATAATCTAAATGAATAGGAGGCAACTCAATATCATACTCACGTATGGGTATATTAAGAAAATTAGCTAAACGGGTTGCATAAATTCCACCAAAGAAATCTCCATTAAATCTATTATTATGCCACCTACATGCAACAATGGCTCCCAAATTATAATGTTTATCTCCTAACACAGCACTCCTGAGAATACTGAGGTCAGGGACACACATGTGACATGCTTCATCCTTACCATTTATGCACCTACCTATGAAGAGAGCAAAATAATGTATAGCAGGAAAATGAATGCTCCCTATGGTAGCTTGTGCTATGTCTCTAGATTCCCCCACAGTTATACTAGCAAGAAAATCTCTAAATTCAGATTTGCGAGGTTCACTAGTACTACCCCATTGTGGAAGTTTGCAAGCAGCGGTAAAATCCTCTAAGTCCATAGTATAAGAATTTTCATAAAGATCAAACAGGACAGTTTGAGAATTGCGTGAAGATGAAAATTCAAACCTCCTTACAAAGAAACTAGTGAGATAGTGGTACTGACGGCACTTATCTGCCTCGAAGCTCACAAGATCAGCGTTACGCATATATGCGTTAAATTCTTCCTTGATTCCTGCTTGATCCATGAAGTCCTCAGAAGGCCATTCACAAACCCGCACTGGAGCGTCCCTTGGTGGTTCATTATCGGCATCGCGCATTGCAAGCCTGGGTCCTTGCTTCCTTGAAGGACCACATTGGTACATTTTCCTAAACATATTTCTTCCTCTGAAAAATTTCTGAAATTTTTAGTAACTTCAAATAAAAGTGAACCAAGCTCAACAAAATTGATAGCAACTACTCCTACAAGTGCCTAGAGACTATATCATGCATTAGAACTACTTGGAACCATATAAATTTGACATGCAAGCTCAAGAACATGGTCACCTAGGCAGCATAAATTTGCAATGAATAAAGCACTAGAACAAAAACTAATTGGAACAATGGAGGAGTCACATACCAAGGAACAATCCCCCAAAGCAGTTTTGTGAGAGGTGCTTTGAGCAAGGAGATCGAAAATCGCAGCAAAATGAGCTAGAACTCGTGCTTGAGCTGGTTGGTGATTTTTTTGGGAGGAAGAAGAAGTGTCTGGGTGCAGGAATAAGTGGAGGGGAGCCACCATGGGCCCACAAGGCAGGGGGCGCGCTCAGGGGGGTGGGCGCGCCCTGGACCCTCGTGCCCAGGTGCTTGCTCCCCCTGCTGTGTTCTCAGTGCCAAATATTCTCAAATATTCCAGAAAAAATCATATTTCAATTTCAGGGTATTTGGAGAACTTTTATTTTCGGGATATTTTTATATTGCACGGATAATTCAGAAAACAGACAGAAAAATACTATTTTTACTTTATTTCAACTAAATAACAGAAAGTAGAGAGAGGGTACAGAAGGTTGTGGTTTCTAACTTCATCCATCTCATGCTCATCAAAAGGAATCCACTAACAAGGTTGATCAGGTCTTGTTAACAAACTCATTCCGAATTGCATGAAACCGGAGAAATTTCGAATAACACTATGTTACCTCAACGGGGATATGCACATCCCCAACAATAAGAATATCATATTTCTTCGTGACAGTAGGAAGAGGAAATTCAAAACCTCCAATAATAATCGATGGAATTTTTCCAATAGAATTGATACTGTGGACTTGAGGTTGTTTCCTCGAAAAGTGTACCGTATGCTCATTACCATTAACATGAAAAGTGACATTGCCTTTGTTGCAATCAATAACAGCCCCTGCAGTATTCAAAAAGGGTCTTCGAAGAATAATAGACATACTATCGTCCTTGGGAATATCAAGAATAACAAAGTCCGTTAAAATAGTAACATTTGCAACCACAACAGGCACATCCTCACAAATACCGACAGCAATAGTAGTTGATTTATCAGCCATTTGCAAAGATATTTCAGTAGGTGTCAACTTATTCAAATCAAGTCTACGATATAAAGAGAGAGGCATGACACTAACACCGGCTCCAAGATCACATAAAGCAGTTCTAACATAATTTCTTTTAATGGAGCATGGTATAGTGGGTACTCCTGCATCTCCAAGTTTCTTTGGTATTCCACCCTTAAAAGTATAATTAGCAAGCATGGTGGAAATTTCAGCTTCCAGTATCTTTCTTTTATTAGTAACAATTTCTTTCATATACTTAGCATAAGGATTCATTTTGAGCATATCAGTTAATCGCATACGCAAAAAGATAGGTCTAATCATTTCAGCAAAGTGCTCAAAATCCTCATCATCCTTTTTCTTGGATGGTTTGGGAGGAAAAGGCATGGGTTTCTGAACCCATGGCTCTCTTTCCTTACCGTCCTTCCTAGCAACAAAGTCTCTCTTATCATAACATTGATTCTTTTATTGTGGGTTATCAAGATCAACAACAGGTTCAATTTCTACATCATTATCATTGCTAGGTTGAGCATCATCATGAGCATCATCATTAACAGTATCACTAGGTTCATGTTCATTACTAGATTGTGTTTCAGCATCAGAAATAGAAATATCATTTGGATTCTCAGGTGGTTCAGCAATAGGTTCACTAGAAGCATGCAAAGTCCTATCATTTTTCTTTTTCTTCTTTTTAGAAGGGCTAGGTGCATCAATATTATTTCTCTGAGAATCCTGCTCAATTCTCTTAGGATGGCCTTCAGGATACAAAGGTTCCTGAGTCATTTTACCAGTTCTAGTAGCCACTCTAACAGCATAGTCATTATTCTTACTATTTAATTCATTGAGCAAATCATTCTGAGCTTTAAGTACTTGTTCTACTTGAGTGGTGACCATAGAAGCATGTTTACTAATGAGTTTTAATTCACCTTTAACATTAGCCATGTAATCACTCATGTGTTCAATCATATAAGCATTATGTTTTAATTGTCTACCAAAATAAGCATTAAAATCTTCTTGCTTAACCATAAAGTTATCAAACTCATCCAAACATTGGCTAGCAAACTTAGTAGGAGGGATTTCAGCTTTATCATATCTATAGAGAGAATTTACCTTTACTACCTGTGTCGGGTTATCAAGACCATGTATTTCTTTAATAGGAGGTAAATTCTTAACATTTTCATCTTTAATACCTTTTTCTTTCATAGATTTCTTTGCCTCTTGCATATCTTCAGGACTGAGAAATAGAACACCTTTTTTCTTTGGAGTTGGCTTAGGAATTGGTTCAGGAAGTGTCCAATTATTTTCATTGGTCAACATATTATTCAATAGAATGTCCGCTTCATCTGGTGTTCTTTCCCTGAAAACAGAACCAGCACAACTATCCAGGTGGTCTCTGGAAGCATCGGTTAGTCCATTATAAAAGATATCAAGTATTTCATTTTTCTTGAGAGGATGATCAGGCAAAGCATTAAGTAATTGGAGAAGCCTCTCCCAAGCTTCTGGGAGACTCTCTTCTTCAATTTGCACAAAATTATATATTTCTCTTAGAGCAGCTTATTTCTTATGAGCAGGGAAATATTTAGCAGAGAAGTAATAAATCATATCCCGGGGACTACGCACACAACCAGGATCAAGAGAATTAAACCATATCTTAGCATCACCCTTTAATGAGAACGGAAATATTTTAAGGATATAAAGGTAGCGAGTTCTCTCATCATTAGTGAACAGGGCGGCTATATAATTTAATTTAGTAAGATGTGCCACAACAGTTTTAGATTCATAGCCATAAAAAGGACCAGATTCAACCAAAATAATTATATCAGGATCAATAGAGAATTCATAATCCTTATCAGTAACAAAGATAGGTGAAGTAGCATAAGCAGGATCATATTTCATTCTAACATTCAAAGTTTTTTTGTTAAGCTTAGCTAATAATTTCTTAAGATCACTTCTATCATTGCAAGCAAGAAAGTCTCTAGTAGTTTATTCATCCATAACATAGCCCTCAGGCACAACAGGCAATTCATATTTATTGGGAGAGTCTTCATCATCACTTTCATCAATATTATCAGTTTCAATAATTTCATTCTCTCTAGCCCTAGCAAGTTGTTCATGAAGAAATTCACCAAGTGGCACAGTAGTATCAAGCATAGAAGTAGTTTCATCATAAGTATCATGCATAGCAGAAGTGGCATCATCAATAACATGCAGAATTAATAGCAGAAGTAGGTTTAGGTGTCGCAAGCTTACTCAAAACAGAAGGTGAATCAAGTGCAGAGCTAGATGGCAGTTCCTTACCTCCCCTCGTAGTTGAGGGATAAATTTTTGTTTTCAAGTCTTTCAAGTTCTTCATAGTGACCAGCAGATATAAATCCCAAGTGACTTAAAGAATAGAGCTATGCTCCCCGGCAACGGCGCCAGAAAATAGTCTTGATAACCCACAAGTATAGGGGATCGCAACAGTTTTCGAGGGTAGAGTATTCAACCCAAATTTATTGATTCGACACAAGGGGAGCCAAAGAATATTCTCAAGTATTAGCAGTTGAGTTGTCAATTCAACCACACCTGGATAACTTAATATCTGCATCAAAGTATTTAGTAGCAAAGTAGTATGGAAGTAACGGTAACAGTAGCAAAAGTAATATTTTGTGGTTTCATAGTGATTGTAACAATAGCAACAGAAAAGTAAATAAGCGAAGAACAGTATGTGAAAAGCTCGTAGGAATTGGATGGGTGATGGAGAATTATGCCGGATGTGGTTCATCATGTAACAGTCATAACATAGGGTGACACGGAACTAGCTCCAATTCATCAATATAATGTAGGCATGTATTCCGAATATAGTCATACGTGCTTATGGAAAAGAACTTGCATGACATCTTTTGTCCTACCCTCCCATGGCAGCGGGGTCCTAACGGAAACTAAGGGATATTAAGGCCTCCTTTTAATAGAGTACCAGACCAAAGCATTGACATATAGTGAAAACATGAACTCCTCAAACTATGGTCATCACCGGGAGTGGTCCCGATTATTGTCACTTCGGGGTTGCCGGATCATAACACATAGTAGGTGACTATAGACTTGCGAGATAGGATCAAGAACTCACATATATTCATGAAAACATAATAGGTTCAGATCTGAAATCATGGCACTCGGGCCCTAGTGACAAGCATTAAGCATCGCAAAGTCATAGCAACATCAATCTCAGAACATAGTGGATACTAGGGATCAAACCCTAACAAAACTAACTCGATTACATGATAAATCTCATCCAACCCATCACCGTCTAGCAAGCCTACAATGGAATTACTCACGCACGGCAGTGAGCATCATGAAATTGGTGATGGAGGATGGTTGATTATGACGACGGCGACGGATTCTCCGGAGCCTCGAACGGACTCCAGATCAGCCCTCCCGAGAGAGTTTAGGGCTTGGCAGCGGCTCCGTGTCGTAAAACGCGATGAATCTCTCTCTCTGATTTTTTTCTCCCCGAACACGAATATATGGAGTTGGAGTTGAGGTCGGTGCAGCTCCAGGGGGCCTACGAGGCAGGGGACGCACCCAGGGGGCAGGCGCGCCCCCACCCTCGTGGAAAGGGTGTGGGCCCCCTGGCCTTGATTCTTTCGCCAGTATTTTTTATTATTTCCAAAAATAATCTCCGTGAAGTTTCAGGTCATTCCGAGAACTTTTGTTTCTGCACATAAATAACACCATGGCAATTCTGCTGAAAACAGCGTCAGGCCGGGTTAGTTCCATTCAAATCATGGAAGTTAGAGTCCAAAACAAGGGCAAAAGTGTTTGGAAAAGTAGATACGATGGAGACGTATCAATGAGCGCTTCTTCCTATTTGTTGTCGAGTGGTGTTGAGATATGAGTAGGAGAAGCATTAGGATTGGTCGGGTGAATATGAATCGGGTTTGTTTCACCGGACGACTGAAATGCAGAATCTGTGGCAGGCTTCTTGGCTCGGAACAAATCACTCGGATCTGCATTTTTCTGATACTCTTACATTTCAACTGCTGTCATTTGAGCATCGGCAATTTTAGAACCCTTCCGGAAGCATTCCTCTGCCTTCTGCCGATTGCCAGTGACCGTGATCACTCCTCTGGGACCAGGCATTTTCAATTTGAGATACACGTAACATGGTCGAGCCATAAAGCGTGCATATGCAGGCCTCCCCAAAATAGCATGATAAGCACTCTGGAAATCCACTACTTCAAATGTCAACTTTTCCTTACGGTAATTCTTTGAATCACCAAAAACCACGTCAAGGATTATCTGGCCGAGTGATTCAACCTTCTTGCCAGGGATGATGCCATGAAAGCTCATGTTGCTCTCACTAAGTTTGGACATCGGAATGCCCATCCCCTTCAAGGTTTCAGTGTAAAGGATATTCAAACCGCTACCACCATCCATCAACACTTTGGTCAATCGAGTGCCCCCAACGACTGGGTCGACCACTAACGCTTGCCTCCCTGGAGTGGCTATGTGAGCAGGATGATCAGACTGGTCGAATGTGACAGCTGTTTGTGACCACTTCAGGCATGTTGTCATTGCCGGAGCAACCATATTCACTTCTCTGTTTATCACTTTCAGTCAACTTTTGCTCTCAACATCAGCAAAAATCACCAGGGTGGAATTGACATTGGGAAAACCATCATCTTCCTCTTTGTCTTCATCCTTGTCCGACTCCTTTTCCTTCTCATTGGGTTGCTTCTCTCGGAACTGCTGGATCAGAACTCGACACTGTCGAGTGGTATGTTTAGGATAAATCAGATTACCTTCTTCATCCTTCTTGGTGTGAATGTGGCATGGTAAATCCAACACATCATTTCCGGCTTGATCTTTCACTTTTTTGGGGGTCCAGGGCCCCTTAGGTTTCCCTTTAAACTTTCCTTGAATCACTGCCGCAGTTTCACCAGGCCCTGCAGGCTCGGCTTTACGCTTCTGTTTCCGATTGGAAGTGCCTCCACCGGTGTCCTGACCGACTGGTTTGCTCTTTCCACTACGGAGTTGATCCTCTTCTTCTCCGTTAGCATACCGAGTGGCTATTTCCATCATCCGAGTCAGAGACATATCTCTCGTCCGACCGAATTTCAGGACCAGTTCTCAATACTTAACGCCTTCCTTCAAGGCACAAACTGCTTGATGCTAGGACACATTTTCCACTGTGTGATGCAAAGTGGTCCACCTCTGAAGGTAATCTCTCAGAGTCTCATTCGGTTTTTGCACGCAATGCTGCAATTCTGTTAATCCTGCCGGCCGCTTGCAAGTACCCTCAAAAGTTTTGACAAACACTCGGGCAAGTTCCTCCCAACTGAATATACTGCCCGGGGTCAATTGATTCAGCCATGCTCTGGCCGAACCTTCCAACATCAGAGGAAGATGCTTCATGGCCACTTCATCATTGCCGCCACCAATCTGCACAGCCACTCGGTAAACCTCAAGCCAAGTGTCAGGCTTGGACTCACCAGTGAACTTGCTGACTCCAGTCGCCAACCTAAAGTTGGGAGGAATCTCTGCGGCCCTGATGGCTCTGCTGAAACACTCTAGACCTGAAACATGGACTCTGCTGCCAGTCGGGTGATCTCTGTCAAGGCCCTCTCTGTGTGCTCTGTTCCTGTCGACTAGACCTTGAACGAGAATAGATCTCGCATCAAAGCCTGGCTCTCTTGGGTCGGCTGGTATTCTTCGCTCGCCACTGTGTGGGCGTCTGTCATCATATCGCCGGGGCACATATGATCCACTCCTCGGGGGAGGTGTGGGCACTCGACGACGGTCATCGCGGCCGAGTCGGTGATCATACTGCTCATGGTTCCTGTACTGATCCTGCCGGTGCCCACGTCCCTCACGCCGCGGGGGCGATCTTGGGTTGTGGGCCGACTGAACTGTATCTGCCATCACGGATCTGCTATGAATCCTGTTCCGCGACTGAGACACCGCTGAGTTCTGTTCTCCTGCTGCCCGGAGCAAGGCCCGGATCTGCATCAAACCCCTACCAACCTCTGACTGGGAAGGCTGAATTGACTCCGCTATACGGGCCGCAGCTGTGAGATTTTGAATCGGAGTGCGGTATACCTAAGGTTGAGCCGGAAAAAGCTGTCATTGACTGGACTCGGGAATCCACTGCCGAGCACGCTCGTCGAGTGCATGCTGAAGGTTCTCCAGCCGAGTGCGCTCAGCCAAATTGGCCAGGCGCGCCTCCTCCAATGCCCGGGCCTCGGAGGTTTCTCCAACGATGGGCGTGTGGAGTGCATCCATGTTCCGGCGGCGGAGCTCTTCCCTCTGCTGCGAAGAAAGGGGTTCGGGGCGGTACTCCTCGTGAACGCGCGACGGATCGCCGCCACCATCACTGCCGTCGTCGTGGCGGAAGCCAGGCGGACTACGTGGTCCGTCGACCATCAAGACTTCAGCCGCAGGGTCGCTGCTATCGCACTCGGATGCGGTCTCGACGGAGCCAATCGACAGGTCGAACAGGCCGTAGAGAGTTTCGTCGGGCTCTATTGCCGCGACTTGCGGGGTGGCCGACTGACGAGCCGCCGAGTGTTTCACCCACCACTGAAGCCGGGACCGACGAGATCGCTTGCGTCGGCGAACAGCTGGGAGCGAGGACACCACGGGAGCCAACCGATACTTGGTCGACGGCTGCCGGAGAAGGACGCCGCGAACGCACGCGCGAAAGTGCGTCGCCCCGCGGACGAGGAGCATCTCGACGTCAAGGGGAGCTTCTTGAAGCCAGGCGGAGTCGTCAGCAATGAAGATGAGCGCGCTGAGATGGATCTCGCGGCCCTCAGCCAATCCACCGCCGGAAACCATGATGATGGGAATCGGAAAAATCGCAACCTCGCGAAAAAGTCGCTAAGACACCTGCCCCACGGTGGGCGCCAACTGTCGTGGTTCTAAGACTAACAGTAGAATGGGGGGTAGGTATGAGGAGGCAAGATCCCAGCTATGGTGAAGTTGTACACACAAGGTTTACGAGTTCAGGCCCTTCACGGTGGAAGTAATAGCCCTACGTCTCGGTGCCCGGAGGCGGTCTACTGGATTATAGGTGTGTGGAGTTACAGGGGGTGCGAACCCTTGTCCCTGAGGTGGGGGTAGCTTATATAGAGTTCGCCAGACCCCTCCCGCCCTCAGTTACACAGGGTTTAAGGTACTTAAAGATGGGGCGTTTCTGGTAATGCGAGTAATAAAGGTACATAAATGACCATTAAGTCTATAGAGTAAACGTCCGACCGTTGCTGTACAGAGTGGCTTTCGATCTTCTGGTCGTCGAGTGACTATTGTCATGGTCGAGTGACATTGAATCTTCCGAGTGGAATGCTTCTGGTCGAGTGGATGATGATATCCCTTAAATGCTTCTGACTTTAGGGTAATGTCCTTGGGGAGGGTGTCTAGGTCAGGCCTATGACCCTACCCTAGGTACATGTCGTCGTCACCCCGGGCTCCAACCTGGGGTCGGTGCCGCCAAATGTTTGTCTTGGCGCTTGGGGGGTGAGTCTGGTCCATGCTTGGAGAAGACGTCGTGGATAAGTTGCCTGTGGCATGGGAGATATCAAGCTTCCCCATTGTGGGGAAATGCTTGCCCCTTCTGCCACGGTCGGTTCCCCATTGGGAATTGTGGCATTTAGCCCTGTGCTGCTGTTGCTCATTGGCTTGGCGACTAGGTTCTCGGTGTCTTCGATGCTCGCCCGGGAGGAAGGGCCGGGGATCATTGGTAATCTCGGCACTGCACCTTCTGGAGGCCCTGGGGCTGATGTTGACGAGATGCGCGCCTTCCTGCCCGCCGAGGTGGGGAGTGGCGCGCTTCGAGCCCCCTGGCCATCTTGGTCGCTTGCCGTCTCTCTGGGGAAGGCGTCGGGCTAGAGTCCTGGCGCTTCTCGAGAGTAACAGTGATGGAGAGAAATCGAGGGAAGATGGAGAAGGCGGGTGGCGGGGCATCAGGTCGGAGTATGATGGCGTGGATGCCTTCGCCTCCGGCCGGCGACCTGCCGCCTCATCTTTCCGCTCTTCCCCTCCCTCCCCGGCACCATCATCACCAGCCTCTTTGGGTGATAGCCGGGGAGGGATGCTCCCTTGGTGCCTTCGCCTCCCCTCCAGCAGTCTTTCGGCTGAGCTTTGTTGGATGACTCCACCGGTGCTCAAGCCGGGGCTTCTCGCTGGCCCTGGAGGTGGGACCAGGGGATTGCCGCTCTGCTCTCCGTGCCCCTCCTTCGCAGCCTTGCCACTCCCGATCTCATCAGGCCACGCAATACCTGTTGGAAGGAAAATGAAAAGAGGAGATTACGGGGCACTTACCTTTTTTCAATCTTAAATCTGTAGGCACTTGCCAAATTTTAGTTCAAATAATGTAATCCCTTGAGTCCATGTCTGTGTTCTGTAAGGTTCGTACTTGTATGATCAACATATTAATGAAAAATATGAACCGTGCCGGGGACTCGTGCATGTATATGTCCATGCAGAGGTGGAATGCCTCTTTACTTTAAATAAACGAGTTTTCCCCGGAAGGCTATCCTGCCGGTACCCTTTTATTTTGTTGTCGGAGAACTGAGCCTACCGAGCAAAAATAAAGGGACCAGCCCCCGGCCAATCTCTTTTCACCAAAGGCCACTGCGACCATCCCAGCTCAAGCAACGTTCGAGCCCAGGGATGGGAGCACCTGAGTTTCAAAGAGTGACGAGGTTTTCTCATGCACAAGCTTTAGCTTACAAACATTTATGGACAAGACGAAGAACTTATCTGTTTGGCTTGCCAGAGATTGCAGTGTTGGTACATCTTTCCAGCTCCTTGTAGAGGATAAGCTCACGGCAGGAACCTGCAGCCTTATGTAGATGGAAATGATGCAAGATGTGACCTTATCTATATGGAATGCTCATGAAATGCTTATGCAATGCTCTTGAAATGCTCATGCATGCATGCAACTTCGTCGAGGGCCCTCCAGCGCTTCGCTTATTTATCTGTTGCTCTGGGTCTGCGCCTGGCTTTGTACAAGGGTTTACATGCAACTGAGGCAAGACCTGTACAAAAGGGTGGCTGCCGGGCAGGGCCCGACAGCCGCGCCTTACGGGTAGAACTTGTGGAGATGCTCAATATTCCATTAGTTTTTCAATTGAATGCCATCCCCGGTCTCCAGACGGACTGCACCTGGTCTGGTGACTCGAACTACCCGGTAAGGGCCTTCCCACTTCGGCGTCAACTTGTTTGTACCCTTGGCGGACTGCACGCGCCTAAGGACAAGGTTGCCTTTCTCAAAACAACGGGCATGAACCCTGCGGCTGTGATAGCAACGCAGGGCTTGCTGATAGCATGCAACACGCATAGTAGTCCGGAGACGGTTCTCCTCGAGTAGCATAGCGTCGTCACGTCGGTGCTGATCTTGCACTACTTCATCGTAGGCAAGCACTCGAGGTGACCTGTAAATGAGTTTCGTGGGGATAATTGCTTCTGCCCCATAGACTAGGGAGAAGGGAGTCTGCCCGGTAGCTTGATTTGGTGTTTATCTGAGGGACCAGAGAATTGCCGGCAGCTCGTCGATCCAACGCATGCCGTGCTTCCGTAGCGTATCAAAGGTTCTTGTCTTGGGTCCTCGCAGCACTTCAGCATTCGCCCTCTCAGCTTGCCCATTGCTTCTGGGATGCGCGATGGAGGCAAATGAGATCTTGCTTCCGAGGGCATGAACATATCGCATGAAGGCGTGGCTCATGAACTGGGTGCAGTTGTTGATAATGATCCTTGCCGGGACTCCAAAACGGCACACCAATTCTTTCAAGAACTTGATAGCTGACTGAGCAGTCACCTTTCTCATGGTAGCTACTTCCGGCCACTTTGTAAACTTGTCGATAGCAACAAACAAGAATTCAAAGTCCCCCAGCAGCTCGGGGGAAAGGGCCGAGGATATCGAGCCCCCAGACCGAAAATGGCCATGACAAAGGGATTGTCTGAAGAGCTTGTGTAGGTAGGTGGATGTTTTTGGAATGGAACTGGCAGGCTTCACATTTGGTGACTAGCTCAACCGCATCTTGGAGGTCTGTCGGCCAATAGAATCCTTGCCGGAATGCCTTCCCAACTAATGCTCTTGATCCAATGTGGGAGCCACACATGCCTTTGTGTATCTCAGCCAGCAGTTCCTTTCCTTCTTCCCAGCAGATGCACTTCAATTTCACACCATTGGGCCTCCTTTTGTATAGAGTGTCATCGACAAAATAATACATACCGGCCCTCCAGGCTACTCTTTCAGCTTCATCTTGGTCATCGGGAAGTTCTCCGGTTTGGAGGAAATGGACTATGTGCCTTGCCCAAGTTGGAGCCTGGGCTCGGCAACAAGGACTAGCGGCACCTCCTCAACTGCGGGGGCATGTTCCTCGTTCGCGGGGACCGTAGGCCCGATTGGAGGGTGCGGTCCGGCAAGTGATGAGGAGTTGTTTCCAACAGGGTCCCTACAGGAGCCTCGGGAGGCTCTATCGGGAGAGGCTTACGGGAGTCCATCTTTCTCGTTTTCCAGGCCATTGTTGCTGGGGATACGGAGGGCTGAGTAAGATGGAGAACAAAAGTTCCTTGTTCCACAGGAAGCTTCTGCGCAGCACACTTTGACAAATGATCAACTATGCTATTTTCCGCACGGGGCACGTGCTCTATTTGCAATCCATCAAAGCGCTCCTCTAATCTTGTCACTTCCTCAATGTATGCCTCCATCAATGGACTTTGGTAATCCTTATTGACTTGTCTCACCACAAGCTGTGAATCTCCTCGAATGATCAGGTTCTTGATTCCCAATTCCGCGGCAATCCTGAGACCGGCAGGGAGCCCTTCATACTCTGATGTATTGTTGGTCGCCTCTTCCCGGGCAAAGTGCATCTGGACGACGTACTTCAAGTGCTCCCCGGAGGGGGCAATGAGAAGCATGCCAGCCCCTGCACCTTGTAGGGAAAAGGCACCATCGAAATACACGATCCATTCTTGGGGCGCTTCCTTGCCGGGGATAACTGTTTCCAGCACTTCCCCATCAGGGGTTGGCATCCATTCTGCAATAAACTCTGCCAATGCCCTGCTCTGAATTGTTGATGTGCTCTCAAACTTTAGGCCGAAGCTGGATAACTCCAAAGCCCACTCCACTATTCTGCCAGTAGCCTCAGGGTTTCGGAGTATCCTTTGCAACGGGAAGCGAGTGACAACCGTGATCTCATGGGCTTGGAAGTAGTGGTGTAGTTTCATTGAGGCCATGATGAGACGAAAGATCAATTTTTGCACACCAGAGTACCTCGATCTAGCTCCTTGTAGCAGGGAACTGACGAAGTACATTGGGCGCTACACCACTTTCTTCTTTGCCGTATCCTTGGGATCGCCCTCCATGTCGTGCTCATTTCTGTCCTGATCCTTATTTGGCTCTGTCGGGCCTTGCTCACTTTCTGCTTCTTCCACATCCCGTTGTCCCACTAAGGCTGCACTGACCACTTGATTGCTTGCCGCCAAGTATAGCAGCAATGGCTCTTGTGGTTTGGGGGCAACCAAGGTGGGCACAGAGGACAAGTAGGCCTTCAACTCTTGCAAAGCCGCATCTGCTTCTGGGGTCCACTTCATGGGTCTTGCCTTCTTCAGAATTTTGAAGAACGATAGGGTGCGCTTGGCAAACTTGGAAATGAATCTGCTTAGTGCGGCAACGCACCCTGTCAGACGCCTCACATCCTTGACTATCCTTGGCGCCTGGATCTGCTCAATAGCTTTGATCTTGTCAGGGTTGGCTTCGAACCCCGATGGGATACAAAGAACCCAAGTAGCTTGCCGGAGGGAACGCTAAACACACACTTCTCCGGGTTGAGATTCAAGTTGATCTTGCGCAGATTAGCAAATGTCTCCTCCAAGTCCTGGATGAAGGTTGCTCTGTCCTTGGTCTTGACCACATAATCATCCATATAAGCCTCAATGTTTCTGTGCAGCTGTGGCTCAAAACCAATCTGGACTGCCCGTGCAAAAGTAGACCCGGCACTCTTTTATCCGAATGGCATTCGCACAAAATAGTACGTACCACATGGGGTGATGAACGAGGTCTTCTCTTCGTCTTCTTTGGACATGAAGATTTGATGATATCCAGAATATGCATCCAAAAAAGAGAGCAAATCACAGCCTAAAGTGGAATCCACAATCTAATCGATGTGCGGCAAGGGAAATGGGTCCTTCAGGCAAGCCTTGTTGAGGTCTGTGAAATCTATGCAAAGCCTCCATTTCCTGTTAGCCTTGCGAACAACCACTGGATTTTCCAAACATGTTGGATGTAGCACTCCTCTAACCAAACCAACTGCTTCAAGCTTCTTAATCTCCTCTGCAATAAATTGCTGCCTCTCCAAGGCCTGCTTCCGAACTTTCTGCTTCACAGGTCGGGCATGTGGGCAGACAGCAAGGTGGTGCTCGATTACCTCCTTGGGAACACCGGGGATATCAGATGGTTTCCAGGCAAACACATCAATATTCACCCGCAGGAAGGCAACGAGCGGACTTTCCTATTTGTCATCAAGGGTGACGCTGACCGTGAAGGTACCATCAACGCCAGCAAGCCCTACGGGGACCTTCTTCACTTGTGGTGCAGCAACCTTGGATATCTTGTTGGAACTCTCCGGCGAGTCTTCAACAGGCGCAGCATACTCCGAAGAGGTATGCTTCCCGGATTCCTTGCTAGCATCCCTGCTATCCTTCTTCTTTCCTCTGTTCTCCTTGGCATTAGTGGCTTTCTGGAACTCCTGCTCACTGGTTTCCTCTTCATCCCCTCCATCACTCTCATCATTGCAAGCTTCCTTCTCTCGACCCCTGGCGGGTTTTCCTTGGTTCCGGAAGGGTTTTCCGGTGCAATTTACTTCACCGCCTCCGCCCTTCCTGCCAGCGGTATTCGGACCTTTTTCCCTATCACGCTTCTCATATTCTTCTCTCTGCCTCTTGACAAGCTACTCAACCTGATGATACTCTTGAAGATCATGGCCCTTGGTCCGATGAATCTTGCAGTACGGCCCATCACCTTTCCCAGCCTTCTCGGCAGCCGCAACTTCCCGGCAGTCAGCGCACACGACAACTTCCTTGCCGGGGGTTTCGGCTCTAGCCTTCTTGCTGGTACTATGTGTACCCGATCCTTCAATAGTCGTCACTGCCTTATCCTTGCGCCTCTTGCTGCGTTGCTTGCTCTTCTTTTGACTGGTGGATTCATCGTCATCCTCTGAGTCGACGTTGATACAATCCTCCTCACCGGGGAGTTTCCTTCCTTCCTCCATCCGAGCACACTTGTCCACCAAGGTGTAAAGCTCTCACAGTCTTGGGCAACCGCACGTTCAACTTGGAACGAATCCTGCGGTTCCGCACATTGGATTGGAAGGCAGCTATCACAGCTGCTGGATGGATATTCGGGATGTTCCTGTGGACTCTGCCAAATCTCTGCAAGTACTTCCGGAGAGTCTCTCCTTCTTTCTGCTGGAGAAGCTGCAAGTCGCTGGGCCGCCCTGGTTCTTATGGCCGCTAGTGAAGGCGCTAATGAACTCATGGCACAGGTCAGCCCATGACGAAATAGAGTTCTTCGGCAAGTGCATCAGCCAAGACCTCACATTGGACTTGAGTGCCAAAGGGAAGTAGTTGGCAAACACCTTCTCATCTCTTCCCCCGGCAGCTTGAACAGCGATGGTGTAGATGCTCAGAAACTTTGCCGGGTTTAGCCTCCCATCATACTTCTCGGGTATCTCTGGCTTGAACGTGCGAACGGAAGGCCAACAGACTTGTCGCAGCTCACGAGTAAAGGGAGGGCACCCAACCTCGAAAGGTAGGCACCCGCCAACCTCGAGCGCAGGCTTTTCAACGTCGGGACCATCACACCCATTGGTCCAACAATGGTCGTCGCGGCATCGCTCAATGACGATGCGTGTGTCTCCCCTCCGCATATCCTCCGGGGCTCGCCGTTGGCCTGGACGTGCTCGAGGGTTAGAAGAGGCCATCGATACGTCATCAGGTTCTTGATTCTGCCGCGCTCGCGCTGGTTGCCGTAGTGGGGACTGTACCTTGGGGGTGCCCCCTTCCGTACGACCAGCAGCCCGAGCCATCATCGTCGCTTTCCAGCTCGCCGTGAGCCCCCAACCTTGGCAAAACCGAGCAGACTCTGGATGGTGGCACGCCACTCGTCCATCTGTTCGGCCGCCGGCGGAAACCTTAGTAGCAGCTGAGCCCGCACCATGGCCTCCGGAGCAGTGCTTGGCATGGGTGATGATAATATGGACTGCACCGTCGCTCGGCTTCTGACGGTGCCAGCGGCGACAGCACCACGTCCTTGCTGTTGCGAGGCGGCCATTTGGATGGCATGGTGACGTGGTGAAGGCGCTTGAGGGCCAGTGGCTTCATTGGGCGCAGTTACCTGGTCGACTCGCCCCAAGGGAGGCGCACGCGCTGCGGTTGCTCCCCTGACGGGGGCGGCCGGAGGGCGGCAATTCGCCCCGGACCGAGCGCCACCTCTATGGCTGTGCCCGTTGGCGAGAGGAAGGGGCGCAGATGGAATAATCCCTTCACCCGTATCTCATGAGCATGGCCATTGGGACGTTGCTGATGCTACTCTCCTCCGGTGTCTCCAGCTCCTGGTTCGGCCGCGGGGGAGGTGGTGGCGGTGCCGCCTGCTCCGACCACATCCCCAACAACGTCCACATCCTCGTGCGCCTCCGCATCCCCCGCAGCATTGGTGGCTGCAGGCGGTGGAGCCTTCGAGGTGGACTTGTGAGCTGAAGCACCAGATTTCTTCTTGGGCACCATGGTCGATGGCGCCGTCAAAGATGAAGATGACGCGCTACTCACGCTTTCAGGTTCGCACAAGTGATCCCCCTACCTGGCGCGCCAAAGATATCGTGGGAAACCACGGCCACATATGGGACCAAAGGTCCCTTGCTGGTTCGGCGGGGAGGGGGGCGGGGGACGGCACATTGCACAAAGAGCAGAAGAGTGTGGGGCAGCACGTCAGAGGTTACACGGGCATTTTTACCCAGGTTCGGGCCGCCGTGAGGGGTAAAACTCTACTCATGCTTTGGTGGATTGATGGTGGAAAAATGGTGGTGGTCGCAGCACGTTTGCTCGGTAGGGTTGCCTCAGGGCGAAACGGCTACGTGCGTATGAAATGTGAGGGGGTGGATTCGCTAATGCAGGGTCTAACCCTTTCTAAGGTTGCCTTGGGCCTCCTTTTATAGACTAAGGGGTCACCACAGTGGCAAATTAGTCATTATGCACTGATAAGATAGCAAACGGTGCTATCATACCAAACTCTGCAGGCTGACAGAGCGCATTAAATGCGCCGCTCGACTTCACATCGTCACTTGCCCGACAAGCTTTGTTAGGCTGTTTTGCCAGCTTCGCGCCTGCTCGCTCGACAGGCCGCCAGACAAGTGTCGTCTATTGGTATTTCCTATAGAAAGAGGCTGCCATGTGGCAAATGGCTGCCACTTAGTCACTTTGCGGCTTGACACCGCATTGATCGACGACGTGCATCGTGGTAAAGTGGTTTGGTGAGGTGGCTCCGCCTCCACGAGTCCCGGCAGGCCCTGCCGGGGCGTCTTGGAGGTTTCCTTCCGGGGCGACCCCATCCTTGCCAGGCTCGCCTGCCTGGCAAGGGAGGCTTTTCTCCTGGTGGTTTCTTACTTTTCTGGCTCGGTCTTGGTCCTCTTGATCTGCACGTTGGTCCTTTGAAGATCTTGATCTCTTGCACTTTGGCCTGATCTTGGCGTTGTAATCTTGCTCCCGTGCCTGTGCACAGGCTGGGCAATGGACCCAGGGTTTGTTGCACCAACAGGGACCAGCCCCCCGCCAATCTTTCTCCAGCAAAGGCCACTGCGACCATCCTGACCGAAGCAACGTTCGAGTCAAGGGATGGGAGCACCTAAGCTTTGAAAAGCGGCAAGGTTTTCTTATGCACAAGTTTTTTGCTTACAGAACACGTATGGACAAGGGATAGAACTTATCTGTTTGGCTGGCCGAAGACCGTAGTGTTGGTTCATCTTCACAGCTCCCCTCAAGGCAAAAATCCCTGGCAGGAACCTGCAGTCTTATGCAGATGGAAATGATGCTAGATGCGATCCTATCTACATGAGTATGCAATGCTCATGAAATGCTTATGCATGGATGCAACTTGTCAGGGGCCCCAAGCGCTTCACTCATTTCTCTGTTTCTCAGGGTCTGCGCCTTGCTTTGTACAAGGGGTTACATGCAACTGAGGCAAGACCTGTACAAAAGGGTGGCTGTCGGGCAGGGGCGGACATCCGCACCTTACGGGTGCCGAGATGCTCAATATTCCATGAGTTTTGCAACTGAATTCCATATCCAATCTCCAGACGGGCTGTGCCAGGTTTGGTGACTCGAACTACCCGATAAGGGTCATCCCACTTTGGCGTCAACTTGTTTGTACCCTTGGCAGACTGAACGCGCCTAAGGACAAGGTCGCCTTCCTCAAAACACCGGGCATGAACCCTGCGGCTATGATAGTGACGAGGGGCTTGCTGATAGCGTGCAGCACACGTCGCAGCTCGGAGACAGTTCTCCTCGAGAAGCACAACATCGTCACGCCGGTGCTGATCCTGCGCTACTTCATCGTGGGCAAGCACTCGAGGTGACCAGTAAATGAGTTCCGTGGGGATAACTGCTTCTGCCCCATAGACTAGGGAGAAGGCAGTCTATCCGGTAGCCTTGTTTGGTGTCATTCTAAGGGACCAGAGGACTGCCGACAGCTCATCAATCCATCGCCTGCAGCACTTCTGCAGCGTATCAAATGTTCTCATCTTGAGCCCTCGCACCACTTCAGCGTATGCCCTCTCAGCTAGTCCATTGCTTCTGGGATGTGCCACAGATGCAAATGAGATTTTGGTTCTGAGGGCATGAATGTATTGCATGAAGGCGCGGCTCGTGAACTGGGTACTGTTGTTGGTGATGATACGTGCAGGGACCCCGAAGCGGCACACCAATCCTTTCAAGAACTTGGTAGCTGACTGAGCAGTCACCTTTCTCACGGCATATACTTCCGGCCACTTCGTAAACTTGTCGATGGCAACAAACAAGAATTCAAAGCCCCCGGCAGCTCAGGGGAAATGGCCGAGGATATCGAGCCCCCAGACCAAAAACGGCCATGACAAAGGGATTGTCTGAAGAGCTTGTGCAGGCAGATGGATGTTCTTGGAATGGAACTGGCAGACTTCACACTTGGTGACTAGCTCGACTATATCTTGGAGGGCTGTGGGCCAATAGAATCCTTGCTGGAATGCTTTCCCAACTAATGCCCTTGATCCAATGTGGGAGCCGCACATGCCTTTGTGTATTTCCGCCAACAGTTCCTTTCCTACTTCCCGGTAGAAGCACTTCAATTTCACACCATTAGGCCTTCTTCTGTAAAGAGTGTCGTCGACAAACTGGTACATACTGTCCCTCCAGGCTATTCTTTCAGCTTCGTCTTGCTCATCGGGATGTTCTCCAGTTTGGAGGAAATGGACTATGTGCCTTGACCAAGTTGGAGCCTGGGGCTCGGCAACAAGGACTAGCGGCACCTCCTCATCTATGGGAGTGCGTACCTCGACCGCGGGGAACAGTGGCCCGGTAGGAGAGCGCAGCCCAGCAGGCGATGCGGAGTTGTTTCTAGCAGGGTCCCTGCCAGGAGCCCCGGGAGGCTCTACCGGGAGAGGCTTACTGGAGTCCAACTTCCTCCCTACTTGGCGCGCCAAAGATGTCGTGGGAAACCACGGCCACCTATGGGACCAAGGGTCCCTTGCTGGTTCGGCGGGGGGATGGCACGTTGCACAAAGAGTAGAGGAGCGTGGAGATTCTGTCTTCTGGTGATTCTCAGGTGCTTCTTAATGGACTTCCAAGCAATCATTTAAATGCAGGCATGGGGTAAGGCTAGGGGAACATTTCTCCCCATTACTTTTTGTCCTGGCAGCTGACCTTCTACAGTCTGTGGTTAATAAGATGTTACATGATGGCCAACTGACACTTCCTATTGAGTGTCATGATCCTGATTTCCCAATCATTCAGTATGCCGATGATGCAGTCTTGATCTTACCTACAATAGAGGATCAGTTAGTTGCTAGAGACATGCTACATGTTTTTGCTGCCTCTATAGGACTTCGAGTTACTTTTGCAAAATCCATTATGGTCCCTATAAATGTCTCAGAGGCTGAAGCAGCCAGGTGTCGCGGGAAACCACGGCCACCTATGGCACCAAGGGTCCCTTGCTCGTTTGGGTGGGGGATGGCACGTTGCACAAAGAGTGGAGAAGCGTGGAACAGCACGACAGAGATCAAACGGGCAATTTTTACCCAGGTTTGGGCCGCCGTGAGGCGTAAAACCCTACTCCTGCTTTGGTGGATTGATGGTGAAAAATGATGGTGAGCGCAGCACACTTGCCCGGTAGGGTGGCCTCGGGGCGAGAGCAGCTACGCGCGTATGACTTAGTGAGGGGGTGGATTAGCCAAACAAACGACCAACCCTTTCTACGGTTGCCTTGGGCCTCCTTTTATAGAAAAACGGGTCACCACAGTGGCAAATCAGTCATTATGCATTGATTAGATATCAAACAGTGCTATCATACCTAACTCTATAGGCTGACAGAGCGCATTAAATGCACCGCTTAACGTCACATCTCAGCTCGCCCGGCAGGCACGGCCGGGCTGTTTTGCCAGCTTCGCTCGTGCTGGCTCGACATGTCACAGGACGGGTGCCACTTGGAGGTTTTTCCTGTAGGAAGTGGCTCCCATGTGGCGAATAGCGGCCAGTTAGCTACTTTGGAGCTTGACACCGCATCAATCGACGACATGCATTGTGATGAGGTTGTGTAGTGAGGTGGTTCTGCCTCCGCGAGCCCCGGCAGGCCTGCAGGTACGGCGTGAAGGCTTGCTTCCGGGGGTGACCCCATCCTTGCCAAGCTCGTCTGCCCAGCAATGGAGGTTTCTTCCTTAGCAGCATCTTGCTTCTCTGGCTAGTCTTGGTCCTCTTGTGATGCATGTTGGTCCTTTGAAGAACTGATTCCTTGTGATTCGATCTGACCTTGGTGCTGCAACCTTGTTTTCGTGCCTGTGCACAGTCTGGACAACTGACCCAGGGTTTGTTGCACCGACACCAGGCTTGCCCAGGTCTTCCAATGTGCCCTTGTAACTTTGCCATTCACCTACCTAGGATTACCTTTGGGCACCACTAAACCCACAATCCAGGATTTGATGCCCCTGGTGGATTCAGTTGAGAGACGTCTGTCAGCTAGTTCTTCCATGTTTAACCAAGGTTGCAGGCTCCAACTGATGCGATCTGTTATTTCTTCCATGCCCATCTACTTCTTATGCACCTTGTCTATCCCACCTGGCATTATCAAGCAACTAGAAAGAATTATGAGACAATGCCTTTGGAGAGGTAATTCTGATACACCAAGGCAATCCCTTGTTGCCTAGGATTTGGTTTGTAGACCAAAGGAGAAAGGTGGTTTGGGTGTCATCAACTTGCATCTTTAGAATAAAGGGCTACTCATCCAACACTTACATAAGTTCTATAATAAGGAAGATATACCTTGGGTATCCTTGTTGTGGAATTCATATTATGATGGTGTAGTTCCCCAGGCCACTGTCCTTTGCGGCTCCTTCTGGTGGAAGGATATTTTCAAACTCTCTGATAACTACAGAGTTGTTGCCTCTGCAGTGGTAAACAAGGGGGATTCTGTTTTATTCTGGTCTAATGCTTGGGAACTGGATGGATCTACTCTGCCCCTGAGACAAAGGCTACATCATTTCCATATACTCTGGATGATAAGATTTCAGTGTCTGATTTTATTGATAGCCAAATTAGGGCATCTTTTTTCCAGTTACCAATCTCTCAGCAAGCTGCGACTAAACTGGACTCGCTCATTTCCTGGGTTGATAATTTGCAAAGAGACTCCTTTGCTAATGATGTTTGGTCTTGGTTGGATCTTCTGGAGCTTACACATCAATAAGTTACTATAACATCATGCACTCCCATCTACCCACTATTGTGCCTTGCAAATGGTTATGGAGAAGTAGATGCACGCTTAAAATCAAGGTTTTTGCTTGGTTGTTATTCTTTGACAGACTCAACACTGAGGACCTGCTTGTGCGTAGGCATTGGCGTGATGTTGGGGATGATAATCTTTGTGTACTGTGCCACCAACACGTATATGAGGATCGCCTGCATTTGTTCTTTTCTTGCAAATTTAGTGCAAGAATTTGGAACTATCTTTAGATTGAATGGTCTGGCGGCTCTAATGTTCATCAGTGCATCAGTTTGGCCAGGAAGAGATTTGCCAAAAGCTTCTTCTTTGAGGTGCTTTTCATAGCTGCTTGGAATATTTGAATCATCAGGAATGGTAGAACTTTCAGAGGGGAAAGAGCTACTTTTAGTGCATGGCGTTGTAAATTTACATGATTTAACTCTGTTATCTCATAGGGTCAGGGCTCATATTAGACCTCACCTTTTAAAATGGTTGGAAGGGATCCCTTGAGCTTTGTAATAGACAGGTAGGTTTAGATGAGTTTTGTTGGAAATATGCCCTAGAGGCAATAATAAAATGGTTATTATTATATTCCCTTGTTCATGATAATTGTCTATTGTTCATGCTATAATTGTGTTATCCGGAAATCGTAATACATGTGTGAACACATAGACCATAACATGTCCCTAGTGAGCCTCTAGTTGACTAGCTCGTTGATCAATAGATGGTTACGGTTTCCTGACCATGGACATTGGATGTCATTGATAACGGGATCACATCATTAGGAGAATGATGTGATGGACAAGACCCAATCCTAAGCATAGAACTAGATCGTGTAGTTCGTTTGCTGAAGCTTTTCTAATGTCAAGTATCATTTCCTTAGACCATGAGATCGTGCAACTCCCGGATACCGGAGGAATGCTTTGGGTGTACCAAACGTCACAACGTAACTGGGTGGCTGTAAAGGTGCACTACAGGTATCTCCGAAAGTGTCTGTTGGGTTGGCTCGGATCGAGACTGGGATTTGTCACTCCGTATGGCGGAGAGGTATCTCTGGGACCACTCGGTATTGCATCATCATAATGAGCTCAATGTGACTAAGTAGTTAGTCACGGGATCATGCATTACGGAACGAGTAAAGTGACTTGCTGGTAACGAGATTGAACGAGGTATTGGGATACCGACGATCGAATCTCGGGCAAGTAACGTACCGATTGACAAAGGGAATTGTATACGGGATTGCTTGAATCCTCGACATCGTGGTTCATCCGACGAGATCATCGTGGAACATGTGGGAGCCAACATGGGTATCTAGATCCCGCTGTTGGTTATTGGCTAGAGAGGTATCTCGGTCATGTCTGCATGATTCCCGAACCCGTAGGGTCTACACACTTAAGGTTCGATGACGCTAGGGTTATAAGGAAGGTTTGTATGTGATTACCGAATGTTGTTCAGAGTCCCGGATGAGATCACATCATTAGGAGAATGATGTGATGGACAAGACCCAATCCTAAGCATAGCACAAGATCGTGTAGTTCGTCTGCTAGAGCTTTTCCAAATGTCAAGTATCATTTCCTTACACCATGAGATTGTGCAACTCCCGGATACCATAGGAGTGCTTTGGGTGTGCCAAACGTCACAACGTAACTGGGTGACTATAAAGGTGCACTACGGGTATCTCCGAAAGTGTCTGTTGGGTTGGCACGAATCGAGACTGGGATTTGTCACTCCGTATGACGGAGAGGTATCTCTGGGCCCACTCGGTAATGCATCATCATAATGAGCTCAATGTGACCAAGTGTTTGGTCACGGGATCATGCATTACGGTACGAGTAAAGTGACTTGCCGGTAACGAGATTGAACAAGGTATTGGGATACCGACGATCGAATCTCGGGCAAGTAACGTACCAATTGACAAAGGGAATTGTATACGGGATTGATTGAATCCTCGACATCGTGGTTCATCCGATGAGATCATCGTGGAACATGTGGGAGCCAACATGGGTATCCAGATCCCGTTGTTGGTTATTGACCGGAGAGTCGTCTCGGTCATGTCTGCATGTCTCCCGAACCCGTAGGGTCTACACACTTAAGGTTCGGTGACGCTAGAGTTGTAGAGATATTACTATGCGGTTAACCGAAAGTTGTTTGGAGTCCCGGATGAGATCCCGGACGTCACGAGAAGTTCCGGAATGGTCCGGAGGTAAAGATTTATATATGGGAAGTCACCATACGGTCACCTGAAATATTCGGGGGTATACCGGTATTGTACCGGGACCACCGGAGGGGTTCCGGGGGGTCCACTGGGAGGGTCCACCTGCCTCGGAGGGCCTTATGGGGTGTAGGTGGAAGGGAACCAGCCCTTAGTGGGTTGGGCGCCAAACCCCCTAGGGCCCATGCGCCTAGGGTTTGGGGGAAACCCTAAAGGGGGCCCCCCTTGCTTGGGGGGCAAGCCACCTCCCCCTTGGCCGCCGCCCCCCCTCTAGATCCCATCTAGAGGGGCCGGCCCCCTTCCCCCTTCTCCCTATAAATAGAGGGGTGAGGGGAGGGCTGCAAAAAAACATCCAAGGCGCAGCCCCTCCCCTCCCCAACACCTCTCCTCCTCCGCGTGTGCTTGGCGAAGCCCTGCCGGAGAACTGTCACTCCACCACCACCACGCCGTCGTGCTGCTGTTGGAGCCTTATTCCTCAACCTCTCCCTCCTTCTTGTTGCATCAAGGCGTGGGAGACGTCACCGCTCCGTACGTGTGTTGAACGCGGAGGTGTCGTCCGTTCGGCGCTTGGATCATCGGTGATTTGGATCACGACGAGTACGACTCCATCAACCCCGTTCTCTTGAACGCTTCCGCTCGCGATCTACAAGAGTATGTAGATGCACTCCTCCCCTCTCGTTGCTAGTAAACTCCATAGATTGATCTTGGTGATGCGTAGAAAATTTTAATTTCTGCTACGATCCCCAACAGTGGCATCATGAGCTAGGTCTATGCGTAGTTTCTTTGCACGAGTAGAACACAAGTTGTTGTGGGCATTGATTTTGTCAATTTACTTGCCGTTACTAGTCTTATCTTGATTCGGCGGCATCGTGGGATGAAGCGGCCTGGACCGACCTTACACGTACGCTTACGTGAGACAGGTTCCACCGACTGACATGCACTAGTTGCATAAGGTGGCTAGCGGGTGTCTGTCTCTCCCACTTTAGTCGGATCGGATTCGATGAAAAGGGTCCTTATGAAGGGTAAATAGAAATTGGCATATCACGTTGTGGTTTTGGCGTAGGTAAGAATTGTTCTTGCTAGAAACCTATAGCAGCCACGTAAAAGTCTGCAACAACAATTAGAGGACGTCTACCTTGTTTTTGCAGCAAGTGTCATGTGATGTGATATGGCCAGAAGGATGTGATGAATGATATATGTGATGTATGAGATTGATCATGTTCTTGTAATAGGAATCACGACTTGCATGTCGATGAGTATGACAACCGGCAGGAGCCTAGGAGTTGTCTTAATTTATTTATGACCTGCGTGTCAACTGAAACGTCATGTAATTACTTTACTTTATTGCTAACCGTTAGCCATAGTAGTAGAAGTAATAATTGGCGAGACAACTTCATGAAGACACGATGATGGAGATCATGGTGTCATGCCGGTGACGATGATGAACATGGCGCCCCGAAGATGGAGATCAAAAGGAGCAAAATGATATTGGCCATATCATGTCACTATTTGATTGCATGTGATGTTTATCATGTTTTACATCTTATTTGCTTAGAACGATGGTAGCATAAATAAGATGATCCCTCGCTAAAATTTCAAGAAAGTGTTCCCCCTAACTGTGCACCGTTGCGAAGGTTCGTTGTTCCGAAGCACCACGTGATGATCGGGTGTGATAGATTCTAACATTCACATACAACGGGTGTAAGCCAGATTTACACACGCAATACACTTAGGTTGACTTGACGAGCCTAGCATGTACAGACATGGCCTCGGAACACAAGAGACCGAAAGGTCGAACATGAGTCGTATTGCAGATACGATCAACATGAAGATGTTCACCGATGATGACTAGTCCGTCTCACGTGATGATCGGACACGGCCTAGTTGACTCGGATCATGTATCACTTAGATGACTAGAGGGATGTCTGTCTGAGTGGGAGTTCGTTATCATGAACTTAGTCTAAAAACTTTTACAATATGTCTTGTAGATCAAATGGCCCACGCTAATGTTGCCCTCAACTTCAAGGCGTTCCTAGAGAAAACCAAGCTGAAAGACGATGGTAGCAACTACACGGACTGGGTCCGTAACCTGAGGATTATCCTCATAGCTGCCAAGAAACCATATGTCCTTGAAGCACCGCTAGGTGATGCACCTGTTTCCCCAGCAACTGAAGACGTTCTGAACGCCTAGCAGTCACGTAGTGATGATTACTCCCTGGTTCAATGCGGCATGCTTTACAGCTTAGAATCGGGGCTCCAAAAGCATTTTGAGCAGCACGGAGCATATGAGATGTTCCAAGAGATGAAAATGGTTTTCCAAGCTCATGCCCGGGTCGAGAGATATGAAGTCTCCGACAAGTTCTACAGTTGTAAGATGGAGGAGAATAGTTCCGTCAGCGAACACATACTCAAAATGTCTGGGTTGCACAACCGCTTGTCTCAGCTGGGAGTTAATCTCCCGGATGACGCGGTCATTGACAGAATCCTTCAGTCGCTCCCACCTAGCTACAAGATCTTTGTGATGAACTTCAATATGCAGGGGATGGAAAAGACCATTCCTGAGGTATATTCAATGCTGAAATCAGCGGAGGTGGAGATCGAAAAGGAACATCAAGTGTTGATGGTGAATAAAACCACTAAGTTCAAGAAAGGCAAGGGTAAGAAGAACTTTAAGACGGACGGCAAGGGAGTTGCCGCGCCCGGTAAGCAAGCTGCCGGGAAGAAGACAAAGAATGGACCCAAGCCTGAGACTGAGTGCTTTTATTGCAAGGGAAACAGTCACTGGAAGCGGAACTGCCCCAAGTACTTAGCGGATAAGAAGGCCGGCAATACCAAAGGTATATGTGATATACATGTTATAGATGTGTACCTAACCAGCGCTCGTAGTAGCTCCTGGGTATTTGATACCGGTGCCGTTGCTCATATTTGTTACTCAAAGCAGGAGCTGCGGAATAAGCGGAGACTGGCGAAGGATGAGGTGACGATGCGCGTCGGGAATGGTTCCAAGGTCGATGTGATCGCCGTCGGCACGCTACCTCTACATTTACCTACGGGACTAGTTTTAAACCTCAATAATTGTTATTTAGTGCCAGCTTTGAGCATGAACATTGTATCTGGATCTCGTTTAATGCGAGATGGCTACTCATTTAAATCTGAGAATAATGGTTGTTCTATTTATATGAGAGATATGTTTTATGGTCATGCCCCGCTGGTCAATGGTTTATTCTTAATGAATCTCGAACGTGATGTTACACATATTCATAGTGTGAATTCCAAGAAGTGTAAGGTTGATAATGATAGTCCCACATACTTGTGGCACTGCCGCCTTGGTCACATTGGTGTCAAACGCATGAAGAAACTCCATGCAGATGGACTTTTGGAGTCTCTTGATTATGAATCATTTGACACGTGTGAACCATGCCTCATGGGCAAAATGACCAAGACTCCGTTCTCCGGAACAGTGGAGCGAGCAACCAACTTATTGAAAATCATACATACTGATGTGTGCGGTCCAATGAGCGTTGAGGCTCGCGGTGGCTATCGTTATGTTCTCACCCTCACTGATGACTTGAGTAGATATGGGTATGTCTACTTAATGAAACACAAGTCTGAGACCTTTGAAAAGTTCAAGGAATTTCAGAGTGAGGTTGAGAATCAACGTGATAGGAAAATAAAGTTCTTACGATCAGATCGTGGAGGGGAATATTTGAGTCACGAATTTGGCACACACTTAAGGAAATGTGGAATTGTTTCACAACTCACGCCGCCTGGAACACCACAGCGTAATGGTGTGTCCGAACGGCGTAATCGCACTCTATTGGATATGGTGCGATCTATGATGTCTCTTACCGATCTACCGCTATCATTCTGGGGTTACGCTTTAGAGACTGCCGCATTCACTTTAAATAGGGCTCCATCGAAATCCGTTGAGACGACACCGTATGAATTATGGTTTGGAAAGTAACCTAAGCTGTCATTTCTCAAAGTTTGGGGATGCGATGCTTATGTCAAGAAACTTCAACCTGAAAAGCTCGAACCCAAGTCGGAAAAATGCGTCTTCATAGGATACCCTAAGGAAACCATTGGGTATACCTTCTACCTCAGATCCGAAGGCAAGATCTTCGTTGCCAAGAACGAGTCCTTTCTGGAGAAAGAGTTTCTCTCGAAAGAAGTAAGTGGGAGGAAAGTGGAACTTGATGAGATGACCCCTCTCGAACCAGAAAGTAGCGCAGCACAAGAAAATGTTTCTGTGGTGCCTGCGCTGACTAGAGAGGAAGTTAATGATGACGATCATGATCAAGTTACCACTGAACTTCGTAGGTCCACAAGGACACGTTCCGCACCAGAGTGGTACGACAACCCTGTCCTGGAAATCATGTTGTTGGACAACGGTGAACCTTCGAACTATGAAGAAGCAATGGTGGGTCCAGATTCCAACAAATGGCTTGAAGCCATGCAATCCGAGATAGGATCCATGTATGAAAACAAAGTGTGGACTTTGACAGACTTGCCCGATGATCGGCGAGCGATAGAAAATAAATGGATCTTTAAGAAGAAGACGGACGCGGATGGAAATGTTACCATCTATAAAGCTCGACTTGTCGCTAAGGGTTATCGACAAGTTCAAGGAGTTGACTACGATGAGACCTTCTCACCCGTAGCGAAGCTGAAGTCCGTCCGAATCATGTTAGCAATTGCCGCATTCTACGATTATGAAATATGGCAAATGGACGTCAAAACGGCATTCCTTAACGGCTTCCTTAAGGAAGAATTGTATATGATGCAGCCGGAAGGTTTTGTCGATCCTAAGAATGCTGACAAAGTATGCAAGCTCCAGCGCTCAATCTATGGGCTGGTGCAGGCATCTCGGAGTTGGAACATTAGCTTTGATGAGATGATCAAAGCGTTTGGGTTTACACAGACTTATGGAGAAGCCTGTGTTTACAAGAAAGTGAGTGGGAGCTATGTAGCATTTCTCATATTATATGTGGATGACATACTATTGATGGGAAATGATATAGAATTCTTGGGAAGAATAAAGGCCTACTTGAATAAGTGTTTTTCAATGAAGGACCTTGGAGAAGCTTCTTACATATTAGGCATCAAGATCTATAGAGATAGATCGAGACGCCTCATAGGTCTTTCACAAAGCACATACCTTGACAAGATATTGAATAAGTTCAATATGGATTAGTCCAAGAAGGGATTCTTGCCTGTATTGCAAGGTGTGAGATTGAGCACGGCCCAATGCCCGACCACGGCAGAAGATAGAGAAAAGATGAGTGTCGTCCCCTATGCCTCGGCCATAGGGTCTATTATGTATGCCATGCTGTGTACCAGACCAGATGTAAACCTTGCCGTAAGTTTGGTAGGAAGGTACCAAAGTAATCCCGGCATGGAACACTGGACAGCGGTCAAGAACATCCTGAAGTACCTGAAAAGGACTAAGGATATGTTTCTCGTTTATGGAGGTGACGAAGAGCTCGTCGTAAAGGGTTACGTCGATGCTAGCTTCGACACAGATCCGGATGACTTTAAGTCACAAACCGGATATGTGTATATTTTGAATGGTGGGGCAGTCAGCTGGTGCAGTTGCAAGCAAAGCGTCGTGGCGGGATCTACATGTGAAGCGGAGTACATGGCAGCCTCGGAGGCAGCACATGAAGCAATCTGGATGAAGGAGTTCATTGCCGACCTAGGAGTTATTCCCAATGCATCGGGGCCGATGACTCTCTTTTGTGACAACACTGGAGCTATTGCCCTTGCCAAGGAGCCCATGTTTCACAAGAAGACCAGGCACATCAAGCGTCGCTTCAACTCCATTCGTGAAAATGTTCAAAATGGAGACATAGATATTTGTAAAGTACATACGGATTTGAATGTCGCAGATCCATTGACTAAACCTCTTCCACGGGCAAAACATGATCAACACCAGAACTCTATGGGTGTACGATTCATCACAATGTAACTAGATTATTGACTCTAGTGCAAGTGGGAGACTGTTGGAAATATGCCCTAGAGGCAATAATAAAATGGTTATTATTATATTTCCTTGTTCATGATAATTGTCTATTGTTCATGCTATAATTGTGTTATCCGGAAATCGTAATACATGTGTGAACACATAGACCATAACATGTCCCTAGTGAGCCTCTAGTTGACTAGCTCGTTGATCAATAGATGGTTACGGTTTCCTGACCATGGACATTGGATGTCATTGACAACGGGATCACATCATTAGGAGAATGATGTGATGGACAAGACCCAATCCTAAGCATAGCACTAGATCGTGTAGTTCGTTTGTTGAAGCTTTTCTAATGTCAAGTATCATTTCCTTAGACCATGAGATCGTGCAACTCCCGGATACCGTAGGAATGCTTTGGGTGTACCAAACGTCACAACGTAACTGGGTGGCTATAAAGGTGCACTACAGGTATCTCCGAAAGTCTCTGTTGGGTTGGCTCGGATCGAGACTTGGATTTGTTACTCCGTATGACGGAGAGGTATCTCTAGGCCCACTCGGTATTGCATCATAATAATGAGCTCAATGTGACTAAGTAGTTAGTCATGGGATCACGCATTACGGAACGAGTAAAGTGACTTGCCGGTAATGAGATTGAACGAGGTATTGGGATACCGACGATCGAATCTCGGGCAAGTAACGTACCGATTGACAAAGGGAATTGTATATGGGATTGCTTGAATCCTCGACATCGTGGTTCATCCGATGAGATCATCGTGGAACATGTGGGAGCCAACATGGGTATCCAGATCCCGCTGTTGGTTATTGGCTAGAGAGGTGTCTCGGTCATGTCTGCATGATTCCCGAACCCGTAGGGTCTACACACTTAAGGTTCGATGATGCTAGGGTTATAAGGAAGGTTTGTATGTGATTACCGAATGTTGTTCGGAGTCCCGGATGAGATCCGGACATCACGAGGAGTTCCGGAATGGTCCGGACGTAAAGATTTATATATGGGAAGTCACCATACGGTCACCGGAAATATTCGGGGGTATACCGGTATTGTACCGGGACCACCGGAGGGGTTCTGGGGGGTCCATCGAGAGGGTCCACCTGCCCCGGAGGGCCTTATGGGCTGTAGGTGGAAGGGAACCAGCCCTTAGTGGGCTGGGCGCCAAACCCCCTAGGGCCCATGCGCCTAGGGTTTGGGGGAAACCCTAAAGGGGGGCGCCCCCCCCCCCTTGCTTGGGGGGCAAGCCACCTCCCCCTTGGCCGCCGCCCCCTCTAGATCCCATCTAGAGGGGCCGGCCCCCTTCCCCCTTCTCCCTATAAATAGAGGGGTGAGGGGAGGGCTGCAAAAAAACATCCAAGGCGCAGCCCCTCCCCTCCCCAACACCTCTCCTCCTCCGCGTGTGCTTGGCGAAGCCCTGCCGGAGAACTGTCACTCCACCACCACCACCACGCCGTCGTGCTGCTGTTGGAGCCTTCTTCCTCAACCTCTCCCTCCTTCTTGCTGGATCAAGGCGTGGGAGACGTCACCGCTCCGTACGTGTGTTGAACACGGAGGTGCCGTCCGTTCGGCGCTTGGATCATCGGTGATTTGGATCACGACGAGTACGACTCCATCAACCCCGTTCTCTTGAATGCTTCCGCTTGCGATCTACAAGGGTATGTAGATGCACTCCTCCCCTCTCGTTGCTAGTAAACTCCATAGATTGATCTTGGTGATGCGTAGAAAATTTTAATTTCTGCTACGATCCCCAACAAGTTTAGCCTTTCTACTTCTTTTCCTTCTATAGCTTTAGTTTTGTACAGTTAACTTATATGGACTTTTTTGATTTTAATAAAAGACTGTGGGGCTGTGCCCTGCAGTAGTTAGTCAAAAAAACTTAACCATGCATACCCATCTTAAGCTTTGCTAGTTTTGACACCATGGTAATAAGATTGATGAGTCCCCGTGGCTCACAGATTACTACAAACACATCTTCAGGTACCACTGAGACAGACTATACAGGAGGTGCCACCGAGCTCCTATGGGAGTTTGACGAGGACCGTGGGCATTTCTACATCTCGTTTCTGGATGATCAGTAGTCGCTCGTAGTCGGATAGATCTCGGGATCTATAGTAGGGATGGTCATGTCATTTTATCGTTTGTTTTCGTCCGTAGTCGGACCCTACCTTCATTTGGAAGATGTATGAATTATTGAACTATACCGATGTAGACTTGTGGCAAGTGTAAGCCTCTATCTGGTATTCTCATCTGTTCAGTAAATGATATGTGCGAAGATATAACCATCCTTTTGACGGGCTCAATATGCGCTTATGCCCCTAAGTCGTGCCTCGACACGTGTGGGATATAGTCGCATAGTGGGTGTTACACAAAACCAGCTAATAAAACTCATGGTAAAATTGCAACTGAGCAACAAACTCCTATGGAAAAGATTCAAAAACTACTAGACAAAAGCGATGAACTGTTGGACGAGAAATGAATCAAACTCAGTCCTTAATCGAAGACATAAAAAATCTTCGAGTTAAGTACGAGGAACTTGAAATTTGTCTCGAAACTCTGTCAGCTAATCATGAGAAGCTTTCCTATGATTATCTTCGAAGGAATCAAGATCTGGAGAAAGTGAGAGCGTCTCATGAAGATCTTAAAAAAGAAAACGATTGACTACTCGCTCAACAGATCAGTTCCGCTCAGGAAGAGTTTGTGCCACGTTGTTTAAAATGTCTTGAACGTGAAAATCCTATCTCTACTACTGAATGTTGATACGTCTCCAATGTATCTATAATTTTTTATTATTCCATGCAATTATATTATCTGTTTTGGATGTTTTTATGCATTAATATGATATTTATATTATTTTTGGGACTAACCTATTAACCTAGAGCCCAGTGTGAGTTTCAAATTTTTCCTTGTTTTTGAGCTTCGAAGAAAAGGAATACTAAACGGAATAAAACTTCACCATGATTTTTCTTGGACCAAAAGACACCCAGGGGACTTGGAGTCCAAGCCAGAAGAGCCACGAGGTGGCGGCAAGGGTGGAGGGCGCGCCCTAGGGGGGCACCCCCTACCTTGTGGGCCCCTCGGGACTCCTCTGACCTAGCCCTTCCTGCTATATATTCACATATATTCCAGAACCACCAGAAGCATCCATGGAAAAACTTTTGCACTGCCGCAGCCTTCTGTTCCCATGAGGTCCCATCTTGGGGCCTTTTCCGGCATCCTGCGGACGGGTTTCGATCACAGAGGGCATCTACATCAACTCTATTGCCCTTCCGATGAAGCATGAGTAGTTTACCACAGACCTACGGGTCCATAGCTAGTAGCTAGATGGCTTCTTCTCTCTCTTTGATTCTCAATACCATGTTCTCCTCAATGTTCTTGGAGATCTATCCGATGTAATCTTGTTTTGCGGTGTGTTTGTCGAGATCCGATGAATTGTGGATTTATGATCAGCTTGTCTACGAATATTATTTGAATCTTCTCTGAATTCTTATATGCATGGTTTGATATCTTTGTATTTCTCTTCGAATTAACGGCTTGGTTTGGCCAACTAGATTGGTTTTTCTTGCAATGGGAGAGGTGCTTAGCTTTGGGTTCAATCTTGCGTGATTTCACCCAGTGACAAAGTAGGGGTAATGATACGTCTCCATCGTATCTACTTCTCCAAACTCTTTTGCCATTGTTTTGGACTCTAATTTGCATGATTTGAATGGAACTAACCCGGACTGACGCTGTTTTCAGCAGAATTGCCATGGTTTTATTTTTTGGAGAAATAAAAGTTCTCAGAATGACCTGAAACTTCACAGAGAATAGTTTTGGAATAAATAAAAAATATTGGCGAAAGAATCAACCGAAGGGGACCCACTAGCTGTCCACAAGGGTGGAGGGCGCGCCCCCTGTCTTGTGGGTCCCACGAAGCTCCACCAACCTCAACTCCAACTCCATATATTCATGTTTGGGGAGAAAAAATCAGATAGAAGGATTCATCGCATTTTACGATACAGAGCCGTCGCCACCTCCTGTTCTTCCCCGGGAGGGCAGATTTAGAGTCCGTTTTGTGCTCCGGAGAGGGGAAATCGTCGCCATCGTCATCATCAACCATCCTCCATCACCAATTTCATGATGCTCACCGCCGTGCGTGAGTAATCCCATTGTAGGCTTGCTCGACGGTGATGGGTTGGATGAGATTTACCATGTAATCACTACAAAAAAATACACTTCCATGATGATACGTGTTTGTCACACTAGGTCACGTTTTCTGTCATGCATGTACATCCATGACGATTTTATGACAGAATCAAGATAGTCATACCTGTGTTATCATAGAAGTGTTCCATGACAATACCAAAATTATGATCACGGAAGTGTCCACTTACATGACGATAAATGGCGCGTCATGGAAGTGCTTTCCTCAAGGGTGACTGACACATGGCATCCACCGTAACGGGTCATCGTTAAGCTATCGGGTTCCGGTTTGGATCCGATAACCCGTTAACATCCCCAACCAATGGGGATTTTCCACATGTAAAATCATCATTGGCTGGAGGAAACACGTGTCGACTCACCTATGATACTTCGACACATGGCACGGCCCAACAAAGGCCCATTCCTGTGAAAAGGCTGGCCTGTTTGACTTGGTCAAAAGGTAGCGGGCTGGCCCATAGAAAGCATGTTAACGGCTTGTTCGCATATAGCCCATTCACAGCTCGCTAACTCAGGGCCCGTTACGGCCTATCCGAATTAGGCCCAGTAGCGTCATCTGGGCCGTCCAATATGATTCCAGTGCATTGTAACTTTCGGCCTATGTATGGCCCATGACGTCTTTCGGCCCAGATGAGGCCCTTTGTAACTCTTGGCCCATTAACTGCCCGTGGTGAAACTGGCCCGTAATGAACAGTGTATCGCTTTACACCCATTAACGGCCTGTTATTCCATTGGGCCGTTTCCAGCCCATGTTATCTTTCAGCCTTCTCAGGGCCCATTTATTCTTCGGTTCATTTCCAGCATTCGGTTACTTACGACCCGTTACTAGCCTTTTCTTCTTGTGGGACAAATTCAGCCCGTGGTTACAGTTGGCCCGTTTGTGGCCCATTAACCAGTGGGTCGTTTTCATAGCGTCATCAATTACGGCCTATTAACGACGACCCGTTATGGTCGGCCCATGAACGTACGATTCCAACTCTAGCCCGCTTACGGCCCATAATGCGGTCCGTTATTGGCCCATGTTTGGCCAATCGATTATACGACCCGTAGATGGCCCGTTGTTTCTACGGCCCGTAGAAGGCCCATTGTTTCTACGGCCCGTAGGAGGCCCAGGCTCACTACAGTAAATATGTAGCCCATGGTTAGCGTGGCCTAGTTTTAAAAAATAGGTTATTGCGGCCACTCACAAACCGCGGAAAAAGAACTGCATTGACTACAAGCAAACAAATAAACAAGACAATAAGGAAGTAAATAAGCAAGCAACTTACGCTAGGATATCACGGCTATTACACATATTACATCCACTGGGCATCAAAGTTCGCCACCAATGCAAATATAGGGAACAAAGCAGCATATCACATACACTGGTTGTCAAAGTTGGCGACCAGTGCAAATAAACGCCGTAGCAAAACAAGTCCAGAACTGAAACCACTTCAAAAGAGCTCAAGAAACAATATCCTGGGTACCCATAATGCTGGCAAGAAGCTTAGCAAGCTTATTAACTTTCTCTTGTTTGGCGCTTAAATCCTCCAGCTCTTGCTGTTGCACCAGAAAGTATGCATCTGAATTCTACAGGGACTTCCTCAGTCCTTCGGCTTCCTGTCGCAGAACATCTGATTGATGTCTTTCAACTTGAAGTTGAGACTCAAGAAGCAGAACTGATTCGGGCAGCGAGTTCGAAGAGCTGGTGCCAGCAGTAGTGACCAGTAACTCGAACACTACATCAAGACAGAACTTTGGGGTTGTCTCAGTGTCTTCTATATAGTTTTTATCAGCTTTCTTGGAGACCAATAGGGACGTCTCACTATCTTGAACTTTATCTGCATTACTTCCTTTACCATTGCATAATGGGGTACTCTTCTCCAATATTTTATCCGCATTCTAAAAGAGAAACAAACAGACACATCACATGTTTACAATGTTGTATATGAAAACTCATTTTGGTAAACCAGTTCAGTAGTAAGGTGGACAGGATAACAGCATGAAACAAACATATATCTATGTAGTATGGTCACTATATGGTCTATATAATTCTAGTTTATGTTGCCAAATCACGATAGAGACAGTTCAAATCATATCTATTTAAGACAAATCAGCATAGCCAGAATATAAGTGTGGGAAACTACACAGTAATAACAACACTTGTAATGCATGGAATGAGAACATAACTGTTTATTCAATTGAAACTGAAATCAACATAGAGCAAGTTACAACGGCAAACATGTTAAAGAAACAGGTTTAAAACATACCTGTTGCACCACTGGAGTTTCAATTGCATCCTTCAAATTTGAAATTAGTTGGTATAAGTAAATAAAGTGATGCAAGAGCAAAGGAGTATGAACCATAGCTACGGAACCTGACCTGAGAACAATTCTTCTTCTGCTTTAAGCGTTGACTTGGGGTTCGGAGTGGTGGTCCTCGTGCTTTGGGCATTGCAGTTGCCTTACTAACTGCTCGTGTTTGGGTGCTCTGTGGTGGAGACGGTGCTGTGTCAACTGGAACTGGGTTACTATCTGCTGGGGTTGTGGTTAGAAGGGGTGTAGCTGGTTCTTTGTTCAACTAGGTAGGGGTACAATCTGCGTGAGCCTGGGTTATGTGTGGTGGGGCTGGTTCTTGGGCAAGTACAACCGTGGTTCTATCTACATCGACAGGTAGCCCAATCTTTTCTGAAGACCGTATTTTTACTCCCACAGATACTGCCATCACCCCCTCCGATTCAAATGGCTGATAAAGAAGAAAGTAGTTGAATGTACAGACATTGTAAGATAGATAATTCACATTTATGTTGTCTAACCAAATAGAATAGCATGACATAATTTCACATATACGATGGCTAATTAAACAAGATAGCATGGCACAATTTCCTATGTATGATTGCTAACCAAAAAGGATAGAATGACATACTTCAAAATATGATGACTATGTAAACAGGATGAGATGATATAACTATATTATGTCTTTAGAAAATGGGTTGGCATGCCATAATTCAGATACATGTTGTCTATGTAAACATCATGGCATGATATAATTCAAATATAAGATTTATATACTAAGCAAGTGAGCAGAGGGCAATCGCATATATGATGTGTCAACTAAGGAGATGGCATTCAATATTGTGTATATGATGTAAAAACTAAGCATTGCAAGACAACATATGCATGATATGAGTAATATAACCCTGCCAAGTTGGAGCATACACCTCAGGGGGGATAATAGGACTGGTCATCTGCCTCTGAATCCTCCTCAGAGGAGCTATCTGTAACCAGCAAGATATCTGCTTCAGCAGGTAGCATTGTCTGCTCTGAAGGCCTTGTTTTCACTCAAGATTTTTTCATCACCAATTCAAATGGCTGATGCATAGGAAGAGCAGTTGAATATACAAACATGGTCGACAAATGCAATGAGTAATACAAAAAAGGGATGGCATGATAAAATTCACATATATGACGCATGGCATTGCATAATTCACATACATAATTCCTTATAACAAGATAGCATTGCATAATTCACATATATAATTTCTTGAACGAGATGGCATTGCAAAATTCACATACATGGTAATTAGACACTAAACATGTGGCATTCACACAAAAGCATGTCTAAAGCAAATGACATGCCAATGCAAGACACCATATGCATGATATGAGAAATATAACCCTGCCAAGTTAAAGCATGCACCTCGGGGGGGGGGGGGAATAGGACTGGTCATCTATCTCTGAATCCTCCTCTGAGGAGCTATCCATAACCAGCAAGACATGCACTTCATCACATAGTATTGTCTGCTCTGAAGACCTTGTTTCCACTCCAGATTTTTCCATGACCGTGTCGAATGGCTAATGCACGGGAAGAGTAATTGAATGTACTAAAACTATTGACAAATTTAATACGTAATAAAAAAATGTTGGCATCATATAATTCACATATAAGATGACTGGCTAACCAGGGTGGCATTGCAAAATTCACATATATGATGCCTGGCTAAACAAGATGACATTTCATGATTCACATATACGATAAAGAAACTAAACAGATGGCATTCACACAAAGCATGTCTAAACTAAGCAAATGACATATTTTATGTATAAAGTAAGCAATGGAAGGCACCATATGCATGATATTACCAACATCAGCATGCCAAGTTAGAGCGAAGACCTCAGGGGTTAAATAGGAGTGGTCTTCTCCTTCTGAATCCCCCTCAGAATAGTTATCTTCCTCTTGATTACAATCCGAAATGGGTGGAGGGGGCTGCCTTTGCTCCCACCATGGAGCGACGTCTGCATGAAATTTTATTGCCATGCAAGGCTCGTCTCTTTTGCTCTACATGTTCAGTTCCATTGTGTACAATAACTGATATGCATAGGAATAAAACATAGTGAGATTATGTAAGGAGTGCATGGACAAATCCAGAGTGATGGTAGCAAACTGTGGGTTGACCCAAAGCCAATGATAGCAGGCAGATAATAGCTTTAGTTGAAAAATACAAATAATGGCTCCTTTAATGTTTGTTTCCACCCAAGATGAAACTCATAGTAGACACCCGAGATTAACCAGATAGTAGACAGATAGTATTGATTGCCGACCCAATATGTACCCCACAACCATTGAAAAACTCAAGTTTGGGCATTAGTTTGGATTTGACTCAGAATCTAATAGGTGAACAGGACGATAAAGTAGCATGTCATCATATTAACGAATGCATAACGTAAACAGACACGAAAGAGTGCGACCTCTCTTGCGGACCCGTGTAGTCCTCAAGGTCATCTTCTTAGTTGATGATGGTAATGCAGTTGTCATGGCTGCCGGCGGCAGGGAAGAAGATCTAAGGCGGCGAAAGATAGTCTGGAGGGCGGATCCCTGCTATGGTGAACCCTTCCGTCGTTGGAGCAGCTGAGCTGGGGTGATCAGAGCGCAGCAGGAGCGGGACAGACCACACAAGGTTTTCTTTGACACATATCTGCAACAAAAGTAATTGTGTAAGGGCTTGTTCGAATTTGAGGATTCTAACAATGCAGGGATAGGAGATACACTAGAATAGGATAGGAATGCACGTGCAAAATGGAGAATTTAAAGAACACAGGATTTCTGCCAATCTGGGTGTTTGGTTCACAAAAATTGGAAGATCACATGACGCAAAGAAGCATGGCGAGATTAAGTCAAACCACAATAAAATGTATGATTATAATGCTACTATCTCTTAGTCTTGTCCTTCATGAATAGGAATTTGAAAAGGAGGACAGGTGGATATTAAAATTCCTACGGTTTTTCTTTCAAGGAGACACTAAAGGAACAAATCCTACAGTTTTCCTTTGCTCCATTCCTTTGAACCAAATGCATGAATAGTAGTACCATAGGAAATTTCCAAATCCTATGTTTTTGCTTCACTTTTCCTTTCAAGCACTGGCGATTCTAGTAGGCAGGCTTGAGCAGGGAAAAGCCTCCACTCAAAAAATGTTTTTGTGCTACTTCTACTACTTTGGACCCAGGCCACTGCCCTACCAGCTCAACTCCCAGGCCCATCTACAAATGCACAGCTCAAACGCGCAGAGATAAATAATGATGGCGTTCAAGAGAGTCCATCACGGATAGCTAAGTTGTCTGGTACCTCACTGCTTGTCATATAGTAGGAGAAACTAATCGAATTTCATGTTACTACGTGTGCTCAGTGGACAATTTGAAGGAAATATGCCCTAGAGGCAATAATAAAGTTGTTATTTATATTTCCTTATATCATGATAAATGTTTATTATTCATGCTAGAATTGTACTAACCGGAAACTTAGTACATGTGTGAATACATAGACAAACAGAGTGTCACTAGTATGCCTCTACTTGACTAGCTTGTTGAATCAAAGATGGTTAAGTTTCCTAGCCATAGACATGAGTTATCATTTGATTAACGGGATCACATCATTAGATAATGATGTGATTGACTTGACCCATTCCGTTAGCCTAGCACTTGATCGTTTAGTTTATTTGCTATTGCTTTCTTCATGACTTATACATGTTCCTATGACTATGATATTATGCAACTCCCGAATATCGGAGGAACACTTTGGGTGCTACCAAACGTCACAACGTAACTGGGTGATTATAAATTTGCTCTACAGGTGTCTCCGATGGTGTTTGTTGACTTGGCATAGATCCAGATTAGGATTTGTCACTCCGATTGTCGGAGAGGTATCTCTGGGCCCTCTCGGTAATGCACATCACTAGAAGCCTTGCAAGCAATGTTACTAACGAGTTAGTTGCAGGATGATGCATTACGGAATAAGTAAAGAGACTTGTCAGTAACGAGATTGAACTAGGTATTGAGATACCGACGATCAAATCTCGGGCAAGTAACATACCGATGAAAAAGGGAACAACGTATGTTGTTATGCGGTTTGACCGATAAAGATCTTCGTAGAATATGTGGGAGCCAATACGGGCATCTAGGTTCCGCTATTGGTTATTGACCAGAGAGGTGTCTCGGTCATGTCTACATAGTTCTCGAACCCATAGGGTCCGCACGCTTAACGTTCGTTGACGATATAGTACTATATGAGTTATGTATGTTGGTGACCGAATGTTGTTCGGAGTCCCGGATGAGATTACGGACATGGCGAGGAACTCCGGAATGGTCCCGAGATAAGGTTTGATATATGGGATAATAGTGTTTGGTCTCCGGAAGGGTTCCGGAATTCACCGGAAGGGGTTCCGGATGTTTCCCGAAATGTTTGGGTACAAGAACACTTTATTTGGGCCAAAAGGGAAAGCCCACAAGGCTTTTGGAAAGTGCAAAAGGAAGTTTTGCGGAGACCAGAAGCTAGACACTAGGAACCCTGGCGTCTAGGGGGTAGACGCCGGGAACCCTGGCGTCTAGCCCTAGAGTCCGTATAGGACTCTTTCCTTTTGGGCAAAACCGACTTTGAGGAGGCTTTTACTCCAAGTTTCGACCCCAGGGCTCAACATATAAATAGAGTGGCAGGGCTAGCACAAAAGACACATCAAGAAACACCAAGCCGTGTGCCGGCAACCCCGTCCCCTCTAGTTTATCCTCTGTCATAGTTTCTGTAGTGCTTGGCGAAGCCCTGCGGAGATTGTTCTTCACCAACACCGTCACCACTCCGTCGTGCTGCCGGAACTCATCTACTACTTCGCCCCTCTTGCTAGATCAAGAAGGCGAGGACGTCATCGAGCTGAACGTGTGCTGAACGCGGAGGTGTCGTACGTTCGGTAATTGATCGGGACGGATCGTGAAGGTGTACGACTACATCAACTGCGTTGACAAACGCTTCCGCTTTGCGATCTTCCCCCTCTCGTTGCTATGCATCACATAGATAGATCTTGCGTGATCGTAGGTAAATTTTTGAAATACTGCATTCCCCAACAGTGGCATCCGAGCCAGGTCTATGCGTAGATGTTATATGCACGAGTGGAACACAAGTGAGTTGTGGGCGATAATAGTCATACTGCTTACCAGCATGTCATACTTTGATTCGTTGGTATTGTTGGATGAAGCGGCCCGGACCGACATTACGCGTACGCTTACGCGAGACTGGTTCTACCGACGTGCTTCGCACACAGGTGGCTGGCGGGTGTCAGTTTCTCAACCTTTAGTTGAATCGAGTGTGGCTACGCCCGGTCCTTGTTGAAGGTTAAAACAGCACGTACTTGACGAAAAATCATTGTGGTTTTGATGCGTAGGTAAGATCGGTTCTTGCTCAGCCCGTAGCAGCCACGTAAAACTTGCAACAACAAAGTAGAGGATGTCTAACTTGTTTTTGCAGGGCATGTTGTGATGTGATATGGTCAGGACATGATGCTAAATTTTATTGTGTGAGATGATCATGTTTTGTAACGGAGTTATCGGCAACTGGAGCCATATGGTTGTCGCTTTATTGTATGAAATGCAATCGCCATGTAATTGCTTTACTTTATCACTAAGAGGTAGTGATAGTCGTAGAAGCAATAGTTGGCGAGACGACAACGATGCTACGATGGAGATCAAGGTGTCGCGCCGGTGATGATGGTGATCATAACAGTGCTTTGGAGATGGAGATCGAAGGCACAAGATGATGATGGCCATATCATATCACTTATATTGATTGCATGTGATGTTTATCCTTTATGCATCTTATTTTGCTTAGTTCGGCGGTAGCATTATAAGATGATCTCTCACTAAATTTTGAGGTACAAGTGTTCTCCCTGAGTATGCACCGTTGCGAAAGTTCGTCGTGCCGAGATACCACGTGATGATCAGGTGTGATAAGCTCTACGTTCACATACAACAGGTGCAAGCCAGTTTTGCACACGCGGAATACTCGGGTTAAACTTGACGAGCCTAGCATATGCAGATATGGCCTCGGAACACTGAGACCAAAAGGTCGATCGTGAATCATATAGTAGATATGATCAACATAGTGATGTTCACCATTGAAAACTACTCCATCTCACGCGATGATCGGACATGGTTTAGTTGATACGGATCACGTGATCACTTAGATGATTAGAGGGATGTCTATCTAAGTGGGAGTTCTTAAGTAATTTGATTAATTGAACTTTAATTTATCATGAACTTAGTCCTGATAGTATTAGCATATCTATGTTGTAGATCAATAGCTCGCGATGTAGCTCCCCATTTATTTTTGATATGTTCCTAGAGAAAACTATGTTGAAAGATGTTAGTAGCAATGATGCGGACTAGGTCCGTGATCTGAGAATTATCCTCATTGCTGCACAGAAGAATTATGTCCTTGATGCACCGCTAGGTGACGGACATATTGCAGGAGCAGATGCAGACGTTATGAACGTTTGGCAAAGCTCGATATGATGACTACTTGATAGTTTAGTGCACCATGATTTACGGCTTAGAACCGGGACTTCAAAAACGTTTTGAATGCCATGGAGCATATAAGATGTTCCAAGAGCTCAAATTGGTATTTCAGACTCATACCCGAGTCAAGAGGTATGAGACCTCTGACAAGTACTTTGCCTACAAGATGGAGGGGAATACCTCAACCAGTGAGCATGTGCTCAGATTGTCTGAGTACTACAATCGCTTGAATCAAGTGGGAGTTAATCTTCTAGATAAGATAGTGATTGACAGAGTTCTATAGTCACTGTCACCAAGTTACTAGAACTTCGTGATGAACTATAATATGTAAGGGATGATGAAAACGATTCCCGAGCTCTTCGCGATGCTGAAATCAGCGAAGGTAGAAATCAAGAAAAGCATCAAGTGTTGATGGTTAACAAGACCACTAGTTTCAAGAAAACGGCAAAGGGGTAGAAGGGGAACTTCAAGAAGAATGGCAAGCAAGTTGCTGCTCAAGTAAAGAAGCCCAAGTCTGGACCTAAGCCTGAGACTGAGTGCTTCTACTGCAATGGAAATGGTCACTGGAAGTGGAACTACCCTAGATACTTGGCGGATAAGAAGGATGGCAAAGTGAACAAAGGTATATTTGATATACAAGTTATTTATGTACTTTACTAGTGTTTATAGCAACCCCTCGGCATTTGATACTGGTTGGGTTGCTAAGAGTAGTAACTCGAAACGGGAGTTGCCAAATGAACAGAAACTAGTTAAAGGTGAAGTGACGATGTGTATTAGAAGTAGTTCTAAGAATGATATGATCATCATCGCACACTCCCTATACTTTCGGGATTAGTGTTGAACCTAAATAAATGTTATTTAGTGTTTGCGTTGAGCATGAATATGATTTGATCATGTTTATTGCAATACGGTTATTCATTTAAGTTAGAGAATAATTGTTGTTCTGTTTACATGAATAAAACCTTCTATGGACATACACCCAATGAAAATGGTTTGTTGGATCTCGATCGTAGTGATACACATATTCATAATATTGAAGCCAAAAGATGCAAAGTTAATAATGATAGTGCAACTTATTTGTGGCACTGTTGTTTAGGTCATATTGGTGTAAAGCGCATGAAGAAACTCCATGCTGATGGGCTTTTGGAATCACTTGATTATGAATCACTTGATGCTTGCGAACCATGCCTCATGGGCAAGATGACTAAGACTCCGTTCTCTGAAACTATGGAGCGAGCAATAGAGTTGTTGGAAATAGTACATATTGATGTATGTTGTCCAATGAAGTGTTGATGCTCACGGCGAGTATCGTTATTTTCTAACCTTCACAGATGATTTGAGCGGATATGGGTATATCTACTTGATGAAACATAAGTCTGAAACATTTGAAAAGTTCAAAGAATTTCAGAGTGAAGTGGAAAATCATCGTAGCAAGAAAATAAAGTTTCTACGATCTGATCATGGAGGAGAATATTTGAGTTACGAGTTTGGTCTTCATTTGAAACAATGGGGAATAGTTTCGCAACTCACGCCACCTGGAAGACCACAGCGTAATGGTGTGTCCGAACGTCGTAACCGCACTTTATTAGATATGGTGCGATCTATGATGTCTCTTACCGATTTACCATTGCCGTTTTAGGGTTATGCATTAGAGACAGCTGCATTTACGTTAAATAGGGCACCATCTAAATCCATTGAGATAACACCGTATGAGCTATGGTTTGGCAAGAAACCTAAGCTGTCGTTTCTTAAAGTTTGGGGTTGCGATGCTTATGTGAAAAAGTTTCAACTTGATAAGCTCAAACCCAAATCGAAGAAATGCGCCTTCATAGGATACCCAAAGGAAACTGTTGGGTACACCTTCTATCACAGATCCGAAGGCAAGATATTCGTTGCTAAGAATGGATCCTTTCTATAGAAGGAGTTTCTCTCAAAAGAAGTGAGTGGGAGGAAAGTAGAACTTGATGAGGTAATTGTACCTTCTCCCGAATTGCAAAGTAGTTTATCACAGAAATTAGTTCCAGTGATTCCTACACCAATTAGTGAGGGAGCTAATGATGATGATCATGAAACTTCAGATCAAGTTACTACCGAACCTCGTATGTCAACCAGAGTAAGATCCGCACCAGAGTGGTACGATAATCCTATTCTAGAGGTCATGTTACTTGACCATGACAAACCTACGAACTATGAGGAAGCGATGATGAGCCCAGATTCTGCGAAATGGCTTGAGGCCATGAAATCTGAGATGGAATCCATGTACGAGAATAAAGTATGGACTTTGGTTGACTTGCCCGATGATCGGCAAGCAATAGAGAATAAATGGATCTTCAAGAGGAAGACAGACGCTGATAGTAGTGTTACTATCTACAAAAGCTCGAATTGTCGCAAAAATGTTTTCGACAAGTTCAAGGTGTTGACTACGATGAGATTTTCTCACTTGTATCGATGCTTAAAAGTCTGTCTGAATCATGTTAGCAATTGCCACATTTTATGAAATCTGGCAAATGGATGTCAAAAATGCATTCCTTAATGGATTTCTAAAAAAGAGTTGTATATGATGCAACAAGAAGGTTTTGTCAATCCTAAAGGTGCTAACAAAATGTGCAAACTCCAGCGATCCATCTATGGACTGGTGCAAGCATCTCGGAGTTGGAATATACGCTTTGATGAGTTGATCAAAGCATATAGTTTTATACAGACTTGCGGTGAAGCTTGTATTTACAAGAAAGTGACTGGGAGCGCTACAGCTTTTCTAATAAGTATATGTGAATGACATACTATTGATCGGAAATGATGTAGAATTTTTGGGAAAGCATAAAGAAGTCTTTGAAAGGAGTTTTCAAAGAAAGACCTCGGTGAAGCTGCTTACATATTAAGCATCAAGATCTATAGAGATAGATCAAGACGCTTGATAAGATTTTTTCAATGAGTACATACCTTGACAAAGATTTTGAAGTAGTTCAAAATGGAATAGTCAAAGAAGGAGTTCTTTCATGTGTTGCAAGGTGTGAAGTTGAGTAAGACTCAAAGCCCGACCACGGTAGAAGATAGAGAGAAAATGAAAGTCATTCCCTATGCCTCAGCCATAGGTTCTATAAAGTATGCCATGCTATGTACCAGACCTATTGTATACCCTGCCCTGAGTTTGGCAAGGGAGTACAATTTTTTATCTAGGAGTAGATCACTAGACAGCGGTCAAAATTATCCTTAGAGGACTAAGGAAATATTTCTCGGTTATGGAGGTGACAAAGAGTTTGTCGTAAAGAGTTACGTTGATGCAAGCTTTGACACCGATCTAATGACTCTAAGTCACAATCCAGATACATATTGAAAGTGGGAGCACTTAGCTAAAGTAGCTCCGTGCAGAGCATTGTAGACATAGAAATTTGCAAAATACATACGGATCTGAATTTGGCAGACCCATTGACTAAACTTCTCTCACAAGCAAAACATGATCACACCATAGTACTCTTCAGGTGTTAATCACATGGCGATGTGAAATAGATTACTGACTCTAGTAAACCCTTTGAGTGTTGGTCACATGGTGATGTGAACTATGGGTGTTAATCACATGGTGATGTGAACTATTGGTGTTAAATCACATGGCGATGTGAACTAGATTATTGACTCTAGTGCAAGTGGGAGCTGCAGGAAATATGCCCTAGAGGCAATAATAAAGTTGTTATTTATATTTCCTTATATCGTGATAAATGTTTATTATTCATGCTAGAATTGTATTAACCGGAAACTTAGTACATGTGTGAATACATAGACAAACAGAGTGTCACTAGTATGCCTCTACTTGACTAGCTCGTTGAATCAAAGATGGTTAAGTTTCCTAGCCATAGACATGAGTTGTCATTTGATTAGCGGGATCACATCATTAGAGAATGATGTGATTGACTTGACCCATTCCGTTAGCCTAGCACTTGATCGTTTAGTTTATTTGCTATTGCTTTCTTCATGACTTATACATGTTCCTATGACTATGAGATTATGCAACTCCCGAATATAGGAGGAACACTTTGTGTGCTACCAAACGTCACAACGTAACTGGGTGATTATAAAGGTGCTCTAGAGGTGTCTCCGATGGTGTTTGTTGAGTTGGCATAGATCTAGATTAGGATTTGTCACTCCGATTGTCGGAGAGGTATCTCTGGGCCCTTTCGGTAATGCACATCACTATAAGCCTTGCAAGAAATGTGACTAATGAGTTAGTTGCGGGATGATGCCTTACGGAACGAGTAAAGATACTTGTCGGTAACGAGATTGAACTAGGTATTGAGATATCGACGATCGAATCTCGGGCAAGTAACATACCGATGATAAAGGGAACAACGTATGTTGTTATGCAGTTCGACCAATAAAGATCTTCGTAGAATATGTGGGAGCCAATATGGGCATCCAGGTTCCGCTATTGGTTATTGCCCAGAGAGGTGTCTCAGTCATGTCTACATAGTTCTCAAACCCGTAGGGTCCGCACGCTTAATGTTCGTTGATGATATAGTACTATATGAGTTATGTATGTTGGTGACCAAATGTTGTTTGGAGTCCCGGATGAGATCACGGACATGACGAGGAACTCCGGAATGGTCCGGAGATAAAGTTTTATATATGGGATAATAGTGTTTGGTCTCCAGAAGGGTTCCGAAATTCACCGGAAGGGGTTCCGGATGTTTCTCGAAATGTTTGGGTACGAGAACACTTTATTTGGGCCAAAAGGGAAAGCCCACAATGCTTTTGGAAAGTGCAAAAGGAAGTTTTGCGGAGACCAGAGGCTACACGCCAGGAACCCTGGCGTCTAGGGGGTAGACGCCGGGAACCCTGGTTTCTAGCCCTGGAGTCTGTATAGGACTCTTGCCTTTCGAGCAAAACCGACTTTGAGGAGGATTTTACTCCAAGTTTCGACCCCAGGGCTCAACATATAAATAGAGGGGCAGGGCTAGCACCAAAGACACATCAAGAAACACCAAGCCATGTGCCGGCAACCCTGTCCCCTCTAGTTTATCCTCCGTCATAGTTTCTGTAGTGCTTGGCGAAGCCCTGCGGAGATTGTTCTTCACCAACACCGTCACCACGCCGTCGTGCTGCCAGAACTCATCTACTACTTCGCCCCTCTTGCTGGATCAAGAAGGCGAGGACGTCATCGAGCTGAATGTGTGCTGAACGCGCAGGTGCCATACGTTCGGTACGTGATCGGGACGGATCGTGAAGGTGTACGACTAAATCAACCGCGTTGATAAACGCTTCTGCTTTGCGGTCTTCAAGGGTATGAAGATACACTCCCCGTCTCATTGCTATGCATCACATAGATAGATCTTGCATTTTCGTAGGTAAAATTTTGAAATACTGCGTTCCCCAACACAATTTATATAACATTACAGTAAAAAAGAGATGCAACAAGTGTACAACCTCTTTGGCGAAGCCATGTCAATCTCAGCGTGACTGGGTTGGTCTGTGAGGATGCTCTGGTTGATTTGGCTATCGGAGGAGGGTAAGAAGATCTTAGGCATCTAGAGATGGAGCCCGGGGTACTGCTCCGCTATGATGGAGGGTTTCATCGTTGTAGCAGGTCCGGTGAGTTGTATGGCGGTGAGGCTGAAGCGGGACAAGAGAGACAATGTTAACCTGAGTGGAATTCTAATAGCATCTCCAATAGATGACATAAAATACATAACCACAAAGTACTAGATGTAAAATACATCAGCTGCTCATCTCTGAACTTAACTGTCGAAACTAAATTTAACTGTCAAAACTGAATTTAACTATCGAAACCGAATTTTGCCGTCGAAACTGAATTTTACTATCGAAACAGAACGCACTAATAGCAGAAAAGTAGCAGCAGCGCATGCGAGAGCCAGGGCAGCTGGTCGTGTCGCAGCATCTCGGGTAGTAGCAGCAAGGGCTCGACGGAGAGCAGGATCTGTTGCTCGTGAAGTAGTACCGCGCGCAAGAGTAGAGCAACAGCGCAAGCAAGAGCAAGAGCGAGAGCAGCAGCGCGAGCAAGAGCAAGAGCAGACCAGACAAGGGACCGAGAGCAAGAGCAGAGCAGTAGCGCGAGCGAGAGCCAAAGCAGCAGCAGCTCCTACTGATGTGGACGTCACCGCCGAGGGAGCGACGCCATGGAGGAAGTGGCCGGCGACACCGCCGTGGATGGAGCGGCGCCATGTCGGCTCGGGACCGAGCGCCGGTAGCACCGTGAGATTGAATCAAGAAGAAAATGCGGCGATTAGTGTAGACCTCTTTGGTGGCGCCGATTAGGCCTCAGCTTCATCTGAGGAATCGGTGATGATGCAGCTCTTCCGGTGGTGCAGGTGAAGACGGCGGTGTGGGAACAGAGGTGAAGGACGGGGGTGGCTGAACCAGTGGGACGACGAGATCGACGACGGATCCTCATCCGGTGCGGTGGATGAGGGACGTCGAGGTGTTGCTGTGGACGACGTCATCGGGAAAGAGGCTCCGGCTGGGTGGCGGATGGAGGAGGGTGTGGGGCTTCGCGGGTTTTCGCAGCCTCGGTGTACGAATGGGTGGGCGGACGAGAAGGGAGGGGGGAACCATGGCTTAGGTGATGACGACATGTACCTAGGGTAGGGTCATAGGCCTGACCTAGACACCCTCCCCAAGGACATTTACCTAAAGTCAGAAGCATTCAAGGGATACCATCATCCACTCGACCAGAAACATTCCACTCGGAAGACTCAAGTTCATTCGACCAGAAAGTACTCATTCGACCGTAACAAGAATCACTCGACCGATAGAAGATCTAAAGTCACTCTGTATGGCAACAGTCAGGTGTTACCCTGTAGATTTAATGGTCATTCTTGTATCTTTATTGCTAGCGTTATTAGTAACGCCCTATCTTTATGTACCTTAAACCCTGTGTAACTGAGGGCTGGAAGGGCTTGGCGAACTCTATATAAGCCACCCCCTCCTCAGGGACAAGGGTTCGCACCCCCTGTAACTCCACACACATAATCCAATCAACTGAGCTCCCGAGCACCGAGACGTAGGGTTGTTACTTCCACCGTGAAGGGCCTGAACTCGTAAATCTAGTGTGTACAACTTCACCATAGCTAGGATCTTGCCTCCTCATACCTACCCCCCATTCTACTGTCAGTCTTAGAACCACGACAGTTGGCGCCCACCGTGGCAGGTGTCTTAGCACCTTTTTGGTGAGGTTGCGATTTTTCTGATTCCCATCATCATGGCTTCCGGCGGTGGATTGGCGGAGGGCCGTGAGATCCGTCTCGGCGCACTCTTCTTCGTCGCCGACGACTCCGACTGGCTCCAGGAAGCTCCCCTCGACGCTGAGACGCTCCCCGTCCGCGGGGCGACGCACTTTCGCGGCGTCCTTCTGCGGCAACCGTCGACCCAGTATTGGTCGGTTCCCATGGTGTCCTCGCTCCCCGCTGTTCGTCGACACAAGCGATCCGGTCGGGCGTGGCTCCAGCAGTGGGTGAAACACGCGGTGGCGCATCAGTCGGCCACCCCACAAGTCGCGGCAATCGAGCCCGACGATTCTCTCAACGGCCTGTTCGACTGGCTCCATCGAGACCCTCTCTGAATGCGACAGCAGCGACCCTGCGGCAGAGGTCTTGGTGGTCAATGCGGCGCACAGCCCACCCGGGTTTCATCGCGATGGCGGCGGCGACGGTGGCGACCCATCACATGTTCACGAGGAGTATCATCCTGAAGCCCTTTCCTCGCAGCAGAGGGAGGAACTTCACCGCCGCAACGAAGAAGCGCTTCACACGCCTATCGTCAGGGAGACCTCCGAGGCTCGGGCCTTGGAGGCAGCGCGCCTGGCCACTTTGGCTGAGCGCACTCGTCTGGAGAACCTTCAGCATGCACTCGACGAATGTGCTCGGCAGCGGATCCCTGAGTCCAGTCGACGGCAGCGACGGCTTTTCCCACCTCAGCATCAGGTATACCGCACTCCGATTCAGAATCTTACAGCTGCAGCCCGTATAGCAAAGTCCATTCAGCCTTCCCAGCCGGAGGCTGGAAGAGGTTTGATGCAGATCCGGGCTTTACTTCAGGCAGCAGGGGAGCAGAACACAGCAGTGTCTCAGTCACGGGATAGAATTCATAGCAGATCTATGATGGCTGATACAGTCCAGTCGGCCCACAGCCCAAGATCGCCTTAGAGGCGAGAGGGACGTGGGCATCGTCAAGAGCAGTACTAGGATCGGAATCATGAGCAATTGGATAATCGATTCGACCGCCATAACCGCTGTCGAGTGCCTACACCCCCTTCGAGGGGCGGGTCCTATGTGCCCCTTCATCATGATGATAGGCGCTCACACGGTGGTGAGCGGAGATTGCCAGTCGACCCAAGAGAGCCAGGTTTTGATGCGAGATCAATTCTTGTTCAAGGTCTGGTCGACAGGAACAGAGCACACAGAGAAGGACTTGACAGAGATCGCCCGACTGGCAGCAGAGTTCATGTCTCAGGCCCAGAGTGTTTCAGCAGAGCCATCCGGGCTGCAGAGATTCCTCCCAATTTCAGATTGGCGACTGGAGTCAGCAAGTTCACTGGTGAGTCCAAGCCTGACACGTGGCTTGAGGATTACCGAGTGGCTGTGCAGATTGGTGGTGGCAATGATGAAGTGGCCACGAAGCATCTTCCTCTGATGCTGGAAGGTTCGGCCAGAGCATGGATGAATCAATTGACCCCAGGTAGTATATTCAGTTGGGAAGAACTTGCCCGAGTGTTTGTCAGGACTTTTGAGGGTACCTGCAAACGGCCAACAGGTTTGACAGAATTGCAGCATTGCGTGCAAAAACCAAATGAGACTCTAAGAGATTACATTCAGAGGTGGACCACTTTGCATCACACAGTGGAAAATGTATCTCAGCATCAAGCGGTTTGTGCCTTTAAGGAAGGCGTTAGGTATCGAGAGCTTAACCTAAAATTCGGTCGGATAGGAGATATGTCTCTGACTCGGATGATGGAAATAGCCACTCGGTATGCTAACGGAGAAGAAGAAGATCGACTCCACAGTGGAAAGAGCAAACCAGTCAGTCAGGACAACGGTGGAGGCAATTCCAAACGGAAATAGAAGCGTAAAGCTGAGCCTGCAGGACCTGGTGAAACTGCGGCAGCGATCCAAGGAAACTTTAAAGGGAAACCCAAGGGGCCCTGGACCCCCAAGAATGTGAAAGATCAAGCAGGAAATGATGTGTTGCATTTGCCATGTCACATTCACACCAAGAAGGATGAAGAGGGTAATCTGATTTATCCTAAACACACCACTCAACAGTGTCGGCTCCTGATCCAGCAATTCCGAGAGAAGCAGCCCAATGAAAAGGAGAAGGAGTCAGACAAGGATGAGGACAAAGAGGAAGATGACGGTTTTCCCAATGTCAATTCCACCCTGGTGATTTTTGCTGATGTTGAGAGCAAAAGTAGATTGAAAGTGATAAACAGAGAAGTGAATATGGTTGCTCCGGCAATGACAACATACCTAAAGTGGTCATAAACAGCTATCACATTCGACCAATCTGATCATCCTGCACGCGTTGCCACTCCAGGGAGGCAAGCATTGGTAGTCGACCCAGTTGTTGGAGGCACTCGACTGACCAAAGTGTTGATGGATGGTGGTAGCAGCCTGAATATTCTTTACGCTGAAACCTTGAAGGGGATGGGCATTCCGATGTCCAAGCTTAGCGAGAGCAACATGAGTTTCCATGGCGTTATCCCTGGAAAGAAAGCCGAATCACTCGGCCAGATCACTCTTGACGTGGTTTTTGGTGATTCAAAGAATTACCGTAAGGAAAAGTTGAAATTTGAAGTAGTGGATTTCCAGAGTGCTTATCATGCTATTTTGGGTACGCCTGCATATGCACGTTTTATGGCTCGACCATGTTACGTGTACCTCAAATTGAAGATGCCTGGTCCCAGAGGAGTGATCACGGTCACCGGCAATCGGCAGAAGGCAGAAGAGTGCCTCCAGAAGGGTTAAAAAATTGTCGATCCACAAATGGCAGCAGTTGAAATGCAAGAATACCAGAAGAATGCAGAGCCGAGTGATTTGTTGCGAGCCAAGAAGCCTGCCACAAATTCTGCATTTCAGTCGTTCGGTGAAACAAAGTCGGTTCATATTCACCCGACCGATCCTAATGCTGCTCCTACTCATATCTCAACATCACTCGACAACAAATAGGAAGAAGCGCGGAGCACCGTTTGTGAGTCCACCCAAAAGTAAAACCAGTCAAAGAGCATCTTCGACGGTCCGCCGAACAGAAGAGAAAGGCAATTGGCGAGGAAGTGGCTCGGCTTCTGGCAGCTGAGTTCATCCGAGAGATTTACCACTCCGAGTGGCTCGCCAATGTTGTCATGGACGCCAAGAAAGACGATTCACTTTGTATGTGTATTGACTTCAAGCATATCAATCGGGCCTGCCCGAAAGATCATTTCCCTCTCCCCCGCATCGACCAAATTGTCGACTCAACTGCGGGGTGTGAGCGTTTGTCTTTTCTGGACGCATATTCCGGGTATCATCAGATCTGACTGTATGGACCCGATGAAATAAAAACAACTTTCATCACCCCATTCGGGTGCTTTTGCTATGTCACCATGCCATTCGGTCTCAAGAACGCTGGTGCCACATTTATGAGGATGATTCAGAAGTGCCTGCTCACTCAAATCAGTCGGAATGTGGAAGCATATATGGATGACATTGTGGTCAAGTCGCGTAAAGGTTCCGACCTGCTGACTGATCTCGCTGAAACCTTTGCCAACCTGAGAAGGTATGACATTAAGCTTAATCCGTCGAAGTGCACATTCGGAGTTCCAGGTGGAAAGTTGCTTGGTTTCCTCGTTTCCGAACGAGGTATCGACGCGAACCCAGAGAAAGTTGGTGCCATACTCTGGATGAAACGCCCTGTGCGTGTGCATGACGTTCAGAAGCTTACTAGTTGTTTGGCCGCCCTGAGTCGATTCATCTCTCGCCTCGGTGAAAAGGCATTGCCTCTTTACCGGCTGATGAAGAAATCTGATAAGTTCGAGTGGACTCCTGAAGCTGACGCAGTGTTTCCAGAGCTCAAAGCCCTGCTTTCCACCCAGCTGGTGCTCACCGCCCCAATCAGCAAAGAGCCTTTACTACTTTATATTGCAGCCACTGGACAAGTTGTCAGTACAGTACTCACGGTCGAGCGGGAACAAGAAGGAAAAGCCTATAAAGTCCAGCGCTCAGTGTACTATATTTCTGAAGTCTTGACTCCGTCCAAGCAGAGATATCCGCATTATCAGAAGCCTGTTTATGGAATTTACATGTCGGGGGTTGGGTGCGACATATGCCAATGGATGGCTTATCATGGTGGGAGCGAGTAGAACGTCGCCGGTGCCTGGAAGCGGGATGAGGCGTAGACACGAACGCCGGCGCACTTTACCCAGGTTCGGGGCTCTCCTAGGAGATAACACCCCTAGTCCTGCTCTGCGGGGTCTCCGCATGATCACTAAGGCACTAGTGAGTACAATGGTGCTCCTCGAGTTGTATGCTAGAGGTAGAAGAAGGCAAGGCTTGCTCTTCTCCCCCCCTAGGTGTGAGTCTAATTCTAACATGTTGGAACCCTTTGCATGGGTGCCCTGGGGGTTTATATAGGCCAACCCCCAGGGGTACAATGGTATTCCGGCCGGGTGTAGGACCCGGCTGTCAATCTCTCTGGCCGCCGGCTTCTCCATCGGCTGCTGGGGCCTGCCGCCGGGTGGGCCCCGCCGGCTGGTCTGGTACAGCGCCGACAGGCCGCTGCCGCCGCTCGCGGATCTTGCCGACTGCTGATTACTGTAGACGTGATGCTAATGACGCAGGCTTGGTCAGGGGAGCGTGGCTACAGTCCCACCGCCTGGTGGGGGATCACTGTAGCCACTCCGGGTCTTATCTGGTTAATGGTGCACGGGCCTCGAGGAAGGAACGGGCCGCCTGCTGGGAGCTGGCCTCCCTCGGGTCCGACTGGTGATGCTTCCTCCGTCTTCCGGGCTCTCGCTGACTGGTAGGTCCCGCCATCTTCGGGCCGTACCGACAGGCGGTCATGGGAGCAGGGCTCCGCCTGACAAGAGTGACGTCAGGGGCGGAGTGGCAACAGTGCCGCGCCGGCGAAGATCTCTGCCTGTACGGAGTACTGTGGCCACGCCCGGCCCTGGATACGGGGGGATGGGCTGCACTGTAGCCTCACCTTGTCTTGTCGTCTTAATGGGGGCGCAGACTTTGAGGGCACCATGGGCCAACTACGAGGAGCCGGCCTCTCTGGAGGCCGCCTGCTAGGAGTCGGCCCGTCTTGGAGCCGCCTTCCTGAGCATGGCCGTCTTCTGACAGTCGGCCGTTCAGCCAGCCGGCCACCAGAAGGCGGCGCTTCATCTTGACGTCTTGAGGGGCGCAGCCGGACCCGATGTCTTGAAAGGTTCTCGGACTCGGGTTAGGCTACCCGTGGCCCATTACTCCAAAAGTAGTCCCCGAAGCTGGTGAGGTGCCGCGGCTGAAGAGCCGAGGAGCCTCAACAGTTTCCTCCTCCGGGTGCTCTGGAAAGAAGCTTCATCCGACTCCTAACAAGCCGGCTGGCAGGAGTTGGCCACTTCCAGTCGGATTCGTCTAAAACTTCGAACGCCACGGCGGGAACTAGATGGCGTGCTAGCTAAGCTTCTAGGCCCACCACCCATCGTGGGCGCGCCGCGTGGCGTTAGCCAGCCAGGCCAGCCTGCCAGCCCACGCGCGCGATGGGACGCGACTGCAGGCTGGGCCCGCCACCACCGGGCCTCGGCACACGAGCGGATCCGCTGCGGCCGAGGCGGGCGGTTGAGTTTCCCTGCGGAGTTACTGCGTGTAGTAACTCACGCGATAAAGGTGGGAACATGGGGTCGTGGGCACAGTTAATCCCACGATCCCACGCCCGCCCTCTCGGCTTCATAGCCCGTAGGCTATAAGTAGGGGGAGGAGAGGGAGCGGCAGAGCATGCGCGCCCCCTCCACCCTGCCCTCGCCTCCTTCTTCTTCCTCTCGTCGCAGCGCCCCCGAGCCACGCCGGAGCACTGTCGCAGCTCGTCTTCGTCGAGCTCGTCCGCCCCGAGCCCTCTTGGCCCTGCCCCATTCTCGTCTCCCCCGCCGCCCCATTTCCTCCGCCGAGCTCTCCATGGCGCGCGAGCGGGGAGGAGACTGAGACAGATCGAATGTCAATGAAGACCACATCACCTTCCTCCGCGAGACGCGACGTCTTCCCGGCGCGGGCTACGTGAAGGCGCGCGTGCCGCCGGAGGGGGAGATCTCGCCGGCGCTGAGGGAGGGCGAGTGGGTCGTCTTCCGCTCGCACTTCATCCGCAGCTTCGGCCTGCCGGCAAGCGGCTTTCTCCGCTCGTTTCTCGAATTTTATCACCTCCAGCCTCATCACCTCACGCCCAACACCATGATGCTCCTAGCCGCCTTCATCACATTGTGCGAAGGCTATCTCGGCATCCTCCCCACCATCGAGCTGTGGGGAGCATTCTTCTACACCAAGCTGGGCACCTCCGTCCGGGAGGTGGCTGCCCAGTGTGGTGCCTTCATCGTGGTTCACTGGCTGTCGCCGAAGAACGCCTTCCCCACCATCAAGCTGCCACAGTCGGCCAAGATGTGGCAGCAATCTACTTCTACGTGGAGAACGTGGACCCGGCCGTCGACTTCATCAACCTGCCGGCTTATGTAGCCGGCCCGCCGGCCGAGCCTTGGGCCAGCTGGGGCTACAAGCCGAAGCCGGTGTCAGCAGACGGCGCCGCCGCCATCCAACGACTCCGGGAGCTGACCAACACCGATGGCCTCAAGGCGGCCGACTTGTTGGTTGCCTTCGTCGCGCGCCGGGTTCTCCCGCTCCAAGGCCGTCCGCACCTGATCAGCCGGATGAGCGGGCATCGCAACCTGTGGCGGCTGAGCACCTAGGAGATGTCGGCTACCGAGGTCGCAAACTTGGTGAACGTGATCTCCGGCCTCAAGCTGGAGGGGTCTTGGAGCTTCGGCAAGCGGCCATATTCTCGTGCCAACCCGCCGCCTGCGGGAAGTTCTCCAATTCTTTCTTGTGATACTTGTCTTAGTCTCAATCTTGGTCTTGATCAGCCGACCTCTCGTCATTTGAAACAGATCTACATGTCGGACGCGACGGCCGCCATCGTAGGGGCGGGTGGCGACTACCAGCCGGACCGGGCAGTGAGCGACGTGGACGACCCCGACTTGGGGGCGGCTGCCTTGGAGGACACCGCGACAAGCGGCGTCTATGAAGCAGGCGGCTCCGAAGAAGGCGGCATCGAGACCTGGCCTGATGAGGAGGAGGAGGAAGAAGAGCCGCGCCCTGCGCGGGGCGCCGGCAGGTCGGACGCGGGCCCCTCCGTTGAGCCGACTGCTCGAGGCAGCACTCGCAAGCGCAAACAGGGCGCCGTCTTGTTCGGCAGCGCGCCAAAGAAGGCCAAGAATCCGGCCGCCGCGACCAGGCGGAAGGAGGCCGCAGCGAAGGCGAACAAGTTCCAGAAGCTCCCAAACGCGCCTCCCTTGGTGTCGGCATAAGTATCTTTCCTTGTGCTTTATTTTCCTTGTCAGCTCTTTTCTGAACTTCCTTTGCTTTATTTTCTTGACTTAGGGCTCCGCTCTCTCTCGAGAAGTCGGCCGCCGCCTCCATCGTTGGGTCGGCGGAGACCTCCACCACCACCCGGCGAATCGATCCGGCCGCCGACCTCCGGGAGGCGTCGGAGCGAAACGCGCGGGAGGCGTGCGAGGAGCGGGAAGCCGCCTGCCTAGAAAAGGCAGAGGCGGACAAGGCAAAGGCTGCCGCCTTGAGGAAGCTGGCGGAGGTCAAGGCCGCTACTGCGGCGAAAGAGCAGGCTGAAGAGGCCGCGCGCCGCCAGTCGGCGGTATTTGTCATGCCCCTGAACTCCACGCCGCCACCACCAGAGTTCGTGGCGCCGGCTGGGGGAGCCGGAGCCGGCGATGAGCACCGGATCATGGAGAGGGATGGTGGCGACGTCGTCATGCCGGACGCGGCCGTGCCTCCGCCGCCGCCATCCGGAGATGCGCAAGACCAGCAGCCAGCGGACACACCGGTGCCGCATGCCGGAGACGAGTTAGTGACCGGCCCGACTCTCGAGGTTCGCACACCATCGCGCCGCCGATTTGCAAAGGCGGCCTCGGCGCCACGCCCGCCGGAGACCGGTGCCGCGAGCTCTTCGATCTCGGACGCCGAGGCGACCAGCGCCGTGCCCACTGGATGGGTGCGGGGAGGCGGAACGGGCCCTTTGAACAAGGCGATCCTGGACGTCCAGGCCAAGCTCCGCGCTGAAGCCGATGCACTCAAGCACTGCAACAATGCGTTCCTGGAGTCGCGAGCAGCCGTCCGGGTATGCTTCTTGCTTCTTTGTTTTTAATTCTTGTATTGCTCCATGGGCTCGCGCCAGCGCACCCACTGGGTGTAGTCCCCGAGTTTCGGGCCGGCTGCTGAGCAGGCGGCTCGTAACTTTAATTGGCAAGCTCCGAGTACTAATACTGTCTGATATCTTTGCTGCAGGATTATCATAACCTCCGCGCAGCCGCCTTCAACTCCAAAGTCCAGGAGTTGGATCAACGGACCGTCGACTTGACAGAGAGCCGGAGTAAGTCTTTTTCTTTCTCCGCGGGGGCGCGCTGGCGCACCCTCGGGCTGTATCTTCCCGGCAACTGTTCTTCTTCTCTGTTGATATTTGATAACTTTTTTTTTCTCTACGGGGGCACCCTGGCGCACCCGCGGGCTGTAGTCCCCGAGATTCGGGCCGACTGCGGAGCAGTCGGCCCGGATCTTCCTGGCAACTATATCTCTCTTTGTTGATTGTTGATGTCCTTTTCTTCTTCTGTTTCTGTAGAGGCCAACGCCGTCCTGCAGCAGCAGCTGGGCGAAGCTAACACCGCGCTACATGCCAAGGAGGCAGACTGTAACAAGCTGGCCGAGGAGCATGACCGGCTGGTCACGCAACTGGCGGAGCAGGCGGAGCTTCTCAAGAAGACCCAGAAGGAGGCGGAGGACAAGGAGGCCGGTCTCCTTGCTGAGTTCGAGACTGAACGCTCCACCTGGACCGACAAGGAGGCTTTGCTGACCGCCGGCTTCGGCAAAATTGAGGACATGGTCGACGGTGAGCTTCCCTCTTTTTTCTTCTTCGAGCTGTTGGCTGCTGACCAAGCCGGCCTCTTGTCTCTAACTTTGGCTCTTTGGCTTTCTGTTTGAGCAGACTTCTTCCCTAGTCGCTCTGACGCCGCCAACCAGGCCATCGAGGCTGATCGTGAAGAGCGGAGGGCGGAAGGTGCGCAGATTGCTGCCAACGCCCCCCAGACCCTCAGCGAGCAACTCCTCAGCATCCAGGCCCGTCTTCGGCCGGCTCATCGGATGCTGCGTCGTCTTCAGCGTGTCGGCGCCCAGGCGATCGCCGCCCTGTGGCCGGACAAGCAGGCTCCACGCACGCCCAGCCGGACTACCGACTGGCTTGAGGTGGCGGCCGGCCGCCTTGAGGCCTGGAAGGGTTCTTCAGCCCGGGCTGGGGCACGCCGAGCCTTGGAGTTCGTCAAGGCATGGTACCCTGGGCTATATTTAGCCCAGTTGGCCATGCTTCGACTGGAAGCCCAGGAGGAGCTGGTGGCGGTGGAGCGTGATCTTGTCCAGTGAGCCGCGGCAATCGCCGAGTACACCAACACCATCGTCTTCGTTCCTGAGCTAGCTGAGAACGGCACCGAGGCGCTGCAGGAGTGGTTCGGGCTGAACCCTGAGGATGGCGAGGACTCGGCCGAAGTGATCGACTCCAGCGATGAAGGAGAAGACGAAGAGGACAAGGAAGGCGAAGAGGAGGCGCCAGAGGTCAGAGCGGACGGCCAGCCTCAACTCGACCGCGCCTCCAGCAACGAGCCACGCCCGAGCGAGCCGGCTGCTGCTGAAGGCGACCAAGCGGAGACCGACCAGCCGGCCGCTCCACCAACCGGCACCACCGACTCCACCATTCCACCGAACTCGTCTGCTGCTTCCTAGGCTGCCAATTTACCTTTGTTTCTACCTGCTTATCAGTCTTGACAAACTTTGTTAACTTCGCACAATTCCACCCGCGGGGTGTATTTCAAAATTCTGTTGAATGTCGGCCAAGGGCCTTTTGATGTGTAAATATTTTTGTCGGGTTCCATCTTTCCTTGCTTTCTACTCTTTGGCCTTTTTCCTTTGCTGCCTTCCCTCGGTTGCCGTCTTGCCAGCCGAACAGCCGCTCTGCGTACTGTGGCTGGGTCAAGTACTTAGCTACTTTCGGGGAGGCAAGTACTTAGCCAATTAGAGTTTTTTAGCAATTTAAGCAGAAGCCAGCCGGCCAGCTGCTCAGCAGCCGGTCGGCGAAGCAGGAAGCCGACTTGGGCTATGTGTACGCTTTGGGTCCTTAGCCATTTTTCATGCAGACACCCTTTCTGGCTTAACTCCTGCCGACCGAACAGTCACTCTGCGAGCTGAGGCTTCTGGCAGGAGAAAGCTTAAGTGCCAACACATTACTTGTCCGGCTACAGGAAGCATTACATAGTACAAGGCGGCGAGTCCCCGGGTCGACTGGTCGAACCCGGTGCCAGGCGGACTAAATGAAATAACACGCTGATAGGCATAATACTTATCATATAGATAAAAGAGGGCAGTCCCCGAGCTCTTCTCGGGGGACCCGGAGTTTTCGTACTTAATACAAAAGTTGGTGTGGTACATACTGCATCAATTGTAAAACCTTCGAAGGAGGTTTGCATTCCATGGTCGCTCCGTCTCCTTGCCTGAGTCATCTCTTTTGCGTGCTCGAGGCTTCTGAGCGTCGATGAGGTAGTAGGAGTCGTTGCCCAACACCTTGCTGATGATGAAGGGGCCTTCCCAAGGTGCTGAGAGCTTGTGCTGGCCGGCTGTTCGCTGGATTAGCCAGAGCACAAGGTCTCCCTCTTGGAAGGATCTTGGCTTGACCTTTCGGTTGTAGTATCGGCGCAGGCTCTGCTGGTAGATGGTGGACCGGCTGAGTGCCAACAGCCGGCCCTCTTCCAGCAGATCGACGCCATCTTATCGTGCTTCTTCTGCCTCCTCTTCGGTGTACATGGTGACTCGAGGGGAGTCAAATTCTATGTTCGTTGGGATGACGGCTTCGGCACCGTAGACGAGGAAGAAAGGCGTAAAGCCAGTTGACTTGTTCAGAGTTGTGCGCAGGCTCCAAAGGACGGCCGGCAGCTCGTCGGGCCAACAGCCGGCCGACCGCTCCAGAGGCTCGACCAGTCGGGGCTTGATGCCGGACAAAATGAGGCCGTTTGCTCGCTCCACCTGGCCGTTTGACTGCGGATGGGCAACGGACGCTAGGTCTAGTCTGATGCCCTGCGTCGCGCAGAAGCAGGCCAGGGCGCCCTTGGCAAAGTTTGTGCCGTTGTCGGTGATGATGCTGTGTGGTATACCATACCGGATGGTGATGTCGGAGATGAAAGTCACAGCAGTCGGACCATTCAACTTCCTAATTGGCTTTGCTTCTATCCACTTGGTGAACTTGTCCACCGCGACAAGCAGATGAGTCATGCCGTCGCGCGCCGTCTTGAATGGTCCCACCATGTCTAGGCCCCAAACGGCAAAGGGCCAGGCAATGGGGATAGTCTTGAGTGCAGAAGCTGGCTGATGTGGTTTGGAGGGGAACTTTTGGCACCCTTTGCATTTCTGGACCAATTCTTTGGCGTCTTCCAAAGCAGTCGGCCAGAAAAAACCGTGGTGGAAAGCTTTGTCCACGAGTGCTCTTGAACCCGCGTGGTGACCACACTCGCCTTGATGGATATCTTTGAGGATTGCTTGGCCGTGCTCCGGCTCTACGCAGCGCTGGTAGACACAAGTGACGCTGCGCCTCACAAGCTCTCTGTTGACTATGGTGTACGCTGCTGCCCGTCATTGCACTTGCTGGGCCGAGATCTCATCAGTCGGCAGCTCTTTGTTCACCAGAAAGTTGAGGATGGGCTGGGCCCATGAAGGTGCTACAATTTCTTCGACTGCTAGGACTACTACTTGCACGAGGGCGGTTGGGCCGGGAGGTGGAGGGTTGGAGTCGGCTGTCGCTTGCTGAGTCGATGAAGTCCCCGGGCCGACTGCTGTAGTCCCCAGGCTGGGTTCTGAAGTCCCCGGGCCGGGTGCGGCTGCTGTAGTCCCGGGTCGCCTGCCGAATTCCCCGTGCCGGCTGCTGGGGTCCTCAAGTCGGATCCGACTGCCTAAGGAGGAGCTGGCATGAAGATGGAGTCTGATTCTGGTGATGGCTTGACAGACGGCTTGAGGAGGCGTTGCAGGGCGACGCCGGCTGGTATTGCTTGCCGGGTGGAGCCGCTTCGTGCCAAGGCATCCGCTTGCTCATTGTCATTTCTTGGCACATGGAGGAACTCGCATCCTTCAAAGTATCCACTGAGTTGCTGAACGAGGAAGCGGTAGCTGGCCATATTTGCATCCTTGGCTTCCCAATCACCTGACGACTGCTAGACCACCAAGCCGGAATCTCCATAACACAGGATCCGGTGAATGCCGAGTTCCTTGGCAAGACGGAGCCCATGAACGAGTGCTTCATATTCAGCAACGTTGTTGGAGGCGGCAAAGTGGATTTGCAGCACATATCTGAGCTTGTCGCCTTTGGGAGAGGCGAGGACGATGCCGGCTCCCAAACCGGTGTGCATCTTGGAACCATCAAAGTGCATTCACCAATGGGTGGAGTCTGGCGCTGGCGGCAGGTACTGGGTCTCGGCCCAGTCGACGAGGAAGTCGGCCAGTGCTTGCGACTTGATGGCGGTGCGAGGCTGGTAGTAGATGGTGTAGGGGGCCAAATCTATGGCCCATTTGGCCACTTGGCCTGAGGCATCTCGGCTTCCAATGATCTCAGCAAGTGGAGCTGTGCAGACCACAGTGATTGGGTGCTCTTGGAAGTATGGCTTCAGTTTCTTGGCGGCAAAGTGCACGCCGTAGCACATCTTCTGGTAGTGGGGGTAGTTTTGCTTGGAGGCGGACATCACTTCACTCAGGTAATACACCGGCCTCTGGACTGGTAGTGCTTTGCCTTCTTCCTTGCGTTCCACCACTATGACTGTGCTGACCACCCGGCTGGTGGCGGCGATGTAGAGGAGCATGGGCTCCTTAGGAGTCGGAGCCACCAGGACAGGCGGAGTGGTCAACATCTTCTTGAGCTGGAGAAAAGCTTCATCCGCCTTGTCGTTCCACTCAAAAAAAGTGGTCTTCTTCATGAGCTGGTACAGGGGAAGAGCCTTCTCGCCCAGCCGACTGATGAAACGGCTAATGGATGCTAAGCAGCCGGTGAATTTTTGCACATCCAGCAGTCGGGTGGGTACTTCCATCCTCTCGATGGCCTTGATCTTCACAGGGTTGCACTCTATGCCGCGCTCTGAGACCAAGAAGCCAAGAAGCTGGCCGGCTGGTACTCCAAAGACGCATTTCTCCGGGTTGAGCTTGATCTGAAATCGGCGCAAGTTCTCAAAGGTCTCCTTGAGGTCTTCTAGCAGCGTTCCACGCTTCTCCGTCTTCACCACAACATCGTCCACATAGACGTGGGCGTTTCTACCGAGTTGCTTGAGGAGACACTTCTGCATGCAACGCTGAAATGTGGCGCCGGCATCCCTCAAGCCGAACGTCATGGTCAGGTAAGAGAAGGCTCCGAATGGCGTGATGAAGGCGGTCTTCAGCCTGTCGGCCGAGTTCAGCTTGATCTGATGATACCCTGAGTATGCATCCAAAAAGCTCAACAGCTCGCATCCGACTGTGGAGTCTATTACTTGGTCAATTCTTGGCAAAGCAAATGGGTCTTTGGGGCATGCTTTGTTGAGGCTGGTATAATCAATAGACATGCGCCACTGCTTGTTCTTCTTCAGCACTAGGACGGGGTTGGCTAACCATTCTGGAAAGAACACTTCCATGATGAAGCCGGCTGCTAGAAGCCGGGCTATCTCTTCTCCAACAACTCTTCTCTTCTATTCCGACAGGCGGTGCAAGTGCTGCCTGACTGGCATGGCATCAGACCGGACGTGTAGCTTGTGCTCGGCGAATTCCGTCAGAACACCCGGCATGTCCTTGGGAGACCATGCAAAGATGTCCCGATTCTCACGGAGGAAATCGACGAGCTCGCCTTCCTATTTGCTATCAAGGTTTGCACCTATGACAGCGTGCCTCTCCGGGTACTCCGGGTCCAAGGGTATCTTCTTCGTCTCCTTCGCCGGCTTGAACGAGCCCTCAGCTTCCGACTCCTTGGGGTTGGGTGACATTTCCGGCTGCTTGCCGGCCATCGCCACAACCCGGTCAAGGAACCGCTTCTCAGCCGCGATCACGAGGGACTCGGCTAACCGGCTGCACTCTGCTGTGCAGGCGGACGACTTCTTGTAGTACCCTGCTATGGTCAGGATTCCCTTGGAGCTCGGCATCTTCATCTTCAGGTAAGCATAGTGGGGACTGCCATGAACTTGGCCAGGGCAGGCCGGCCAAGTAATGCATGATAAGGGCTCTCAAGGTCCACCACCTCAAACCAGACTGGCTCTCGGCGGAAATGATTTTTGTCCCCGAAGAGGACATCTATCTGAGTCTTGCCGATTGGTGAGCAGGAAAGGCCAGGAACTATGCCATGGAAAACAGTCCGACTGGGCTGAAGATGTCTCTGCTTGATTCCCAATTTCTCCATGGTATCTTTGTACAGAATGTTGATGCTGCCGCCTCCATCTATCAGAACTCGGGAGAAGCGAGCAGCTCGCCTCTCCGTGGAAAAGGTGGCATCCAACACCAGAGCATAAGAGCCGGGATTGGGCATCACCTCCGGGTGGTCGGCTCTGCTCCAGCTGATGGGCTTCTTAGACCAATGCATGAATTCGGGGGTCTCTGAGGCTACTGCATTTACTTCTTGTTACTGCTGCCGTCTGATGCGCCTGTCGTCGGCCACACTGGTGAACACGACATAAGCTCCATGCTCTTTAGGGTATTCATCTTGTATAGAGCCGACAGGCCGAACCGCCGGCTGCTGGGGAGGAGGAGCCGGCGGGCCGGCAGGCGGGGGAGGCTGGAGTCCATCACCCTTGCCGATCCTGGTGAGCCAGTGGCACTTCCGAGTGGTGTGGTTGGATGGCTTCGCGCCGCTGTGGAACTTGCAGGGTGCATCGAGAGTCTGCCCGTATGAGAAGGCGGGCAACCAGTTGGGCTTGCCGCCCTTCTGGCGCTTGGGAGGAGGCTGCCCTTCCGGCTGCTGATCTTCGACTGTTGCCACCTGCCGGCTTGTGGAAGCCGGCTGCATGGCCTTGCGCTTGTTGTCGTTTGGTTGCTGTCGCCGACTGGTGTCACCAGCCGGGGTCCGAGGATCTTGAGGGGCCACCTTGCCCGACGCATTAACTTGGATTTCTGCCTTCATGGAGGAGTCGACCGTGGCGTACTTGTCTGCTATGATCAGCAGCTCGTCGAGGGTCGCCGGCTCATCGCAGAGGAGCTTGTGCTTGAGGAGGGTGCCCTCTCGGCACCCGGCAGTGAAGTATTCGATGGCCTGCACCTCGTGCACGCCCTCGCAAGAGTTGCGCAGCTCGGCCCAGCGCGTGAGGTAGTCGCGAGTCGACTCGTTGGGGCCTTGGACGCATAAGGAGAGCTGGCGAGGCTTGGGCGGCCGCTTGTACGTGCTGGTGAAGTTGCGGATGAACGTTTCAGTGAAGTCAACCCAGCTGTTGATGCTTTGGGGCTTCGCGTTGTTCAGCCATGTCCGGGCTGTGCCCTGGAGCATGAGCGGAACGTACTTCACGACAACGCGCTTGTTGCCGTTCGCGATGCTGACGGCTGTAGAGTAGTCGACCAGCCAGTCCTCCGGCTTCACGGAGCCGGTGTACTTGGGTGTATCTATCGGGAGCGTGAACCCTTTGGGGAAAGGTTCGTCTCGGATGCGGGGGCCGAAACAAGGCGGACCCAGCTCATCATCTTCTTCTAGCGCTAGGGATCGATTGAGGCGATCGATCCAGTGGCGGGCATCATTTTCTCCGATTCCTTCTCGGCGGCCAAGGCGGTCGCCGAGTGACGGGTGATCAACAGGCGGCGAGGAAATGCACCTCTCCCTGCGGGGAGGAGGAGGCGGACAGTCATCTCGTCGCTGCACTGCTCTTGGGCGGCCGTCTTGGTCGCGCTCGATGGTGATGCGAGTCCGGATGCGGCTAGCAGCCGGCTCCTTGTCTCTTCTATCGCGGATGCCACTAGTCGGCGTCCGAGATGTCGCGCCTTGGTCTCGGCGAGGAGGCGGGTCGTCGTTTCGCCGGTTGAGCGCTTCAGTGCGGCACCCGGCCTCTTGCTGCTCAGCAGCCGCGTCGAGGAGCTGCTGGACTCGCTCCGTCATGTGGCGATGCTCGTCACCCTCGAGCTTGTCTAGCTCGTCTGCTGTCGCCTGGGCAGCGCGTATGTTCTCTGCAGGCGTGGCGTAGACGGGACGATCTGTTGCGAACATGCTGGCAATGGTCGCGCCACGCTGCCGGACCAGGCCAATGCGGCTAGGACCATCAGGAGCCGGCGTGCCGCTGACAGCACGGTCCATCTCCCGCTGGTAGGCCTCCGAAAGGCGTCTCATGCTGGCCAGCCGGTTGGCGCTTTCGACGAGCTAGACGCGGCGTGCCTCCAGCGTCTCGGCATCGGCCTCTTCCGGGATGGGCACAGTCCGGTCTTGTATCGCCGCCAGCAACGGATCCTGGCCACCTCCGCCAGAGTGCTCGCCGTGGCTGAGGACGAGCACTTCCGTGACGGTGCTGCTGCCGCTGTCCGCGCGAGGAAGCGGCTCGTCGTAGACCACCACGTTGGTGGGGAACGCGTCCAGCGACGCCGTGTCGGAGTCGACCAACATCGGGTCGGTGGAGCCAACCAACTCCAAGTCAGCAGCAGGCTCGCTGGCGATGTGGAGCTGATCGAGGAGGCTCACGAGGCGGCTCTCAGGGCCATCGGTGCCCGCATCAGACGCGGGCTCATCGGAGAGGCAAATCTCGCCAACAAGATCGGCGAGGCAGCTCGCCGCGCAGCGCGTCGGCGCAGACACTGTCTGGCGTGCCGGGCTAGCTGCGCTCGCCAGGAAGGAACAGGGTTCCCGTCCAGAACAGGTCTCCGGGAGACGGTTCACCTCACCCCATGGTGGGCGCCAAATGTCGGGGGTTGGGTGCGACATATGCCAATGGATGGCTTATCATGGTGGGAGCGAGTAGAACGTCACCGGTGCCTGGAAGCGGGATGAGGCGTAGACATGAACGCCGGCGCACTTTACCCAGGTTCGGGGCTCTCCTAGGAGATAACACCCCTAGTCCTGCTCTGTGGGGTCTCCGCATGATCACTAAGGCACTAGTGAGTACAATGGTGCTCCTCGAGCTGTATGCTAGAGGTAGAAGAAGGCAAGGCTTGCTCTTCTCTCCCCCTAGGTGTGAGTCTAATTCTAACAGGTTGGAACCCTTTGCATGGGTGCCTGCGGGATTTATATATGCCTACCCCCCAGGGGTACAATGGTAATCCGGCCGGGTGTAGGACCCGGCTGTCAATCTCTCTGGCCGCCGGCTTCTCCGCCGGTTGCTGGGGCCCGCCTCCGGGTGGGCCCCGTCGGCTGGTCTGGTACGGTGCCGACAGGCCGCTCCCGCGGCTCGCGGGTCTTGCCGGCTACTGATTACTATAGCCGTGATGCTAATAACGCAGGCTTGGTCAGGGGAGCGTGGCTACAGTCCCGCCGCCTGGTGGGGGATCACTGTAGCCACTCCGGGTCTTATCTGGTTAATGGTGCACGGGCCCCGAGGAAGGAACGGGCCGCCTGCTGGGAGCCAGCCTCCCTCGGGTCCGACTGGTGATGCTTCCGCCGTCTTCCGGGCTCTCGCTGACTGGTAGGGCCCGCCGTCTTCGGGCCGTACCGACAGGCGGTCGTGGGAGCAGGGCTCCGCCTGACAGGAGTGACGTCAGGGGCGGAGTGGCAATAGTGACGCGTCGGCGGAGATCTTTGCCTGTACGGAGCACTGTGGCCACGCCCGGCCCTGGATACAGGGGGATGGGCTGCACTGTAGCCTCACCCTATCTTGTCGTCTTAATGGGGGCACGGACTTTGAGGGCGCCATGGGCCGACTGCTAGGAGCCGGCCTCTCTGGAGGCCGCCTGCTAGGAGTCGGCCCATCTTGGAGCCGCCTGCATGAGCATGACCGTCTTCTGGCAGTCGGCCGTTCAGCCAGCCGGCCACCAAAAGGCGGCGCTTCGTCTTGACGTCTTGAGGGGCGCAGCCGGCCCCGATGTCTTGAAAGGTTCTGGGACTCGGGTTAGGCTACCCGTGGCCCATTACTCCGACATTACATGACCACGAAGAAGGTTGCACATTATTTCTCAGATCATTCCATTACAGTCGTCAGTGACGCACCATTGTCGGAAATTCTGAACAACAGAGATGCAACTGGTCGAGTAGCAAAGTGGGTGATTGAACTCCTTCCATTGGATATCAAGTTTGAGGCAAAGAAAGCTATCAAGTCTCAAGCAATAGCAAATTTCCTCGCCGAGTGGGATGAGCAGCAACAACCGACTCAGATTCACTCGAAGCATTGGACCATGTTCTTTGATGGATCCAAGATGTTGAATGGTTCTGGTGCTGGGGTTGTATTGGTACCCCCCCCCCCCCGAGGCGACAGGCTCAGCTATGTTCTCCAGATATATTTTGATTCCTCCAACAATGAAGCTGAATATGAAGCACTTCTGTACGGGTTGCGGATGGCCATTTCACTCGGCGTCCGTCTCCTAATGGTCTACGGCGACTCAGATTTGGTGGTTAATCAAGTAATGAAGGAGTGGGACATCAGGAGCCCGGCTATGACTGGCTATTGTAATGAAGTGAGAAAGTTAGAAAAGAAGTTTGAGGGATTAGAGCTTCATCATATACCCCCACTGAAAAATCAAGCAGCTGATGATTTGGCAAAGATAGGTTCCAAGCGTGAGCCTATTCCCAGTAATGTGTTCTTGGAGCATCTTCACACACCGTCAGTTCAAGAGGATCCCTTCACGGAAGAGCCCCCACAACCAAAGAGCCCTACTGATCCGACTGAAGTTGAAATCCCAGCCGTGGTCGACTTGATCATGGAAGTTTGGGTCGTCATACCCGATTGGACAGTGCCGTACATTGCATATATTCTCAGGAAAGAGCTCCCAGAGGATGAAGAAGAGGCCCGTCAGATTGTCCATCGATCTAAAGCTTTCACAGTAATGGGTGGACAACTTTACAGAGAAAGTGTTACTAGAGTCGCTCAGAAGTGCATAACACCGGAAGAAGGTCGAGTGATCCTCAATGACATCCACTCGGGGACCTGTGGTCACCATGCGTCCTCTCGGACCATTGTGGCCAAAGCATACCGAGCGGGATTTTATTGGCCACGAGTGAATGAAATGGCAAAAGGCATAGTTGACAAATGTGAAGGTTGTCAGTTCTATTCCAACATGTCCCACAAGCCTGCATCAGCCCTGAAGACCATTCCACTCGTCTGGCCTTTTGCTGTTTGGGGATTAGATATGGTTGGACCTCTGAGGACCAGTAGGAGTGGCTTCACTCATGTGCTTGTAGCAGTCGACAAGTTCACCAAATGGATTGAGGCTAAACCAAACAAAAACCTCGAAGCAAGTACTGCTGTCAGCTTCATCAGAGAGTTAACATTCAGATATGGAGTTCCACATAGCATCATCATAGATAATGGGTCGAACTTCGATTCCGACGAGTTCAGAGCTTTCTTCGCTTCCCAAGGTACTCGGGTCGACTATGCATCAGTCGCCCATCCCCAGTCGAATGGGCAAGCTGAAAGAGCAAACGGATTGATTCTCAAAGGGCTGAAACCCCGATTGATGCGTGACCTCAAGCATGCAGCAGGCGCTTGGGTCGATGAACTTCCATCAGTGCTTTGGGGATTGAGGACAACTCCTAATCGGTCGACTGGTCGAACTCCATTCTTCTTGGTCTATGGGGCTGAAGCTGTGCTTCCGAGTGACTTACTTCACAATGCACCTCGAGTCGAACTTTTCTCAGAAGATGAAGCAGAACAGGCTCAGCAAGATGCAGTTGATCTCCTGGAAGAGGAAAGAGAGATGGCCCTGATCCGGTCGACCATTTATCAGCAAGACCTGCGTCGATTCCACGCCAGAAACATGAGGGGTCGAGCATTTCAAGAGGGGGACTTGGTTCTTCGAGTGGATCAGCAGCGACCACACAAGCTCGCTCCTACTTGGGAAGGCCCCTTCATCATCACCAAAGTGCTCCACAACGGAGCATATCGCCTCTACAATGTGGAGCACAATAAAGACGAGCCACACGCTTGGAATGCGGAGCTACGCCACCCCTTTTATACTTAAGCATTCAGACTGTTGAGATGTAATAAGAAATACCTCCTAGTTTGATTATCAAAGACACAGTTTTACAGTCTCCTAATCGATTATTGTTCGTTTTTATATGTGCTAAATCCCCCAGTGGGTGCCTTAGCTGTGAATCTATTTCGCCTAAGTTCAAAAAATCCTACCGAGTGGTGAGCAAGCCTCTCACTCGGGGGCTTAGCTGCGAATCCGTTTCGCCTAAGTTCAAAAAATCCTACTGAGCGGTGAGCAAGCCTCTCGCTCGGGGGCTTAGCTGAAGTCCAGTACTCGCCTAAGTTTGAAAAAATCCCACCGAGTGAAGAGCAACCCTCTCACTCGGGGGCTTAGCTGCAGTCCAGTACTCGCCTATGTTTGAAAAATCCCACCGAGTGAAGAGCAACCCTCTCGGGGCTTAGCTGCAGTCCAGTACTCGCCTAAG